>NC_081404.1:10976952-11343827 GCF_030684315.1 Stegostoma tigrinum | reverse complement strand
AAAAAAAAGGGCACATCAAACCAAGCAAAAACAGCTTGTGTCAATTATAAACAGAACCAATGTTAAAAAGAGATAGGGAATCCCTTAGATTCACTTAACTGACCATCAAAGACACTGGCCTCTGAAATATCTCGAACTGCAGCAGCCTCCACGATGTTGCGGATGACAAACTTCTTAATAGCTTTGTCTTTTGGGACGCAGCGGGCACAGTTTGTACACCTGATGGGCTGGACATGGCCACGACCCTTCTTTGCACGTCCGTTATTCCTTCGCTTCTTAGTCTGAAAGAAAGAATTGCGTCTAAATCTTAAAATGAAAAGCAATACACACCATACCTGGATTATAAAATGAGGCAAACTTGAAACCTGCAGCACCTTTTTTTTACTGTATATTCTATAACTACAAGGAGACAATAATGTAGCCAAAAGCATAACCGACACTTGATTTCAATATCCAATTAGCAGTAAAAATGACTGGATAATAATGTGAAACTATGGTTGAAGTATCAGTTTTAAATTAAATAATCAGACCAACGTACGCTGTGATCTGGATCAGCGAAGTCCAGTACATACAAGGCTCAATACAGCTTTCTCGTTTAAAGGTGGAATGTTTTAATCATTTAATCTCAAGTAAAAGGTTAAAAACCACTCAGCTTCCAGTCACTGATAAACAAGTTCGGGGCATCCCGTTCCTGCTACATCGAGAACTTCCTGGAAGACGAACATGAAAAAGCCCTAATAAAGTCTGCTACAACCGGGAACAAGTTACCACAGTCTCCAACGGGCACATTTTATCTGAAACAAAAGGCAAGATTCCTGCCTCGGAATTCAACCCGAGGGTCAACCACCCAGTTCAGTGTGGTGTAGAAGAGCTTGACAAAGCAGAGCTGATGAGAGGCCGGGCACGATCAGCTCACATCTCAGGAGAACTCGTGTTTGGCCTACAATCGGTAGGCCTCAGATCGGCTGACCCTCCCTACGATCCAAATCGAGAAACAATTCCCGGTAAGAAATGAGAACGGGAACTGGGAAGGAAAACTGCACTCTTCTACGTGACTGAGGGCACTGGGCCGGCGGTCAGCTTACAGCGTTCCTCAGCTTCTTAGCTCCTCAAACCTCCACTCACCATCTTCAGCACGAATCGCAAAGAGGAAGGCTAGCCAGCGCGTGCTCCTTTTATACCTCCGCCTCAAACCCCACCCCCAGCAACTTGTCAAACCATCTCCACGCAGCAAATTTCGAGCCAGCATGACCGCTCCCACAGCCCCCGAAAGCAAATCTTCAAAACATTTGTCGAAGATTCTCTTCTAGATGCCATAATGCCACAGACGATAAAGGGAACTTATTTGTTGGGCGGATGCTCACGTACTGCCGCAACGGTAACATGGCGTGTCCCAGCCAACATCGCGCGGGCAGAAGTGGTTGGAGTTGATTCGTGGTGGAGTCCGTCAATCAGAGAATTCACGAGGTTAGTTGGTCGCCAGAGAGAGAGAGAGAGAGAAAGTTAATGTTTTCATTTCTGATGAAGAATCATTTCAGCCTCGAAACTTTAACTCTGTTTCTCTCTCTTCACAGATGCTGGAGAATCCGAGATAATAAAATGTGGAGCTGGATGAACACAGCAGGCCCAGCAGCATCTCAGGAGCACAAAAGCTGACGTTTCGGGCCTAGACATCTTTGCTGAGTTTTCCCAGACTCTGTTTCAGATTTACAGCATGCAGTATTTTGCTTTGATTATCATCATTCCAGGTCGATAACCTTTTCGCTGAATTGTACCACACGTCACTACATTCATACAACTTTTAGATAGTATGCTTACCATAATGAAAAACGGTATAGGTGCGACAGGATTCAACAAAGATTAGATTCCCTACAGTGTGGAAACAGGCCCTTCAGCCCAACAAGTGCACACCGCCACTTGAAGCATCCCACCCAGACCCATCCCCCGATAACCCACACACACCCCTGAACACCACGGGCAATTTAGCATAGCCAATCCACCTAGCCTGCACATCTTTGGATTGTGGGAGGAAACCGGAGCACCTGGAGGAAACCCACGCAGACACAGGGAGAATGTGCAAACTCCACACACAGTTACCCAAGGCTGGAATAGAACCCGGGTCCCTAGTGCTGTTAGGCTGCAGTGCTAACCACTGAGCCACTGTGCTGCCCTGAAAGACGAGCCAATATACACATGCTTGCCATTATACGCAAGGGCCTAGAACTCTTGCAAAATTCCTCAAGCTATAATGCCAAGTACAATGCAAACTTAGATGCAACCTGCACTGTTAAATGCAGGAAGGAATACACTACATACATTGAAATTGGCCACCACAAATGCAAAATAGCCTATCTTCCTTTTTTTTGGAGGGGCTGAAGGTGGAAAAATCCACAAGGTCAGAAACAAATCACATGGTATTACAAAATGCAACCAAAAATTTGGTCAAAATAATAGGTTTGGAGTGTTTATTAAACAAAATAGAACACCAAGCCACATAAAACAATATGATGTTCCATAACCAAAGTCATGATCAAATTAAAAGGGATAAAATGTTTAAAACCTATTAAGACAAAGCAGTAAAAAGGAATTCATAGTTTAGGCAATGTGCAGCCTGCCAATGGTGATGCAATTAAAACTGGAGAAGCTCAGGAGGCCTACATAAACATTGCAGAGATTTCAGAGGGTTGTAAGGCTGGGAGTTGACGAAAGAAGCAAGGGCAAGACCATGAAAACATTTTAAAATATAAATAAATGTTAAAATTAAAGCATCTTCAGTGCATGAGTCACTTTGAAAGTACTTCACTGGCTGTAAAGACCAGGAGGCCATTCAGTTTCATGCTCCACCATTCAATGAAGTCACGGTTGATGTGATAACCCCCAACTCCACTTTGCTTCCTAAAGCCGTTGATGCCCATACTGATTAAAATCTGCCTTGAATGTTCTGAGCGACCCAGCTCGAACTGCCCTCTGCACTAAATAATTCCACAGATTCACTCCCCTAACACATCATTCTCAGATGATGACCTTGGTCCTAGACTCTCCCACAAAGGGAAACAACTTTTGCACATCGACTTGGTCAAATCTTCCAAGAGTTGTACATTTCAATAAGGTCACCTATTATTCTTCTATCTGGATTACCTCCAATGGCAGTATATCTTTCTTTATCTAAAGTGCTCAAAACTGTTCACAGTATTACAGCTGTGGTCTGGCTGATGTCTTGTACAGTATTAGCAAAACCTCCTTATTGTTATAATCCATTCCCTTTGAAATAAAGGCCAACATTCCATTTGTCTTCTGTATGACCTGCTGAAGTTGGATGCTAGCTTTTTGTGATTCATGATGAGGCCTCCCAAATCCATCTGTTCGGTAACTTTCTGCAGTCTTTCTTCATTTAAATATATTCAGTTTCTCTATTCTTCTTGCTAAAGTGCATAGCTCATTGTTTTTCCCACATTATATTCCATCAGGTAAGTTTCTGCCCATTTGCTTAACCTGTCTCTGTCCCTCTGCAGACTGTCATCCTCACCATTTGCCTTCCCACATAATTTAGTTACATCTGCAAACTTGGCTATAGCATGTTTACTTCCCTCAAAGTCATTTATATAAATTGCAAATAATTGTGGTCCCAGCAGTGGTCCTAGTGGCACCCTACTAGTTACAGGTTACCAAGCTAAAATGCCCCCATTATTCCAACTCTGTCTTATACTATCTCCAACACCATGGACTATTACAAAGTGACCCAATGTGTGGTACCTTATCAAACGACTTCTGAAAATCCACATATATCATATCCACTGCTTCCCCTTCAATAGTCCTTGTTACCTGATCACAGTATTCTTCTACTAAGTCTGTCAGGCACAATTACCATTTCATGAAGCCATGTGGACTCTGCTTGATCATATTATGTATTTCTAAATGTTCTGTTATTACAACCTTTATAATAAACTCTTAACATTTTCCCAATAACAGACATTAAAGCGATCTTCGAGTTAGCGAGTTTGGAGAAGATTTGTAGCTCAGGTTGAGGTTCTGGATGTGAGTTTGCTTGCTGAGCTGGAAGGTTAGTTTTCAGACGTTTTGTCACTTTTTTTTATTTGAAAAAATACACTTTCTTCATAAGATGTACAAAAAATAAAACATTTATACACCTACCCAGTCATGCAAGCCACTCCGGGTTACCCAGGGGGTACATACACCAACGAAAGAAAAAAAACAAAGAAGAAAAAAAAACAAAGCAAAGAAAATACCCCGGCAGTCGTCACCCCGCACCGTCCCAGTTCGCCCCCTGACCAGTTGGGGAAGGCACCAGCTGGGCCCAGTTACCAGATAGGGCCCTTTTTTCTATTCTGGGCGAGGGGTTTCATACCGTGGTCTTTCCCCACCGCGCCTTGGCGGTGGCTGCCCCAAGCTTTAGCGCGTCCCTCAGCACGTAGTCCTGGACCTTGGAGTGTGCCAGTCTGCAACATTCGGTCAGGGTCAGTTCTTTCAGCTGGCAGACCAGCAAGTTGCGGGCAGACCAAAGAGCATCTTTCACCGCATTGATGGTCCTCCAGGCGCAGTTGATGTTGGTCTTGGTGTGTGTCCCGGGAAACAGCCCGTAGAGCACGGAGTCCCGCGCCACGGAGCTGCTCGGGACGAACCTCGACAAATACCACTGCATCCCCCTCCAGACCTGTGCACAGGCACACTCCAGAAGGAGGTGATCGACAGTCTCATCTCCCCCGCAGCCACCTCGAGGGCAGCGTGTGGTGGCGCAGAGATTCCGGGCATGCAGAAAGGATCTCACTGGCAGAGCCCCTCTCACCGCCAGCCAAGCAACGTCCTTGTGCTTGTTTGAAAGTTCTGGCGATGAGGCATTCTGCCAAACGACTTTGGCAGTCTGCGTGGGGAACCACACGACGGGATCCACCCTCTCCTTTTCCCGAAGGGTCTCGAGGATACTACGTGCTGACCACTGCCTGACGGCCTTGTGGTCAAAGGTGTTTTCTTTCAAAAATTTCTCCACAAAGGACAGGTGGTACGGAACGGTCCAACCACTCGGAACATTCCGCGGCAACGAGGCCAGGCCCATCCTTTGCAACACCGGGGACAGGTAGAACCTCAGTAAGTAGTGACACTTGGTGTTTGCGTACTGAGGATCTACGCACAGCTTGATGCAGCCGCACACAAAGGTAGCCGTCAGGGCGAGGGTGGCGTTCGGTACGCCCTTTCCCCCATTTTCCAGGTCTTTGTACATGGTGTCCCTGTGGACCCAGTCCATCCTCGACCCCCAAATGAAGTGGAAGATGGCCCGGGTGACTGCAGCGGCACAGGTCCAGGGAATAGGCCAGGCCTGCGCCACATACAACAGTACCGAAAGCCCCTCGCACCTGACAACCAGGTTCTTACCCGCGATGGAGGGGGACCGGAACGTCCAGCTGCCCAGCTTCTGCTTCAGTTTGGTGATACGCTCCTCCCAAGTCTTAGTGCACGCCCCAGCTCCACCAAACCAAACACCCAGCACCTTCAGGTAGTCTGTCCTGACGGTGAAGGGGATGAAGGAGCGGTCGTCCCAGTTCCCGAAGAACATGACCTCGCTCTTACCCCTATTGACTTTGGCACACGAGGCCAGTTCAAACTGGCCGCAGATGTCCAACAGTCTACTCACCGACCGACGATCGGTGCAGAAGACGGCGACATCGTCCATGTACAGGGAGGTCTTGACCTGAAGGCCTCCGCTGCCTGGGATAGTCACGCCCTTCAGGCTCATGTCCTTCCTGATGGATGCGGCGAAGGGCTCCACACAGCACACGAACAAGGCAGGAGAGAGCGGGCAGCCCTGCCTGACTCCAGATCTGATGGGAAAACTGTCCGATTCCCACCCATTGATCGAGACTGCACTAATGATGTTGGTGTAGAGCAGCCGGATCCAATTGCGGATGCCCTCCCCGAACCCCAATTTGGAGAGGACGTCCCTCATGTCAGCATGAGAGACCCTGTCGAAGGCCTTCTCCTGGTCCAGGCTGACGAGGCAGGTGTCCACCCGCCTGTCCTGTACATAGGCGATCGTATCCCTGATGAGCACGAGGCTCTCAGCGATCTTCCTGCCCGGCACAGCACAGGTTTGGTCAGGGTGAATCACCGACTCCAGGACAGACCTGACCCGGTTGGCTATGACCTTGGCCAGGATTTTGTAGTCCACGTTCAATAGTGAAATGGGATGCCAATTCTTAATTTCTTCCCTCTCCCCCTTCCTCTTGTAAATGAGGGTGCTGATGCCCTTCCTCATGGACTTGCACATTTCCCCTGCCCGAAGCGCACTATTATACACTTCCAGCAGGTCCTGGCTGACCAGGTCTCACAGAGCGGAATACAGCTCGACTGGTAAGCCGTTGCTCCCAGGAGTCCTATTCCTCTCCAAGGACTTGAGGGCTCTGGTCAGCTCGTCCAGGGGTATCGGCCGGTCCAGCCACTCCCTCGTGCCGTTGTCTAAGACCTCCGTGATAGATGACAGGAACGACTCAGAGGCCGTGCTGCCCGTGGGCTTTGTGTCGTACAGTCCGGCATAGAAGGATCTGCTGATCCTCAAAATGTCGGGCCGAGATGACGTCACCGAGCCATCGTCCTCCTTCAGCCGGCTAAGCACAGAGATCTCGTTGTGCACCTTCTGAAAGAAGAAACGCGAGCACGTCTCGTCCTGCTCCACGGAGCAGACCCTGACCGGAAGATTATCCTGGAGGCCTCCGCAGCGAAGAGTGAGGCTTGCTGGCCCCTCACCTCACGGAGGTCCTCTGTGACATCGACCCCCATCAACTGCAGAAGGAGGAGGTTCTGCACCCTTTTCTGGAGTCGCAACAGCTTTCCCCGCCTCTCTCTCGCCTTCCGAACACCCTCGAGGACAAAGAACCTCTTGATGTTCTCCTTCACCGTCTCCCACCAGTCGCCCGGAGACCGAAAGAGGGGTTTCACGGTTCTCCAACTGGCGTACTCCCTCTTAAGCTCCTCGACGTTCTCTGGGGTCAACAGTCGTGTTGAGCTTCCACGTCCCCTTGCCGGCCGGCTGGTCGTCCTGTAAGTGACAGTCGGCCAGCAGGAGGCAGTGGTCAGAGAAGAACACCGGCTCGACGCCGGTGGACCTGACCGAGAACGCCCGTGACACAAACAGGAAGTCTATCCTTGAGCGAATAGACCTGTCTGGCCGCGACCAGGTGTACCTCCGCTGCGCTCTGTCTGCAGGGGTGCTGAAGACGTCGAGCAGCTTGGCGTCCTTCACCGTGCCCATCAGGAATCTGGACATGACATCCAGTTGACTCCCCCCACCCGCTGTCCCCACGCCGGATCTTCCATCTGCATCGATGATGCAGTTGAAGTCTCCGCCTAGGATGACCAGCCTGGACGTAGCCAGCAGGGGTGGAAGCCGCTGCAGGATGGCCAACCACTCACTCCGTACCACTGGGGCGTACACGTTGATCAGCTTCAGGGGAGCGTTCCTGTAGGTGATGTCAGCCACTAGGAGGCACACCCCCACCACCTCCTGAACTTGAGAGATGGTGAAGTTGCGCCCCAGCAGCAGAATAGCCAGGCCCGAGGAGCGACAGTCGTTACCCCCGGACCAGATCGAAGGCCCAAAGGTCCAGGCACCGGACCATTTCCCGTACCTGCTGAGGTGCGGTATCCCGCACTCCTGCAGAAACAGGAGGTCCGCCCTGACGGTGGTCAGGTAGGCCAACGTGGACACACATCTTGCGGTGGACTTGGCGCTGCGCACATTAATGCTCGCAACTCGTACCCCCATTGTGGGCAGTGACCGCAGTACCCTCCCCAAGTCCAAGGTCCAGCCCCTCTATCTGTCCCTTCATGCCCATTGCTCGGGCTAACTGCTGGACGCTCTCCAGGCTCAGGAAACTGTCTGTGCTGCCTTCCGGGTGGCATCCCCAGTCGGGGGTACGAAGACAGGAGAGTCTGGCTCTGGGTCAGGCTGGGGACGCGCTGTTTCCTCCTTCCCGCCTGGAAGTTCCGGGGGGCCCTCCAGTGCCCCAGCGGCACATGACTGGGTGTCGGAGGGAGCCTCAGGACGCCTCCCGTCACCTGGAAGCGTGGTGCTGCTTTCCTTCTCCCTTGAGATCTTAAACTTCTGCTTCGGGTGGGCCCTCTCCGAATTCTCCTCGTCAGAGGAGCTCTTATAGTCCCCCCTGTAGCTGCCTCTTCCTGCCTGATGGTTGTGGTTCTTGGGCCCGCCGACACACCTTCCTCCTCGCTTTCCGGACCGTTGTCCACTCCCCTGGGTCACCTGTCACCGCCTCCATCAACTCCGGGTTGTCGGGGGGGGGGGGGGGGGGGGGCGGAGCCTGCAGGGGCGCTTTGCTGGCCTCGGGCCCATCCTGCGGGGCTGGGCCCTCCTGCATGACCTGGCCCTCCTGCACATTAGTGGGGTCCTTGCAGGGCCCTGGTGCCACCTTCTCCTCCAGGGGGGGCTGGCCCCGCATTGCCCCTGCCGGCGACCCGGGTGTAGGTGGTCCCCCGCTGCAGGCATGCCCTATAGAGGTGGCCCGCTTCCCCGCAAAGGTTGCAGCTTCTCTCTTGTGGGCAATCCTTTGCAAGGTGTCCCTCCTCCCTGCAGTTCCTGCAGATGGTGGCTTTGCAGTCGGCCGCCACGTGACCTGACCTACCACAGGAATGGCAGACTTTAGGTTGCCCTGCATAGGTCAGGTAGCCCTTGCTCCCGCCGATCGCAAAGCTGGACGGTGGGTGTACGACGTTCCCATGCGCGCCCATCCTCAGCGTCACCTTGACCTGTCTCTTACTGGTCCACATGCCAAAGGGGTCCATGATGTCAGTTAGGTCCCCTTCCACCTTCACGTACCTTCCAAGGAAGGTCAGGACATCAACTGCTGGCACATGCGGGTTGTACATGTGTACAGTCACCATACGGCTCCTCTGTGCTGGCATCACAAACAGTGGGACAGCGGTCAATACAGAGAGGGGGCCCTCACCTCCTTTCTCCTTGAAAACCACCAGGAAGCGCTCGCAAAGCTTGGCACTCCTGAAGGTCACATCGTAAAAACCTCCTCCGGGGAAATCCTGCAAGCAGTAAATGTCCGCAGCAGCGAACCCACAACAGTTCAACAGGACCCTCTTCACGAAGAAGGTGCGGTCCACAGGTGCACCTTCATCCACCTTCTTCATGGAAACACGGATGGTGTTCCGGACCCCCTGACCTGGGGCACGAGCACTTGCCGCAGCCATCGTTGCAGGTTGGCTGCTCCCCTGAACCAGCATTAGGCCGAAGCCAGCAGTAAGATCCACTGGTTGCAAGGGTGCACAGCCAACCCGACGTCTTCCTTTCACCTCCAACACAGCGCTCTCCTCGTCTCGGTCCACAAGAGAGTGGGCCTTTATTTTGTTCCAGATGTAAGCTGGTTCACTGAGCTTGAAGATGTGTTCCCAGGTGTTTCGTCACCATTCTAGGTAACATCATCAGTGAGCCTCTGATGAAGCGCTGGTGTTATGTCCCGCTTTCTATTTATGTGTTTAGGTTTCCTTGGGTTGGCGATGTCATTTCCTGCGTTGGTGATGTCATTTCCGGTTCTTTTTCTCAGAGGGTGGTAGATGGGCTCCAAATCAATGTGTTTGTTGATGGAGTTCCGGTTGGAATGCCATGCTTCTAGCAATTCTCATGCGTGTCTCTGTTTGGCTTGTCCTAGGATGGATGTGTTGTCCCAATCAAAGTGGTGTCCTTCCACATCTGTATGTAAGGATACGAGTGATAGTGGGTCATGTCGTTTTGTGGCTAGTTGATGTTCATGTATCCTGGTGGCTAGCTTTCTGCCTGTTTGTCCAATGTAGTGTTTGTCACAGTTCTTGCAAGGTATTTTGTAAATGATGTTCGTTTTGCTTGTTGCCTGTTTAGGGTCTTTTAAGTTCATGAGCTGCTGTTTTAGTGTGTTGGTGGGTTTGTGGGCTACCCTGATGCCAAGCGGTCCGAGTAGTCTGGCAGTCATTTCGGAAATGTCTTTGATGTAGGGGAGAGTGGTTATGGTTTCTGAGCCCGTTTTGTCTGTTTGTTTGGGTTTATTGCTGAGGAATCGGCGGACTGTGTTCATAGGGTACCCGTTCTTTTTGAATACGCTGTATAGGTGATTTTCCTCTGCTCTGCGTAGTTCCTCTGTGCTGCAGTGTGTGGTGGCTCGTTGGAATAATGTTCTAATGCAGCTTTGTTTGTGGGTGTTGGGATGGTTGCTCCTGTAGTTCAGTATTTGGTCCGTATGTGTTGTTTTCCTGTAGACGCTGGTTTGAAGTTCCCCATTGGCTGTTCATTCTACTGTGACATCTAGGAATGGCAGTTTGTTGTTGTTTTCCTCCTCTTGTGAATGTTATGCCAGTAAAGGGTATTATTGATGGTCTTGAATGTTTCCTCTAATTTGTTTTGTTTAGTGATGACAAAGGTGTCATCCACGTAGCGGACCCAAAGTTTGGGCTGGATGATTGGCAGAGCTGTTTGTTTGGTCTCCTTTGATGTAACAGCCCTGTTCACATCCATCAACATCAACCTGGCCAAAGAAACACTGACTACACTATTAGACGAACCGAAGACACATACACCAGACACCACCAACCTCATCAGCAAGGACAACATCATCAAGCTAGTGGACCTATGCCTCACCACCCACTTCACTTTCAATAACAAAACCTACAGACAAACCAACGGTACACCCATGGGATCTCCGATATCAGGGTTCTTAGCAGAGGCAGTAATGCAGAGACTCGAACAAACAGCTCTGCCAATCATCCAACCTTGAAGATTACTAACAATGCATCAATTATTTCTATAGCTACTTCTTTTAACATTCTAGGATGCATCCCATCACATCCAGGGAATTACTGGTCTTTAGCCCCATTAGTTTCTCTGTCACATTTTCTCTGGTGATAGTTATTTTGTGCATTTCCTCTTCTTCTTTTGTCCCTTGCATGTTTAGTAAGTTTGGAATGCTATTGGTGTCATCTCATATGATCTTCTTCCAATGAAGACTGATGAAAAGTTATTTCAATTCCTCTGCCATTTCCTCATTCTCCATTCTTAAATTTCCCGAGCCACATTCTCTAAGAGGCCTTTGTTAACTTTAAACTTTAAAAAAAAGGGAAATCAAAGAAGCTCTTGCTGTTCACCTTAATGTTATTTGCAAGTTTACCCTTGAAGTTTATTTTTCTCCATTTTTTGGTGATCCTTTGTTGGTTTTTAAAACTTCCCCAATCCTCTAAGTCATCATTAATCTCTGCCGCGTTGTATGTTTTCTCTTCCAATCTGATACTGTCTTTATTTTTCATGGTTAACAAAGGTTGGCTTATCCCCTTCCTGGAATCCATCATCTTCACTAAAGCGAGTCTTTGCTGTGAGCCATGAACTATTTTCCTAAATGCCTGTCATTTTTTTCCTTAACTGTCTTTGCTGCTAAACTCCTTTCCCAATCTACTCCAGTCAGCTCTGTCCTCATCCCTTTGTAAATACCCTCATTTAGGCTTAGCATAGTTCTTTCCAACCCAAGTTCCTCCCTCTCAAATTGAATGCTAAATTCTATCATGTTGTGATCATGGTTTCTGAGGGGATCTTTTACACCAACGTTTCTTAAATTTGTCTCACTGCACATCACCAGATCTAAAATAGCCAAATCCCTGTTTGGATCCACAACATATTGCAGGTACATATTGTTTAAAAGACATTTGGATAAGTACATGAATAGGAAAGGTTTGGAGGGCCAAACACAGGCAAGTGGGACGAGGTTAGTTTTGAAACATGTTCAGCATGGACGAGTTGGACCAAAGGGTCTGTTTCCAAGCTGTATGACTCTATATTGTTCTAGGAAACTGCCTCACATACACTCTGTAAATTCTTCCTCATGGCTTCCTCTGCTAATCTAACTATTCCAATCTCCATGAAGATTAAAGTCACCCATGATAACGTATGTCCGTTGTTATATGCCCTCATCTCAATTTATTCTGTCCTACCACATAACTACAGTTAGGGAGCCTATAGATTATTACTACCAGTGTCTTCTTCCCCTTTTTATTTCTTGCCTGCACCATATGGCTTCTACATCTTCCAATTCAAGATCATTTCTTGCTATATGTATTCCATTGTATACCAACAGTGCTACCCCATCTATCCTGCTTGTCCTTTCAAAACATCACATACCCCTGAATATCTGGTTTCCAGCTTTGATTTCCTTGTAACAATATCTCCCTTATGCGTTTATGATCATACCTGTTAACTTGTATTTATACAGGTAATTCATTTATTTTGTTCCAAATACATATGTGCATTCAAGACAAGCGCCATTAGTTTTGCTTTTTTTTTCATTTCTCCCCTGCCACCACCGCCCCCCCCCCGCCACACTTTGACCCCATTTAAAGCTGCTTTTCAGTGTTTGTACACTGTTCCTTCTTGTCCAACCCTGGCCAAATAGCTGCCCTGTAATGCTGCCGTATCCTCTGGCTTTGTCAGCAGTACAGGGTCCACTGGAGAGATGGTGAGGTCGAGCTGAATGTTGTCAGTATGCACATTGAATCCAATTTCAGATAAGGTATCCATTGTGTATCAATCTTTTGAGATGTGATGAAGTGCAACATCAAAGCAAGCCTATTCTTCCATTCTTTCGACTCTGTTCGAAAAGCATGCTGATATACATGATATAATTTACACAAGACAAAGAGCCTCTTGGATCTTTGGAACTGTACCTCAACATGAGTCAACATATCCAAGTACATTTGCCTTCTTGATCACCAATGAAATGTTGGCCTTTATTTCAAGGGCAGTGGAGTATAAAGTAGGGAGGTTTTGCTAAAATTTTACAATGCACTAGTCCGACCACAGCTGGAACACTGAACAGTTTTGGGCTTCTTATTTAAAGAAAGATACAATGGCATTGGAGACGGTCCGGAGAATTGTTCGCTCAGTTGATACGAGGTATGGAGGGACTGTCTTATGAGAAGAGGTTGAGTAGGTTGGGCTGTACTCATTGAAACAAGAAGAATGAGAGGCAACCTTTTTGAAACATATAAGGGATCTTAGGGGACTTTTCAGGGAAGAGGAAGAAAAAAGGTGATTTCTCCTTGTTGGAAAGTCTAAGACCAGAAGGCATAATTTCAGAATTAGGGGTCACATGTTTAAGGCAGAGATATGAAGGAATTCCTCCTTTCAGAAGACAGTGAATCTGTGGAATTCTTTACTGCAGAGTCTGTAGCGGCTGGGTCATTAAAACTCTATCTCAGCCTTGACTATACTTAATCAGTAAGGAAATCAACAGTTGGGGAAAAGGCAGGAAACTGGAGTGGGGGATTATCAGATCTGCCACAATCCCATTGAATGGCAAAGCAGACTTGATGGGATGAATGGCCTACTACTGCTCCTACATCTTTATGGGGAGGCGATGGCCCAGAGGTGTTATCGCTAAGACTATTAATTCACGTTCTGAAGGGTCATGGCTTTTTCCTCGATTGATGCTGCCAGACCTGCTGCGTTTTCCCAGCAGTTTCTGTTTTCATTTCTGATTTCCAGCATCTGCAGTTGTTATTTTTTAAAATTAATCCAGAAACTCAGCTAATATTCTGGGCAGAGATAGTCAGAACTGCAGATGCTGGAGAATCTGAGATAACAAGGTGTAGTGCTGGATGAACACAGCAGGTCAAGCAGCATCTTACGAGCAGGAAGGCTGACGTTTCGGGCCTAGACACTTCTTCAGAAAATCAGAAGACCTTTTCTGAAGAAGGGTCAAGGCCCGAAACGTCAGCTTTCCTGCTCCTATGCCACTGCTCGGCCTGCTGTGTTCATCTAGCTCTACACCTTGTTATCTCTAATTGACAATAGGCAATAGGTGCTGGAGTAGTAATATTCTGTGCACCTGGGTTCAAATCCCACCACAGTAGAGAATTTGAATTCAATTTTTTAAAAAAACTGAAATTAAGAATCTACTGATGACCATGATTCACTGACAATTGTTGGAAACACCCATCTGCCTCACTGTTGTCCTCACTTGGTTTGGCCTACATGTGACTCCAGACCCACAATGTGGTTGACGGCAACTAGGGACAGGCGATAAATGCTGGCCCAGCTAGTGATGCCCACATCGCGCGAGTGGATTTACAAGAAACAAAAAATTCCTTTTGCTCCCAGTAAAGCCACAGTTTAGTCAGCAGTTACATCAACTCATTGTGAGTAACACAATGGGAGCCCGGAATGTAGAGAAGTGAAATGATACATTTTCGTTGAAAGAACTTGGAGAGACACTAAAATATCAAGTGTCAAGATCAAAAGAGGTCTGGATAGAACAGACAGGGATGTACTGTTCCACTAGTAAAAGGATCAAGGATGAGCGAACACCAGTCTAAAGTAATTTGCAAAACAAGTAAACACGATGCAAGAAAAAAATGTTTACACACTAATTGGTTTGCATCTGGAATACACTGTCTGAAGTGGGCGTAGGTTCAATCAAGGCATTCAAGAGGGCATTTAAACAGAAACAATATTCAGGGTTATGGCAAATAGGCAGGAGATTTGCTCCAAATCATGGTGCTCATTCAAAAAGCTTGCTGCAGATATAATGGGCCCAAAAGCCTCTTCTAATGCTGTAACATTTGTGATTTTTATGTTCTGTGCCTCTATTAAAATCAAAGACTCCATATGCTTTTTAAAATGTATAAAAATAGACTTCTCAACTTGTCTCTCAACCTTTAAATTTTTGTGTACAAATGATGTATTGTTCAAAAATGTGCCATTTATCATCAATTGATGTACTTTGTATGGCAGAGCGCTCTACAGACAAGACTAAAGAACAACTTACTCAACAAGACATTTCAGTAAACCTATGATCAGTGTTGCAGTCAGAGTGCTGCTGACTGCACGCTTCTGTCTGTCCCCAGTAGCTGCACTCTGGAGTGTAAACATTCGGATATTTGCTAGTGGGACAAATCTTACAACTAATTCTTTTAGCAGTCACAGCATCGCTGGTTTGCTTCCCAGTTCCTAACATGTTTTACATTCAGCCAGAACCATTTGCAATGACAGAGTACTCATGGAAGAAGGTATTTGGTGTTCTATGCATATTTACATGAAGATTACATAAGCATTTTACATACGATGCATATGGTTATATCTCATAAATGCTCAAGGGGTTTTAATTAAACTATGCCAATGGGCTGATTTTAAAAAAGTCATAGTAACAAGCAATACTGTTCAAAATCACTTCATATTTTTCAAACTCAGCAGTTAACAATTGGTAGCTAGCACCGGTTTTAAAATTAATTCATGGGATGTGGGAATCACTGGCCAGGGCAGCATTTATAATCCATCCCTAACTGCCCAGAGGGCAGTTAAGGGTCAACCCCATTGCTGTTGGTCTGGAGTGATATGTCAGCCAGACCAGGTAAGGATGGTAGTTTCCTTCCTTAAATGATATGAATGAACCAGATTGATAATGGTTTCATAATTCCAGAATTTTACCGAATTCAAATTCCACTGTCTGCCATAGCAAGATTTGAACCTGGGTTTCCTGAACGTTAATTGGGTCTCCGGATTAAGAGACTAGTGATAATACCACTAGCCTCTCACCTACCCAAAATCACAAAGCATTTAATTTCAAACTATTTTCATACATCCCAACCTTCTTCAGTCAGGTAAGTATATACAGCTGTTTAGATACTAAAATGTTATAACATTGAGAAAAATAAATCACCCAACTTACCCATAAAATGTGGTCTTCAAAGCCACCTGCAGATGGTGTCTTTCTACCTAGTTGCAACATGTTCTCCAGAGCCTGGAGCACAATTCTGGCTCAGTTAGAGATGGAAATTTTACTTGGACCTCAGAAGCCACAGATTCTCTTTGCAAGGGATGCTTCACGGGAACACCCTGCTCCTGTGGAAATGACAAGACCCAAAATTGACTATGACCATCCTTGTCCTACAATAACCAGACAGAACATCTACAAAGTATTAGCTGAACGGCAGGGACAGGAACAATCCAAAGTTAATAACTTTTTGGGTGACAGTTTAGCATTAAAAACTCTAAGCCATTGGAATTCCTTGAGACAAGGAGACTTTTCATTTGCATTACTGGTCGGGTGTCAATTGTTTGCACAGGGTCACAAGGGTATATTTATTCAGTACTTTGATGATGAGCTCAAACAATCTAGCCAAAACCAGTCAGGCACATACATGGTAAGTGCTCCCGTTTGATATGCTGTTCACTGAAGGATATTATTATTCTACACAATATCAAATGACAACTTCGGCATTTTACACAATCTTCCATAAATATTCTAAGCATTCTAGAAAAAGCAAACCTAACTCTTAGTAACATGCACCTTGAATACTGTAAAATGACCTGTGGAAGGTAGAGGAAAACAACTATTTCATAATACGAATAATCAGTTTTGATGAGAGAAAGACAACATTTTCTTCTTCAGTTGTAGGTTGAGTAAATAGACTAAAAATATCTCTGTCTCTTTAATTATCAGCCTTTTGATTCATTTATAGGTGGTGGTTAAATTTTACTCTGAATCATAATATTGATTCCATAAGTTTGCCTTTTCAGTGATGGACAAGCTACCACATTCGGGCTGAAGCAGGACCCTGGAAAACCACAGGCTGCAGTCCAAGTTGCACCTGAGCAAAATTACAAAATCTACTAATTTAAAATAAATTACATACTTAGACAAAAAGGGTGGAGTAAGCTAGAAGTACTTTATTCTTTGTAAATAATGTATACCTCTCAAATAGAAACATTTTAAATACAAATAGGGCAGAAACAGAGTTGACATTTTTATTCTTTATGGAAGTCAGTTTCACTGTCATAACCCTCATGCTAGTGCTTTGTCAAGGGTGACATCATTCACTTGAGCATCAAGTGTGAGCAGGACTCTTAACTGTGTGTGTTGGGGGGGGGGGGGGGTGGTAGAAGAAACCTCGGCCCAATTTTTTCCCAATAGGCATCACTGTCTCTGACAAATCAAAAACAAAATAGGAGTGGGAACCAATCCAGTTAATTTTTTAAACTCTCCTTAACCAAGGCCGATCCTACTAGCACCCAGTTCTGCTTAGCAAAGATCAAAGATGGATCTGGGACCTATTCCTGGTCTTTTGGGCCAGCAATGCTGTTGAAGCATCAGTGGTACAAATGGAAGCTTTTTCAATTTTAGCAGTATGTGACTAAATCAGAGTACACCTCAAGATGATCTTGGTGCTGTTAACAGCATTTTAAATGCTGAATTTCAACCATCATAGATAACAACAGAACTGATTTCTTATGTGATAAGTCTTGTTGAATGAAAGTTGAAAAGCTTTTGACAATACCAAAACATTTTGTATGAAGTAATAAATGTAACATCGCTGACAAACCTAAAAAGTAACTTTCAGTATTGTCAACAAAAACAAGATACTGGAGAAACTCAATCAGCTCTGATAATTCTGTTTCTGTCTCTACAGATTCTAACAGTGAGTCCAGTGACCCTTCTCAAAATGTGAACCACTTTTTTCTCCAGATGCTGCCAGACCTGCTAACGTTCTCCAATATTTTCTGTTTTCATTTCAAATCTTCAGCGTCCAAAGTTCTTTGTTTCACTTCAATATTTTCAACATGGGATTTTAATGAGGAAGTTGTTGGCAATCAGAATTTATTTCTTTAAAACGATTTGCACTCAAGATTTTTCCTTTCCTGCTATTCATCTTTGAAAGGTTATGTCTGTAGAACCCAAATGTGGGTGTCTAGATCTTATTACTTTCACAGGTTGTTAGGGTGAAGGTGACAAATGAGCTTGGTTCTGAGATCACCAAACAATCACATTCAGGCTAGATATGTTCGATCGTGATCAGGAGCAGGAACTCCTCAGCTATTTGTCCCCCTTAACCGCAGCAATGATTTTGCCCTGTTGTGGCGTAGATTAGCCAAAGAGAACTGAATACAGCAGGTTCCTGATCTACATAATCCTGTGCAACACCTGGTAGATAAATTACCATCAATTGAGATCTTAACCTCTGTCTACTTCGCTGTACTTCACTATCTGGAATATGGTTTTCAAGTACAAAGTTATTGAAAGTATTTCTCAGTTTTGAACACAAAAAAACCTCTGAAAAACTAACTTGCCAGATCAGTTAGGAAAATGTACAAAAACACAGTATGTCCTAATTGACGATATTCTCTGCATAAAGACTGCTGTGGTAATTCATTCGGGTTTTTTTCTAGTTGAGAGGAGTGCATATTATGTCTTAGGGCAGTGTAGAAATGTCATGACGGTTATCTAAGTTCGACAAGTTTACATTAGCTACCACATCAGGGAGAAGTATTTAAGCTTTTTTGAACATTGTGGTTTGGTGACCTCAGGGGACAGTACAGAATCAAAGCACTTGGCAACCAACTGCAACAGACACCTGTTGCAGACACTCATGCTGTTGATGTTTCTGTTTAAACAAGTTTGTCTGAAGCCCAGGTTATTGGAGCTTTCAATTAACCTTTTCAAACTCCACCACTAAAACACTCAATAGTTGCATTATTTTATCCTATTAACTATAAACATCGAACCATTTGCAAATTAAAACTTGATGTCTTCATTACCTCTTTGTAGATGAAGACTGCACATCTTGAACAGCCATTAGTCAAAGTCTATTCCTTCCTCAATTGCCTTCAACATGGAATCCATCCAACCCATTTATTCCTGAGGATTGAAACTGGGATCCTTCTGGTCAATGCCACAACATACCTAGCCGAGTAACAGGACTTTTTATTTGCATTGAAAAGTTCAATGTGACATGTTACATTTAAATCATGCCCCACCCTACCAAACCATTTATTCAGAGAACGATAAAAATGAGACATCCTCAAGACTCATAATACCAGTTGTTTCAAAACAAGTGACATCAGAGGTCATGAAAGGTGCTACATAAAAGCACCTTTGACTTACTTTAACTTTAATATTCAACAGGTATGATTTTTAACAATGCTAAGTTATCTTAATTGAACAGCACTTCTATGAAACACAATAAATATGTCTTTAAAGTCAAGATTTTTTATGGATTGGAAATGATTATACTAAAAAAAGGCATAAAAATTTAAATTGATCACTCCCAAATAAGGTACCACATTGCTTGGATGCACAATAAAGGTCCATCTACTCTTCCCCATCTGCGTCTCTTTTGTGTCAAGTTAACACATAGGCGCTATAGCCAAAGGCCCTTCAAGCTTATTCTGACAGTCCCACTTATTACCATTACTGCTAGAGAGAGTTATACTTTAATTCCACCAGTCTGGGGCTGGAAACAAAACCTGTACGAGGGAGCTATGTTCTGTTCTATGCTATTGAGCCCCCAGGCTACCAATATAAGTTTTTTACTCATTGAGTTGGTAATCCATTTTTTTCCATTTTTGTTACAGACTTTAAGCCCTTCAGTGGATATGATCTAATCCATGGATCAGCCTGCAACAAACAAGCTTTGAGTGGTTTTGGTGGGGGGGTGGGTGCAGGCATCAGTTTCATTCTGATGAATTTTGTATTCATCAAGGCAATGAACATCATTGAGGCAAACAGAAACTATCTAACCTTTGACAGTCAAATAGTCCAAAGTTCGGCACAGTATGTTAAAAATGTATTTTTGGTTTTCTGCACTGCCTAATGCCCTTCAATAAACTTGAGTTTCCATGTAAGTTAAACAATTTCAGAATGCATAAAAGTTATGGGTGATTTTTGTGCAGTGGACTCATCAGAAACTAGGCTGATGCCAATGAACCTCACATTTTAAAAGAACTATGTTTAGTTATCAGAGAAGGTTTTTAATTTGAACTTGTGCTTCACATCAATACAAGGTTTTCTATTCATGTGCCACCTAGCCACCCACTTCTCCTCCCTAAAAGGGACAAGTTTTGATCTCCTTCTTTGCAGCAGACCACAGGCAGAGGATCAAACATTTACATTTTCATTGTGCTCATCTCCTTCCCTCAAGTACAAAGTTTCCCAATTTGTACAAGGGCTCCACAAGTTTCAGCTGAAAATGCCTGTTAACCGGAAGCAAACATACATTTGTTTAAGCATACAATTTGTTTAAACATGAATATTTAGGTTGAAGACATTCCAGAAATTAAGCACAACATCAAGAAGGCCATGTTTCAGATCAGATGCTGAACCGAAGTCCCATCTCAAGTGAATGTAAACAATCCTACAGCATTACTTGAAGAACAGGGAGTTTTCCTAGCATCCTGCCTAATCTTCTTACCTTGATGCCATCAGAAACAATTTAAATAGTCATTCATCTCATTGCTGTTTATGGTCTCCTACTGTGTTCAAAATGTTTGCTGCACTTGCCCATAAAGTGACGAGACATCAAACTAATTAATTAAAAGTGAAGTACTTTGAGCATTTGAGAGATGTAATAAAGCACTATAATGACTGAGTGCTATGTAGACGCAATTGTTTCTACTGAAACACATGATTAGGTAACTTATCTTATTGCTGTTTGTTGGTCCTTGCTGTGCGCATATTGGCTGCCGCATTTGCCTACATGCCAACAGTAACTACTTCAAAGTGTGAAATGGAATGTCTTGGCAGAAAAACAGAAAATGACATGGTAAGCTTTCCTGCATTTATAGTCTAGTCAATAATTTGTTTGGCCATATCTTTACAAAGTACAGCAATCATAGAACACCGTGTATAGTTGGAATATAAAAAGAATGAACACTTCGACGGGTTCCTGAGTTTTTCAAATTTATTTTAGTAGACCTTCAGCCATGACAGTACAAAACTTACAGTAATTTTTCTCCAGTACACAAATATATATAATTATAATATAATACATGTACAAAGGCTCTGGAGCAGTTTTTAAAAGCAACATAATGCAATTCATATTGATCACAGGAGAAAAAATGTCAAGACAATAACGGTCTGTTATCGTACTTACACACAAACGTATACGAATAAGTCCATCAAGAAAACTACTGTAAAGAGACAGTGGAGTATTGCACTTGGAATTCCGTACATTTGTATAAAAACACAATATTCACGCATTTTAAACACGCTATGGGTCAGCTTTTTTGAGGCAGCACATCTTTATTAAGATTACACTTTACTGTCCTCAGACCAATTAATAACAGCTTCAAACTAAACAAAATTTTACATCTACAGGTTAAAAAAACTGCCTGCAAAAATCAAATCAGCAAGGTACAACGATTGCGATTATTCATAATTGATAGTCGATCCAGAATAGTCAGTTCATCATTGCTAATGTCATATTCACATTTTCATGAGGTATATAAGAATATGTGCATGTTTGTTTAAAAAAAAGGAATTGAGGGACTGGGCTTTTACCCTTTTCCTGATCAGAAAACAAAAGTTTTAGAATTTTTCCATATAGCCAAAAACATGCAGTCTACTTCACTTTAGCAGTTATCTGTTGTACATATTATAAGTGTTTAAACTTTTTAGAAAAAAGTTTTCCTCAAAAACTTGTTAACGTTAGTGAAGTATATCATTATGCAGTCTATAAAAGCGCCACAGTGAAATAGAAACAGCAAATGGCGCAATGCACAGGTCTCTAAGCACCTGAGGAAAGTTTGGTCTCTCATTTCTCAGATATTGGTTGGCCTGTATGTATACCATTTTTTTAAGGTTCCAGCATTTGCACATTTTATTTTTAGCTACACAAACAGTGTACAATGTTTCACAGTCTACCCACTGCAAATAACAATCTCATTTGTTGAAATATATTAGTTCAATACCTCAAAATGAATATACTTCCAGACAAGTGTCCTAAGACTGAAGTAGTGCTCTGTACTCTAGTACTGACCAGTTCCTGGGGATAAAGTGAAGTTTAAAAATGAGCTTGCACTTTATAGTCAATAAAATGGTGACCTTCATGTTGTCCCTCAATTGTTGGGTCTCCAATCAGGGAACAAAAACTTCCTATAACCATAAATAACAATCGTATCCTTTTCAGTTGATAAATATAAAAGGACCACCCGTTGCTATGATTAGGTTTAATTTATTGGTAAAAACATAGCACAGAGAAATGAAAGTCACTTTTACACCAGTTGCACAACACACTAACTCAACAGTTGAAATGGTGACACACTGGTATGCAATGGTACTTTATTCTCACGTACTGTAACTCCAAATGTCTTTTCTAGGGGCCAACGTTTGACATGGCAAACAAACAACTGTACTAAAATGTTTGTGACAAAGATGCTGTCTACTGGGAGGGTGACAGAGTTTGTGTGAAGGAAACCCATCAACTTAGCACCGAAATCAGATGACTAAAAGACACGGTGTTCAAATTTTCCATAACTTCTAGTTAGGACTATGAAACTCCAAAACATGGCATGGGCAGAGTGTTGTCACTGCCATTATCTTGCTATGCAGTAAGATTTCTCACATACAAGGTGTTATATGCTCAATTTTTAACATCCAAAACTGGCAAACAGGGTAACTTTGATAAATATGATTACTTGTAAGCAAAAAGGCTACTCTCTTAGAAGTTTGGAAACCAGCATTCTTGGTACACAGGTAAAAGAATAGCAGCTCCCCAGGTCACAGGGTCTGCGCACTGTAAATACTGCTTTGGTATTTTCAGAGTTTTCCTGGTGGGTGGATACTCAGGCCTGCACCTACAGAAACCCAGACAGTACCATTTAAATATATCAGAAAAGGGGCACTTACAGTTTTTGGCCTTATTTCATGCAGTCATATTTGCTGGGCATCCCAAAATGGCTCCCACTGAATCCTGGAAGATTCCAGGGCAAGCCAAAGATCTGAAGCTAGATCCCAGCAATCTATTTTTAAAAAATTCTCTTTCTCTTATGTTATTAATCTCCATCAGTAGCCAAAATTATCAAGGCCAGATGCAGCTACAAATGAGAGAAGCCTAAAACTGCTTTTGATTTTCTTGTTCCTGGTGCACAGGCACTCCTGAGCTACTTAAATGACCTGGAACATGAAGCTGGAATGAATTTGAGGTTGGACAGATATAGCACACTTAGTGTTTCTTCAGTGCCTGGGCAGAGGGAAGTCAAACCTAAAAATGCTGGTACATTTAAACTTAATTTTAAATCTTTAGCAACTGACAGACACCAAGTTAAAGCTGAAAAATACACAGTTGCTCATGACATTTTAACAGTCGAAAGATTAGATTTCTAAGCCATTTTAGTGCTAAACAGCTCAGCTATGTCCTGAATAGGTTAGTTTTTGTACTGTAGCATATTATGTATTATCCTTAAGTGCAAGATAAAAACATCTTCTGAGAGTAAAGCTCTTTTTAATGCACAACTTAAAGTAGCAAAGTAGAATATTTAGAGAAATACACAGAATTACAGTGGAGACACACTTAAGTTCATCCAAAATGTGTGATATGCCTTTTGAAAGGCTACTTGTCTCATATTACAGCATGTGCTTTAAGCTGATAGAATTAAATTTGAAGCACAGACATATCATTGCAGTGGTCTCAGATGCATCAAGACGAATGAGTTCTGACAGAAAGTGACACAATGACCATACCTGGAAAAAAATCCATTATATTCCCAATAATCTGCAATCAAGTAGATGGTGACTTTAATGGATAGTAGTGAATGAAGGTTGATATTTCACAAGTAAAGCAGATAATTGCAAGTCTGCAGATACTTGTGTGACTGCTGGCTGCAAATTATTTCAAGAGATTCACCAATTACAAAAACAACTTGTTAAAGTTGTTTGGTAATATTTTTGCGCTTTCCAAGTAAAGAATGTCAAGAATTGTGGAAATAAATTATTTTACATTGTGTCCACCATCTAGGTAAAACTGAGCTCTCCTAGGTCATGTTTAAAACAAACAAACAAACCAAGTCAGACCCAGAACAAAGCTGCACCAGTGCAGGCATTTTCATTTTCCACATCAGCCTGTGGACTTGTGGAGATTTGCGCAGTTATAAACGCAGTTTCAGATTACAAACATTTACACACTACCATTTGGGCTGAGTGTCCCAGACATACATAAAATAGGACCCATACGGCTGGTTCAGAAGGAGCATGACCATGTCAGGATTTCAGTCCAGTTCTCAGAAGTAAAAGTCCAAGTGTGGTACCAGCCTAACTGCAAAATATATTGAACATTATTCTGGTCAGTACAACTACGGAGTTTTTTTGTTAAGAAAGCAAATCAAGCACAGTCACTGTAAAGTAGCTTATTTTATTGAATACTTCAAACTGATCGGAAATGCTTGCATTAAGCTGGATAGATATTCTCGGATACAGCCAGTTTCCAAGAGGATTTTCCAAGCTGTTTGAGGACTTGACTTGTCCATTGGAAATAAGCAAGTGTAACACTGAAATCTTTATCTGAATCTCTTTCTTTGAGGACAATGCAACTTCAATTACTGAATAAAGCCAAAAACTCAAAAGATGCACTTCTTTGACAAGACTTTCAGTCATCCCTCGTTGCCAAACATAACCTTCCTTGTACCAAATCACAAAGTATTTTGGAGCATTCCTTTTGTTAAAAAGATTATATAAAATACAAGTTGTTTCTGTTAGGAGTTATTCAAAGATATTATTTTTAGTGTAAAATTAAAACACGTAATTTATCCTAAAACAAAGTCAATATTTAAAAACGTAACTGTAGATGAAGACTATTATGAAAGGAAATTTAGTAATAAATTTTAATTGTTTTTGGTGTTTTACGTGAAAAATGACAAATTAAACAAATAATCAACTGACAATAGAAATGATCGATTATCAAGTTCTTAAATAATTCAGCTAAACAACCACTAATCACTGCACCAGCAATAAATATTGACAAAGTGCTTTGGAAAGCTGTTTGAAAAAGGTTCAAGTGGTTAGCTCTTGCTTGTGTGACTGCAAAAGCTTGATTACTTCAAAAATCAAACACTTCTTGTATGAAACTACGTATTTCATACAAAGACCAGTGTCCCAAGGAAACACAGGTAGAACCACAGTTTTTTCTGTTTTGTAAAGTTTTATGATTCACAATCATGAATAAGAGCAAAATTAAAAAAAGTGATGACCATTTAAAACTCTTTACTGCAACAAACATACACATAAGTGGGCATTTTATTCTCAATCAACTTGGTTACCATCACAGTAATACAGTATCCCGCTTTTTCCCCCATTCATAAACTGAATACATACATACATACATACAGTGAATAGAAAAACAGGAAGTTTAATAAAAGGAATAATTTCATTCCAGATTTAAAATACTGCAAATGAAAAGCAAGGGGTACTACAAGGCAGATGAATGCCTTTTTGCTTTTGCTCTGCACAGAGGAGCCTCCATTCTCAACAATATTACTGCTGACTGCATTTAAGAGAGTTTTTCTTTTGTTGGATCAAACTGGAAGGATAGGAGGCAAATCCTCAGAATACATGTCATTAAAAAGTCACAATCCAAATATAAATTTACCTTTTACCTATAAATGGTTAAACGCAATACATTCTTAGATCAGAAACAGATATATAAATTACATAATATACAGTCTATATTATATAATTATATATACAGAATGCAGTAGTGACTAGGTGAAACTAACTAAAAGATGGGCTGCCCAATTGCCATTAAAAGTCTTTCATTACTGATTCCAAGCAGGCTTGAAGTTTTCTGCCATATCTAAATTATGTTTGGAAACACTAGATTATGGGAAAAGATAAACTGTAAACTTCATTATGAGCAATTTAGCCCTCATTTCAATTAACTTATTGACTATCGGGTACTACCTGCTTAAAGTGGGTGATCCTTCAAGATTACTTGCAAGTTACTTCACTTATGGAGCAAGGTGCTGAAGGGCAATCAGTATCTTATGCCAATTTTTGGACCAATAAAGGTAAAAGCATGAAAGCAAAACTCTCTAAGCGTTTCAAAGAAAAACAATTTTGCTGTTACCATAAAATCTATTTGCTTCCTACAGGAATCGACAATTTAACAAAATCACTGGTAAGCTTTGGTAGTTGTTGAATATAGGAAAATATTAGCTGTGGTAACCATACATAGGCAGTTGATCTGTGGCTTAAATTACAAATTTCACAAATTAAAAAATGTGTGCCCCCTCTTTATCGTGCCCGAGGGTCAGGTACTGTTCCACAAACTCACATGGGAATATTACTGTCTGTAGAGATCAGTAGTACAAGAACTGCATTTGCATCAGAACAGCGTCAGTATAAACAAAGTTGCCCACAAGGATGCATGCAAACAGTTTGGTTGAGAAGTGTTACTAGGAAATAGACTGTATAAGCTGTGCATTGAGGGGTTTAAGATAGTCAATAATGGCATTATTGATTATGACATGGTTTGTTCCAATAGCAATTTAATAACCTCAAAACCACCATAGGATTAGAGACGTTAATACCTGAGGATTTTCAAATTAAAACTTCATTTTTTGGTGCCTTGCTCAGTGTATTGTATCATGCTCTTTGGAAATTGTACAAAGATGTGCACAGGGGAAGGTAGGAAAGTAAACACAAGTTCTCTAAATGTAGAATATATATTGTGTGCACTACCTTCCAGCAATCTGATTCCAAAATCTCTCAGGACCTGTCATGTTGTACATTTATTTCCACATTGCCATTAAAGATTTTCGCCACTTCAAAGTTTCCACACTTGAAAGCTCAGAGTAAAAGCAAAAATGACCAAAGACATGATGGAATGACAAACACTACATACAATACAACAACTTTAATACAGAAGAGGGAATCAACAGCAATAACTCTGTTGAGTTCAGAAAACAACGATAAACAATTCAGGCTTCATTCTGGTAGCATATGCTGTTATCTGAATGCTTGTTATTGTTTTGCAATTCACTCCCTAGTACCTATTACTGTACAATACAGAGGTCACAACATATCTATGAGCTTTTTCAATGACTGGGAAGGAGGAGGTTTTAATGAACAAGTCAATAGCAGTTCTCCAAAAATCAACCAAGGAAAGAACTTTACAACAACAACAGATTAAAAATAATTTGAGAACTTTTGAGATAAAGGTCTATAAACACTGGAAGAACACAATTGTAAAATCCCTCTAGCCACCTGAAAGTTTTAGTTCAGACTTCATCAGGGTTAACTTCTCATCAACCAGTATTTGAATGGATGATAGAAGTACTACTCTCTGGCATTTTAAAAATTGTAATATTTTTAACTTTAGGACAATTGCTCAAAATTACAACTGTCTTAAAGTTACAATGATTAACTAGTGGACTGATAACTGGGGAAACCAACAACACAAAGCCACGTGAACTTACATAAAAATTAAACGTGCACGTAGCTGGTAGGAATCAAAATGTCAATAAATGGAAGAGGCCCTTCAAATAATGTTAAAAACATACATTATGAAAATATAGCAAAAACATGATGTGGAAATCCACCTGTGCAAAATTCATTCGCATATTTGATTCCATTGACAGTTTTACCATTGCAGATTTAAGTCTATCATCAAATCATCAGCCTAATTAATGCCCAAATCAAAAGTTGCTGAGCTAGTAGCTTTTTGATTTCCAAAGTTTCAGCCAAAGAAAATCTCAAATCACTGCTGGAAACATTTCATTTTCTGTATATTTTGATAATCTCAATCTTGTTTACTTTCACAAAAACATAATGGGGTTGCATTAGGAATGATCCCCATTCATATTCTTGCAAAGTGCTCAGAAAGTCCATGCAAGCATTAGGTCATGTCACAAAAACTCCACCACCATTATGTGCATAGCAACAGTCAAGCCACACATCAAGTCATATGCACTAATTAAATGAACCCTCTATCCAGAGTTCCCCAAAATAATAAAACCAATCCAGATGATTTTTCCCCCTGCATTCTTGTGGGTGAGAGAATGTGGTGGTGATTTGCATCTTGAGATTCCTTGGCATGTACTCTATTGACAGTATGAAGTAAGATACTTAGAATTTATTTAGATGGTAGTGAGCAAACTGCTGGTAAATCGTAAGGTCAAAAAGATGAAGTTATATTGCCTACTGAAGATGAACTTATACGGAAAAATGTATACAGTAGACTACACTGCAACCAAGAACAATGAACCAGCTTGGTGAGCCAACCAACCACAAGATTTATCACTATTTTGATAAGGGGACCACATTATTCACAATATTTTGCGCCGCTTTGAATGCTTTCAACATAGCACAATAAAAAAGAAATGGTCCTGCAGTTTAAACCTGCAAGACACTACTCCACAATCCAGAATCTATGGTTTTGAAAAATAACAAGTCCCTTTAAGGAGGATAACATTGTATTTGCTTATTGGCTCCAGACAGAACAACAGTTTGTGATTCTAAGTTAGACCCCACCTGGGATTAAATAGTATGTTTAAAGATGACAAATATAAAAGCAACCTATAATGCTATCTCCACAAATTAAAAGGCATGGAAGGCTATTTATTTCAGGTTATAATTATTTTGAAAGTGCTTCAAGATTAAAAATAGATGAATTGAGATTTAAACTTGAAAGCAAGTTTCCTTGACATGGTTTGTCACCAGGCAATGGTAGCCATTTTACTCGCTGACCAAATGTTCACTGAAGACTCCTTATTAATTGCAAATAAAAGCAAAATGTAATCTGGTTCTAAGTGTACATTACCTGATTCAGAAACTTACTGGAATGCTGGTTGGTGCAGGTTTTCCTCCATCAGGTAGATCTGCTCAACACCACAGTGGATAACTATTTTGGAAATGAGATGCCTTTTAAGGTCAGGTACAAGAACAGCCAAGTTGGTGGAGTTGAAACCTTTAATTTTACTGCACTAGGGCGATATTCCCAATTCACAGATGCTCGACCTTTGTGGCCTTATGCAGTTGGATTGCAAACTTAGCGCACACTTAATTTGCCAAAATACAATGGTACCATCAAGTGACATGTGCAAGCATTAAAAAAGGCACAAAAAGCATGTTGGATAGATAAACCTAAAGTCTTAAGCACAAATCTCCTACAATGAACAATGGTCCACCACCATTGCCTAGGATTTCCTTGTTATGGTTGAAAGCAATTTCTCATCTTAATTTCCAAAAGGAGCCACTTTTTCTTATTTGTAATTTTATTTAAAAGCTGGCTCAGAAACAACAACCAAATTTAAAACATTTCCCCTTTGCATCTAACTCAACATTGACAGGGCAGATAAAATTTGTTTCCAAGTTTATCTGTCCCCACAGCTTAGAGGACTAGCTGTGTTACAGGGACTCTAGGTTGCTCTTACCAATCTGTAGCTTGTCCCATTCCTGCAGAGACTAGAAATACAAGATTGTATTGAGCACAGATATAGAAATTTCTACTAATATAGCAGGGCCTTTTAAAGTAGGTTTAAATAATTGTACCTTGCACAGATTAAACTTAAATCTTACAAGAGTGTTCAAAATAAAGGATGAAAAAGGAAGGCATTGAAATTACATCTAGAGTCTACATAAGACATTGGAAGCTAACTTGTGCTGCCCTAGCAGTGTGCAACACATTTACGTGTTAAAAATTAATGTGCAAAGACAATTAAACTCTACAAATTCAAGGTACAATTCTTAGAAGTGTCAGTTCAAAACAAATCAATCATGGAAAAACAGAAAAAGAAAACTGGTTAAGAACTAGGGTTGGACAAAAGAAAACTATAACCCAGTAAACCACCTTGAGAACTCAATATAGAGTTTGGACTGGTGTTTTGGAAATTGTTGATGTCATAGTTTCCCTCTTTGTAAAAACTTACAAACTTGAAGAAAAACAATGTCATTTTTGGAACAGCAGCTGATTAATCGAGTAAAGATATTCAATCATGGCTGTGTGCATTCATACAATATCCTTTATTAGAAGGGAGAGGGATTATAATCTTTCTTCTTGCTTTTCTTCATTCTTTCTCTCTCTTATTCACCTATCTCTAAAGAAAAGCTTTCCTGTGCCTCACTGGTTGCAGTAGCTGGCAATATCCAACTCCCATACGACGTTCAATCCAGTAAGCAACGTAGAATGGATATATTCACTGTGAGTGTGGCTGAAGTGGCCTAGGTCTGGATTTGGAGCTGACAACACAGGAGTGTGAAGCATCTAAATTTTTAGACTACAGAATTTTAAAATTATAAATATGAATGCTGACAATATTTAAAACCTCAACATTTTGGAAAGTCCTTTTAATAGATAACACATTAATTGTTTAAAATATATTAACCTTCTTCCTGCAACCATATTTGGTCGGAACTAAAATATTTATATTATATGATTAAAGTTTTAAAACTGCACATTCCTACATAACACTCACATTTCTTCACAGCTTCTAATACAAATGCTGCTCCAGTGTTGGCGAGCACTAACACAGATGGCTACCTCTCTTCAGAGTGTTAAGCACTGCAGCGTTTCAGCCAAGAACTAAAGGAACTCAATATGCACATGGTAGGTAATGAATTGGAATACTGACTTTGCGGAAGGTTTGAACTTCAGACAGTACATATATTAACTGTACCACCTGACCACAAGTCAATATTTTATTAAAACAGGGCACTGATGCTCTTAACCATGGAACTGAGCAATAGAAACTATCATGCACCAATAAGTCTGTGCATTTTATTGTGAGTTCATTGTCTAAGTGGTTGGCTACACATTGACATCAAACAGCTTTCTTGGTGGTGAAAGGGAAGGGGAATAGGCAAGATGTTAATTACCTATGAACATTAGCCACCAATTTAAAGCCTCTTGTAATCCACGGGTGCATCATGGTAGTTATAATATCCAATAGTGATAACGAGGTAGTTTGGATTACCTATGACACTAAATTTTATAAATGGTCTGATTTAATGACAATAGCTCCTAAAATTCCACTCACCCCCATGGCTTAATGACCTTGTATATTGTCAGGGTACTTCTGTTGCTCAGCAGACAGGCTGGTCACTTTGCACAGGGCAAGATGGTACATTGGTTCAACAGAGACTTTACAAAGCTCACCACATGTATAGGAGGCAAGTGAACATGAACTATTGACAGGGTTTGAATTTGTAACCACAGTGACAAAGGAGGCACATTAACTACTACATCAGTGGGAAATCTTCAAACTGAAGCAGTTAAAAACTTTTGTTCTTTTAAAAAGGTTAATTTCAACAATAAATCCCTCCCCCACCCCCAATGCTATCACAGAATCTGGCTGAACATCTTAAATTACATAACTGAGTAGTCAAGTTACAATACTCTGGGATTAATCCACAGTTTTTGAACCAGGACTTGAAAACAATAATGGGCAATTCATATCTTTTTTAAAAAGTGTCAAAATTTCCAAGATGTTCAAATAGTTTAAAAGTTAAACTCATTAATATTAAAAATGGGAACCTGTACAATTTCATATTCCAAAGACAAATGTTGCTAAGACACAAACATAGGTAGTTCTCCTTGATTCAGGTAATTTGGTCAAAACACTTATTTTTCTAAGTTAAGAATTCATACAACGCTAAGGGGATCAGTAAGTGGTTTTCACCTGCTGTTGCTCTTCTAAAGTTATACATGATCTTCAGGATTTGAGAACAGCTGAGCTCTCTACTATCCAGATGATCAAAAACCAGTTGAAGTCCATTAAATGGAGTGTTTTGGTAGGAACAAAAATCCTATTTTCAATTCATCCATATTAAGATGAGACCATCTACACTGCCTTATGTACATAAAATATTCAGTGCTTCAAAAAAAAAAGTACCTTAATCCAAATCTTCATTAACTGGCATCAACTGTAAAATTGGGTTCCTAGAAATATTCATTGCTCCTTTCCACAAAATTTCAAGGTTAGCATCCTTGGGTTAAAAGATGCAACAGAAATAAAAAAAGCTCCTGATGGGGAACATTTAGATTTAATTTTAAAAGCAGAGCCAAATTTAACCCCAGTTTATTCTGTAGATTAATCCCTGAAACAATGATCTTGTCCAACCCTAGTAAGAACACCTCTTTCTTTAGATGAAGCCAGAGCAAGGGGCGTAGAAAACTGTAGTCCACATGGCCCTCTCTAACTCACTTTGTGCTCTCCTCTGACAATGTGAGAGGAGAATTCGTACCGATCCTGGCTGTGGTGGCCGCAGATGTTGCATTCAAAAGGGTCTCTGAATCCATGGCAACCCATGTGAATGGTAAACATTACGTGGTCAAGAAAGAGAACCCGGCAGTGGTTACACTTATAAGCCTTAACTTGTTCTCCATCTTCATTTAAGACTCTTAGGACCTCTTTGGCTGAGCTTTGAGCTGCTTTGGCAGATGATGGGGGCTCCTGTGCCTTTGGGTCCTCTTTGGAATAGGCCGGGCTTTGCCGTGTGGCATAGTTACTGGGGAAAGTTTGGGCATTCCTGTCTTCATGGCTGCTTTCTGTATCTGTGGAATCATGGCAACCATTGCTTGGAGACACTCCAAGCTCCACCAGCTGGTTTTTTGCTCTAGAATTCAGATGTTCTGGCACGTCATCGTGACCTTCTGCTGCCTCTCTACTTCCCTGTGCCTCAGCTCGGCTGTGGATGGGATGTACATGGGAGTAGACAGCACTGATCACTGGCGTGATCTCCGGTGCGCAACTAGTCATGGGGAGCCTCGGAGGCCTCATCGCTTCAGTTCCTAGATAGGACAGTGCACTGCCCAAATTCTGGTCCATGGGGTGAGGAGCCATCATCTCTACATCCTTCTCAAAATTGGAGTTAACCTCAAAGTGAACATCAGTTAGGTTGAGGCGTATGTGTTTATCACCTGAAAAGAAAGGATTAGGATTTAAAAATCAGAAAATAACAGAAATATATCAGTAATAAAGAGACGTTAGAGGTGAATCATTCCCCCTTTCCTTTTTCTAACCAATTCTGTTACATCAAATTCTACAAATGAAACCCCTATCCAAGTTACCAATTTTTGTTTCAGGAACTGAAATTGTCATTTTACAAATTTTATTACAAAGACAATAGTAAAATTAAAAGAAAGATGTTTCAATATTCTTTCAGAAAGACATATAGCCTTCAAGTCAATATCTTTTTGGCATTATATGGATTTAGTTTAAGGTCAGAATCAAGGATTGTCAAAATCTTAAATGTATTGTATGTTTCATCATTTTAATGAAGACATTAGCTCAAGCATTTTTGAAATCATAACCTTACAAAGGAAGTGGTGACAATTTCTGATGAGCCAAATTTAGACAGTAGGTCAACAACGCAAACTTGAATTAGCACTGGAACTAAAATAATCAAAACCAAATAAAACCAAAAATGGCCAATTTCACTCTTCTACCTGACAGTGAAAGAAAGCCTCAAAAAAAAAATCAAACAAGATTCCTCCTAATTTAGGAAGTCTCAAAAATCCCTACCACAAAATCCAAATTTATTTTGCTTAGATAGTAGGTGGTTGAAATTCCCTTCTTATTCAAGTATTCTGATGGAAGTATTCAAAAATCACGAGAATTCTGAACAGGTAAATACGGAGAAAGTGCTTTCCACTTGAACTGATCAAGAATGAGAGGTTACAGAGTTAAAGTAATGAGCAAAATGAGAAGTGATACAAGGCAAGCTTTTTCATACTGTAAATGGTTAGGATCTGGACTATACTGCCTCATTTGAGGTATCCAAAAGGGAATCTGATGGTTGCTTGAAAAGAAATAATTTGCAGGGTTATGTGGAGAATGCAGACTGACAGTAAGTAAAATGCTCATTTGGAGACCTAGCCCAGAAGTGATCAGACTGAATAATCTCCTTCTGTGCTATATTACCTCTGTGATTTGGCCATTAAGTATTAAAACTGGACTTATTCAATACTAGGGTAAAAAAAAATCTTTGACTTAGGCGTGGTAATATTAAAGAACTATAATATGCCATGTGTTTAAGACCAACATGGAAACTTTCAATGCTCTTTCTTAATCTGAAATTAAAACAATGCTGCAATAAAAAGAAAAATGGAGTCCAATACACTAACAAGATGAAAAGTATATGACAAAATGAAACTTTTACTTCTATTAAAATTTGCAATTTTGTAGAAAATGATACCATTCATACACTATGACCCAGAATTCCACACAAAATGGTGAAGCAAAATCAATACTACATGCAGCCAGATCACCATTATGCAAAATGCAATGGATCCGCTGCAGTCAATTGCATTACCCAATTTGCTCTTTGTAGGATTGAGATCCTCTTTAAATGTTTTCATCTATTTTTAAATTTAAGTTGTCATGGTGACAGGCATTTTTAAAGGATTATGGTATAGAAAAATACAGTTGTAAACCTAACACTTCAATGCCCTCTGGGACATATTAAAAAAAAACAACAGAAGCTCTTACCCACAAATTTCTGCGGAGTAGATCTTTTTCGTTTTGCAATGGTGTTAGCAAGCCTATCTATAAAAGAAGGCCTGTCAGGGGCTGGCTGAAGGATATGGTCAGGCATCACATCCATGTCACGGTTCTCCTCCCCTGCTGATGAGAGAAAGCACCCTAAAATCTGGTGATCAATTGATGCACATTGTACAGGCAGCATTGGGAACAACAGTGGAAGTTGCTTTGAACCAGCTTTAGCGATCATCTTATACAGCACAAACGATTAAATTCTTGTTAACCAATTCATTTTGGCAACAGAAACAGAGCTCCAATACATTCCAGGAGGCATTTTGCGCATTTGCGCCACAATGGAGAGAGACCAACAAACTGTCTGTAAATTCTACAGTTTTGCCAGCTAAGTGAATTTTCTGGAAAGTGTTGTACAAGCAGAATTCACTTTTTTCTTTCAAGCAAGTTGCAGCGTGAGTTATGCAAATTGAACCCTAACCTACACTGAGTACACTCTCCACATTCATTCCATGATACGCATTCTCAATGCAGTTATAGGTCATTGATTCATCCTGTTTGAGTAGCGCCATGTCTTTAACGAGGTCCTACGTGAAATGAGTTTGGACAACCTCAACCAAGTCTGATGTAGCCGTGGGTCCACAGCATAATTGCCTCTAAATAGGCATTTGCTGGCAAACTCAGACAGGCCATAATAATTGCCAGTGTAGAAAGTAAAATATTCTCTCAGGTGGTCTTTTGATGCCCAAGTGCAAACAAAAACAGAACAGGCCTTACTTAGGTGGGCTTGATGCCGATACCGGATGACTAGAGTGGAAAGTGCTCCCCAGTATGGACATCTTTTCACCCTGATGAGAACTAAATTCATTAGCAACATTTTAAAATAAGGTACTGAGGTTGAACAAATCTTTGTTTGCACCAAGCTATTTTATAGCCATTTAGGATATTAATTTGCTATCAAATTTCAAAATGTAAAGGAAGAGTAAGAAAAGACTGGAATACCTGATTTCTACTGACAGTCTTAATGCCCCATTGTCATTGGCCTCCAACCACCGCCACCATATATACCCTCCATCCCTTTCCAGTTTCTTAAGAGGCTGTGAGAAATGAATAGCTGCAAATTTACTCTGGCCATGACCATTTTGCAGTTGTAGTATGAATGGTATTTTTTGTTCCATTACAAATATGAAGTTAGCTCCCCTAGTAGTTGCAACATTGATTAGTTGAGGCATGCCCCTAGGCTTGATTCCTGGTTTGGGCTAATGTAGAAGTGTTTGAGTGTGCGTTACCTTGTGAGGGCAGGCCAGAGGGCAAGGGTGGGGTTCATTAAAAAAAAAACAGCGTTCTTGCTCCAAATCACAATCCCACTCTTGACTGACATCAAGTTATCAACATGGGGACCATATGAAATATATATTCGAGAAAAACACAGCTACAGGGCCCACCATTAGGCGGGTATTTTTCTGTGCAGTTGCTGCAACACTAAGTGTGCTATCTAGTTAGTGCTACTGGTGAGTTGATCACAATTATCACAAGTATACTCCTACTTCAGTTCCCATTCTTCCCCAACCCATTTCCCACCCCCACCAATTCTCTCCTTCAGACACTGTGCTGGGATACAGTGGTCATCACATGCAGACAATGGGTGAGGGAGTGGAATTTGCTTCTTCACAAAAGTATTTTTCCATACACATTGCAAAGCCAAAATCCCAGGACACAATTTAAGTATATTCACAAAGGCAGGATGCCAGTACCTCATCCAGTGGGCATGCTTCATGCAGAAGCCTAGACTGAATGTCAGCAGGTTTTCTGACCATTCTTACCCTATACCTTCACAAAGTTTTGCCGTAGAGGTTGCTGGATAGTATTCAGAAGCAGAAACCAAAACAGATATTTCTGCTCCTTAAACGAGAGTGAAATTCAAGCTGTACCATTAGGTACAAATATTACATAACATTCAAAAGTCAATTGGAGCTAGACACTTTCTTTCATAGTTTTCTTTAGGCATGCATGAAACAAAAGTTTAAAATAACATGGTACAGTGGTCAGAAGTGCATTACGGCCAGCTTTAAAAGTGCCACCAGTCAGGATATGAATGCAATCATCTAAACTCTATTTCAAATTAAGAAAGTTTTGAAAGATCTACTGTGAAAGGCTGCAATTCTGGAACTGGTAAATGGCAAACAAATGGTGACCTGAAACCATGAAAATCAGCAATACAAGAGTACATGGAAACCAGAGTATACAGTAATCCCAAGATTTCTATGTTACATGCAGAAATTGAACTAATATTCTGAAATCGTTATAAGGCTCAATGGATACAAATCTTACAAAGGAAGATATTCAAGAATATGAACTGTCGCCAAGTGATAGCCACAGAAACCTTCAGAAAACTCAATTTAATTTCTAAAATATATTATTTAGCAGATTCCTAAACAGCATGTCACTGTAAGAGTTCACCATTGTTAACAGTAAAACTGACCCAGTTTACAGACTGCATTTATTCACACTGGAAATTAGATACCAAATCTACTGCATAAGTAGTTGTGAACTTGCACTGGTGGAAGTAGCACAGCCCTCAAATTTCTTTTGTACATCCATGCCTCAAACAGTAAACTGTTAAAAATCAAATACAAATAAATATCACATTAACTCATTAAGCTTTTGTGTTCTTTCAAAAAACTATTCTTGGGATTTGCAACGCTTGCACAGCAGTGTTTACTGCCGTCATAGTAACCCTATGGACATCAAGGATCTGTTTTTAGGGACTGGAGATACATGATCGAACTGCATAGGTAGTGGTAGGTTCTTTTTGGAATTGGTTGGTTGGTTGGTTGGTTGGTTGTTTGGTTGGGGGGGGGGGCAGGGAATGGAACTCACAACTGATTGAATTAATTCTTCAAATGCCACGGCTACTGGTCAAAGCCATAGCCACTACACTACCTTGTACTGCAATCAGTCATTTCCAGCATTCAACAAAGAACTTGGTGCATTGAAACATACCCCTTTATAATTCATCTAAACAATTATGCAGCATCACGTTTCACTATTTATGATTCTCACATTTTCTTTGCATTACAAGCTCTGCTACACTCCTTGTTTAAGATGGTAGTTGGACAAGTTATCACGCTCCCAACTTTCGATGTACAAGTGGCCCAGTGTGACATTGATATTTCTGCTCCTATAAGGAATGCCTGGAAATCGGAAATTTGGGAGTCACAGGCAAAGAAAAATGACCTACCTTGTACGGTCTTCAACATTATTTACATGACAGCATCCCTCACACACCCAAGGAATTTGTCCAATGTGGACTGGTCCTGGAAATCATACTTTCTTTGATCATCACATCACTAAGAGCACCCCTTGTGGTATTTTGCTCCCACATTATATAAAAGGTACAGGTAATACAATTAATTTTTAAAACAAAACATGCAGTAATCTTTTAAAAAGCCTGAAAAACCCCTAAACAATAGACACAAAAATAAAATTGACACAGGGGTGCAAAAAGAATGCTGGCGCTCAAATAATGATGAAGAACCTAAAAGTTCATTTAACTTCTTCATTTAGGCACTCCTCAAAAACCACCAACGCAGAAGCAGCTTGGGAGGGGAAAAAACCTAGCTCTGATGTCACACGTTTTGCTATCAAAACAGATTGAAGATTGGCCTTCATTGCAAGAGTGTTTGAATGTAGCAGCAAATATCTCTTACTGCAGCTGTTTAAGGGCTTGTGTGACCATACCTGGAGGAGTATGTGCAGTTTTGGTCTCTTTACCTAAGAAAGGATACACTTGCCATACAGGGAGAACAGCAAAGGTCCACTGGACTGATTCCTGGTATGGCAGCTAGATCATATGAGGAGAGATTGGGTGGGCCTGTATTCACTGGAGTTTGGAAGAAGTGAGAGGGAATCTCATTAAAATGTATAAAATTCTGACAGGGCTGGACAGATTGGATATAGGGATGATGTTACCCCTGGCTGGAGCAGTTGAGAACATGCTTCATGGTCTCAGGATACTCAGAAGGCCAATTGAGACTGAGACCAGGAGAAAGTTCTTCATTCAGAGGATGGTGTACCTCTGGAATTCTCTACCACAGAAGGTAGTAGAGGCAAAGACACTGAAAATGTTTAAGGAAGAAAATTATAGATTTCTAGAAGCTAAACATGTTAAGGGGATGGGGAAAATGCAGGAGTATGGCATTGACAGAGGATCAGCCATGATCGTGTTGAATGACACATAGATGGAAAGTAGGAATAGGCCACTTGGCCCATTGAAAACTATGTTTTTAGATTCTGATTTCTGAAATAAATCCTTTAAGATGAAATCAAGAATTGAGTTTATTAATAAAACATTCAAGTGTTTATTGGGTTAATTACTTTGATCCTCTAACAACATACAATCAGAAAATTAAGGCAGGCAGGACAGGAGATAGGTTATAAATTACGAGTTTTCGTATATCCAGAAGTATCGAAAATCAGTTCATGAGTTACAACTTTCCAGAGGTCAATATCCAATAACATATTTCCTCTGTGAGCTGAACCAGTTGTTCTTTTGTGTGCAAAGTGTGAGCTTTTTTCAGCCAGTAACACATGGAGGGACCGAGTCAGGCTGCCAGGTCAACCTGGGGTCCGAGTCTCTCTCTGGAGGCCAAACAGCACTGACAACAAATTCCAGAATTGCAGTCTTCTTCATCAGTCTGTGTCAACTTGCTGTAACACACCTCTACAACAGAAAGTATTTGAACTGGATCTTCTCGCTTAGAAGTAGGGACATTACCACTGCGCCACAAGACCCCTCCCAAAATCTGAGTTATTTTAATCAACCTAGTCAAACATACCATGACACGCATCCAGGCCAGGTTGGACCCATACCCAGATACTCCAGCCTAGAGGCAGGGACACTACCACTAACCCACAAAACCCTCTCCCAGAATTATATACTTAAGTAATTTAACAGGCTTAGGTTTTAGTCATATGCCAAAGACAGGCATTTCAGGTTCTGATTTTTAAAAATTGTCTATTTAGCTGTTTAAAAATACTAATTAGAAGGTTAAGCTTGCTGTAGTTTTACTGTCCCCAGAGCTGCCACTGCAAGGTGAAGAGATAATTGTAAGAGCATGAGCACCCATTTTAACGCAGTGGGTTTGATGTTTTCTCTTGTCAAGAGCTGGCTCATCTCTAAGCGTTAGTTGGAATGCAAAGCAGGGAGTTCAGAAGCTTCTGGAAATACAATGTGATTAGCTTTAGCCATTTTATGAGTCCAGCAAGGCTATCCATTTTTAAATTAAACAGCATTTAAACATTAAAGCAAAGAATATAATTTGCTTTTGGATTTCTCTTCATGCTATCTGGCCATGAATGCCTTCATTCCTCACACCTCAGGAAGGACATACTGGCACTGGAGTGCGTCCAGTGGAGATTCACATGGATGATCCCTAGAATGGTAGGCCTAATGTATGATGAACGGCTGAGGGTCCTGGGATTGTATTCATTAGAGTTTTGAAGGTCGAGGGGAGATATAATAGAAACATACAAGATAATGTATGGTTTAGAAAGGGTGGACACTGGGAGGTTGTTTCCATTAGGTGGGGAGACTAGGACCTGTGGGCACAGCCTTAGAATTAGAGGGGGTAAATTTAAAACAGAAATGATGAGACATTTCTTCGGCCAGAGAGAGTGGTGGGCCTGTGGAATTCATTGCCACGGAGCGCAGTGGAGGCCGGGACGTTAAATGTCTTCAAGGCAGAGATTGATAAATTCTTGTTCTCACAAGGAATTAAGGGCTACGGGGAGAGTGCGAGCAAATGGAGTTGAAATGCCCATCTGCCATGATTAAGTGACAGCAATGTGGACTCGATGGGCCAAATGGCCTTACTTCCACTCCTGTGTCTTACGGTCTTATTCTTGGCAGGAAAAAAGAACAAATTTTTCAACAATGACATGTTTGAGAAGAGGAAAAAATAGTATAATTCTCATTCATTCCAAAGAAAATAAATTTTCAAAAAAAGGTCATGGGGATTGGCGGCCACCTTCTGTATTTTCTTTCAGAAGCTAGAAAAGCTGCAAACTCCAATTGCAGTGCATTAGAACTTCAGCTACTCCAGAGTATAGGTGAACTCTCTAGTCAAGCAGGTGCTGCTTTCCAGCTGCCTTAACTGTCTTACACTGGGATGGTTTGATTGCCTGCCCCCACCACACCAAACACCCCCGATTATCCATTCCCCCCATTGTATTGCACTAAAGTTTTTCAACCAGGGAAGGATCTTCCTCCTGTCTGCTTATTTATGTGCGAGCTCCCTGAATCCTCTGATTTTGGGAAGGCAGCTCTGGTTAGCCCAAATCTCTAGTTAGACAGTGATGGGGTGAGTTTGTTTTGATCCACATTAATCAGCTGCAGTCAGGAACTTTCTGCATCCCAAGAAAATCCTGGAGGGAGAAGGACTGTGCCAGCCCCATCATCTGCATATCTGTCAAACAGCTATTTTCAATTTCACAACCTGGCAGTTTTTTTGACTGACTGGGAGAAGCAACCCATTCAACCTCTGCCTTTCGGTATGGTCCTTCCGCCCCCGTTCCCAGTTTACCCTGACTACAAAGTGGTCTGCCAGTTCAATGTCAGGCTTAGTTCCTTTAAAGTTTATGAAACCTTCCATGACTCTTTCTGAACTCTGTTCAGCTCTCTGCACTTTTGCAGAACCTTGCTGATGCAGTTTCTTCTGGGGCATTCATCCTCTTTTCCTAGAGGTCTGCCGGAACACCCTGTGCTGAATAGGCCCCCTTCTGCTGCATTTATTTCCGTTCAGTTTGTTCTCTTCTCCTCATCTACTTTGCCAAGGTCTGGCTTGGTCTCCCTAAATCCCTGTGGTTGTACAGTCTCTCTTGGGATTCCAATCTGGTCTGGCCTTTTGGGAGTTAACAACAACTAAGTTGCTGGCCACAGCAGCAAGTACGAAGTAAGTAGGAAACTCATTCTTCCTAGTGAAAGATCCAGATTGATTCTTATGATTACTGGACCGGAGACTAAAAGTCACACTATAGGCGAACCTGGTGGAGAAGTACAGACCTGATCCTCCCCCGATCTCTAATCTAAGCATTGTCTTTCAGAGCAGATTGGGGACAGGTTTAGAATCCTTCCTGAAGTGAGGGGTTATGTAGTCAGAGAGTCTGATTAAAGCAACAAACTTGCTTGCTTTCTGGGAGGGTAACAGAGACACTGTTTCTTTGAGGACCAAACTCTTGGAGTTTTCTAGGATTTTGCCAAGGTTGGCTACACTCAGCGAAAACTGTCCAGGGCCTGGGGCTCTGTGTCGTGGGGGCCCCGGTCGGTTCTGTTGCATTCCCTGTTGGATCATCACTCTCTGGACTGATCTGGCTTCATGAGCTTGCTTTTTAGCTTCCATGATTCTGGTCTGGAGTGATCTACTTTATTGCAACAGAACACATCAGTTTCTGGAAGAGTACTCCTCACAGGCTGGAGGACTTTTAGCACCCTTTGGGTTTCCCTTTCCAAGTGGAAGAATTCTCCAGATGCTCACCCTGTTTATCTGTCCAATATTCATTGGTATGTTTGGAAAGGAGCTGCTTGGGTTTCCTCCTATGGGTGAGAGTTTGTAGCTGTCTGCCGCAATAGCTGCACTCCTAGCTGCGAGGGTTCTCGGGTTCCTTCAAATATATCCTTGGGATATGGAATGGACAATTTTGATATTCTTCCAGCAACATCAGCTTGCACAATTCATTTTAGGGGTGTGCTCTATTTTTACAGCATGGATCCACCTGTCAAAAAGGACTTTCTTCCACTTTTCAAACACAGCTGGTTTCTTTTGATCAGGTTCAAACTTGTTTTAAAATTTTGGCCTCTATATTTTCATGTTTTTGATCAACTTTTATTTTGTTTTGGCTAATATAAATGGATCAATTCAGAATGAGTCCCAATTCTGTCATGGACAAAGGGGGAGTGGGGGTGAATAAAAATTATGATTGCTTTCCTTCTCTAAAGCCCAAGTGGAGGTATTGTTTGATTTATTCCTTTCCCTTTTTACTCCCTTCCTGAGCCAAGCCAAAAGTGTTCTCCAAACCCTGGTTTTCGTACTCCGAATTTTTAAATAAATCCATAGCAAAATAATTTAAGATGGAAAAAAAAAAGATGGCTTATTATCAAAACATTCAGGATATGGGGGAATTGCTTTCTTATTCCATGCACACAAATAAACACACTGGAAATTATGGAAGATAGGACTGGAGAGAAGAGAATGTAGGTCATAAGATACAAGTTTTGATAAATAGAGGTATTAAAAATGAGCTCCAACTTCCCAGTGATCAGTGTCCAATAACAGTTTCCTCAGTGAGTTGGGCTCAATCATGTTCTTTCCTGTAGTTTCCTCATGTTCAACCTGGAGATAGAGATGGAGGGCTAAGGCAAGCTGCTAATTCAGCATGGACTTAGATGTGCAAAATTGTAGACTCAACCAATTCAAATTAACGTGTGTCATCTAAAGCAAGAATGCCATGCAGGGATTCAGAAGCTTCTGGAAATACAATGTGGTTAGCCTTGGGCATTTTATTAGTCTAGTAATGTGTCAGTTTTTAAAAAGAACAGTTAAAAAGAACAGAATTTGAACACTAGGAATACATATTTATGGATGATGAGAATTGGAATATGAACATGTTTGGACATTACTGGGTTACAAAAAATTTATGTGATGTTTGGAGCTTAAGTTCAAAAGGTCTGTTTGCTGTTTACAAAAACCAATTGACTCCACTGGACACTACTTGCCAAAGATTTGAGAGACAGGCAAGGGTGGAATTTTATTGTTTTAATTGTTGAGCAAACAGACTTAGAAATCTCTAACGGGCCTATGTGTATCACCTAGCAACAGCCTCTGGACTGAGTTAATTATTGTTTTTTAACAGTACATACCTAGAAGCTGCAGACAGTTGTTGGAGATATTTGCAAGGACAGGAAATACTGTCTCTCTGACCATAAGAATCGGAGCTTGGAACTGAGAGAAACACTTTCTGTACTCCTCACAGTGAAGTGGTTTGATTAAAACCTGATAAAGTTTCAAATATTACTTTAATAAACTCTTAATTTTTCCTCAACTGAATCTGAAATCTCATTAAGATTTTCCATTATGCTGTGACTGTCAACAATCAGATCTTGTTGACACAATTCAAGGAACTCAAAAGAGAAGCCAACCCATTTTTCTGTCATCCAAATTTAACCCTGACCTGGTGTTGTTGTTTTGCTTCCCTTTTTGCCTCATCTTTAAGTTTAACTTTGCCTGTAATAAACAATTTCTTAGGTTTCATTAAAGTCTCTTCTGTTCAAGCTACAAAGGGAACCAAACTGATAATTTTCGGTGATTAAATAAGATTTATAGTTTTGATGTAGCTCCTTGATTAGTTGGGCTTGATTTCCAACACATTCATCCTGCTTAGAGTTGTAGCAATTCAAAACATAAAATATAGTTTTTTTGGGAGAAATGGCCATGACCCATACTTGAATGTAGACCAAATCCTAACAGTAATTTCTGGTAATTAGACAAACAGCAGACCAAATAGCTACCTTCCAGAAACTGACAATGAAAGTAATATTGGTTTACACGAAGGTATCTTTAAAAAAAGTTTCAGAGGGTGGTGGGGGGGTGGGGTGTCCATCAATTCATTATGGACAACTTTAACATCCCAGTTAGGAATGAGGGGAAAATTGCTCCTTGATGAAATGTTGAGAAACAATCAAACCTGATTTTGAAAGAGGAGGCCATATATGCTCACTTTACACTCAGCTCAAAGCAACGTCAATAATCAGAATCATGAACCACATGTGACAGTGAAGATAAAACTAGCAGCAGACGAAAGTTTATAACAGTAAAAGAGTGTTTATATGCTGGTTTTATACTATAACATGGGTTGTGTCTTCCTCTGCATGAATACTTGTCAAATTTTCCCTTAAATGATTCAAGGTTTATGCCTCCAGCGCTCTCCATTGCAAAGCATGAATGTTCTGACAACTCTAAGAAATTTCTTCTGAACTCACTTGCTTTTATTTATTTTTAGGATTATGCACATCTACGGTAATCCAACATTTATTCTGATCAGTATGCCCTGGAGGTGCTCAGTTAACCAAGTAGTTTGAAATATGTAGACGAGTTTATTCGCTCTGACGGTCACAGGTGAGCCAGATGTATTTCTCTAAGAACCTGCATCTTTCACATTCATGTTTTGACTTGTGATCATAAATAACCAACCAAAGACATAGATTACTTGCTGAACTGCCATCTACAGGTGTGGATGAACCAACCAGTTGTTTAAATACAAATACACTATAGTCACAGGCCAAAGTATGCAGCAAAAACTGAAAAAGGTACTTCATAAATTATCAGGGAGGGTGGTAAAGGCCAAAATAGAAGATTCTGTATTGGTTATTTAAAGATACCAGAGAAACCATGGATACAACTAATGCAAAAAATGAATCCTTTAGATTGTTGGTAATCTAAGACCAAGATGCAGTATTTCTTTAATATACTATACAGTGGTTAAATGGAATTTTTAAGAATTGGCTGTTTTCCAAGATCTTAACTTCTTGAGCATAATAAGATAGAATAAATTGCGGCTATTCGCTGCTTGGATGTACATGCTTATTAGCTCTCTAATTTAGGAGTTTTCTTATTTTGGGTAGACTTCTTAGTTACGAATGAGTCCTGATCTATGTACCATGAGTGACAAAAGTTAAAACAGCATAATTCAAATTAAGAGGGTATTTTTGGACAACTGTCTCTCAGACCTCAAATACTCAGGTAGTTGCCCAACATGCTGCTGAAAACAGTGAAGGCAGACACACTCCAGAGTCAGTAATGGTCAGTCAATGATGGCGGTTTTGTTGGTTAAAGAGGTGTGCAACAGTGCAACACGAATGGTGATTCATTTTTTCCTGCAGGTGGACATTTACTTCTCTTCCTGATTCATATGATCCAAATGGTCAAGTTTGTTTTGGCTTGCCCAGGTAGATTCAACAGCCTTGAATTAACAAAATGGAAAATGCCCCCCAACCTCAATGTCTTGAATTAGGTACGAACACATTGTGGAGCCAATAGGATAGTAATCAGGTTCTTAATTATAATTTAACTATCATTCTTGGGTACTCTCAGTCTTGATGGAACGCGTTCTCTCTTGACAAATTTATTTTCATCACCTAGTCTGGTAGCTAGAACTGTCTGGTACACACAGTCACCTCACCCAACAGATTAGCATGCTGTCAAGGAGCTGCTTTTCAGAACGATAAAACAAAGACTGAATACAAGTCACCCTAAATTCTCTCTAAATGCTTGGCTAAGATTTGCTAAAGTTTGGTGCGATTGTGATGGTGCACAAATTTCATAATATGACACGAGCGACTTACGGGATGGGATGCAACGCAGCACACCTTTCTGGGTCTTGTAGACTTGTTTAGAGCCCTTCCTGAGAAAATGGAATGGCTGATTATCGTAGAACCACCCCACTGATCCCCTACCCTGTCCCCATTAATATCAATGGTGACATACAGTCTGCTGAATTAATGCCACTGTGATTGCCACAGCCACTTAGACCAATGAAGTCAATCACTTGCCCAAGATCGAGCAAGGGTTTATTTGAGGAACTTAGAATGCTTATTTTACTTAATTGAAATTAAAAAATTTCAACTGACAGCAAGACTTGTCCCATTTTTCTCAAATAGTATTTTATTTATGTTTATTGGGCTTGTATAATCAAGCATAAATTGCAAGCAGCAATAAAAATATGGTGGAGATCATACTCAATGTCTAAGATAACCCTACATGCACCCATTTATATGATGGCTTCAATAAGAATTCATCAATTTAAGTCCAACCTTAACATTCAGTCCAAACATACTGTGACTCATCCTCTCGTAATTGGATTGGAACAATTTCTTGGAATCAAGTCCCTTGTCCTGGGCTCTGTGTCAGGGCTTGGTTTGTTCAGATGTGCATCAGATATTGACTTCTCAGTTCCTGATCAAGCCCTTTGTGGATACATTTGAATTACATTGCCAGCAAATTGTTGAGAGTGTTTTCCACTGGAACATCAGGTAGACCAAAAGTTCAACATGGCATTTGTTAATTAGATGATTGGCAGATCCTGGGCTTTTATGTAGAGCTTTACACAGGGAAGGGTGCCCCTTAAGAGGTGACCTTGATGGTGCTATTTAAATAAAAGCATGGATTTTCCAGATTCGATTTTACAGATCTAAATTCTGGATTTGATAAGTTCCCAAGTTGTGTGAATGATACCTGAATGACCAAACACACTATTTCAAACATGAAATATACAGCAATGCACAAGTCATGAGCAGCTAACCAGATAACTATGCAACACCATAATTGCCATTTGGATATGTCACTGCTCGTTATACACACACAATATCTGTTTCACTATCTTTGGGTAACTGTGGCACTCCTAGATATATTCCCTGTTTCCCCAGACTAACTGTAGCACTACTGGTTACAGACCTTGCTGAGTAGATGGCTGTGGTGGCTCAGCATTCAGACTCTGTAGGTAGTTGTGACAGCGCTCCTTGTGCTCCTCCAGTGAACTCTGCTGCTTGTAACTCCGACCACAGTAATTACATTTGTAAGGCTTCCCGACCGTGGGAGAGGAGACTAAAGAAAAACACAAAATTATCAGATAAGCATTAGATTATGCAAGATAATCTACATTACATTGAATTGGACACAATACATAACATTAAAAATGGAAATATACTAGAAATATGAAACAAACCAACAATATCCGAGACAGGTAACATTCCAGGCAGAAGCCCTTCATTTCTAAGCATTTTTTCTTTCCCCTCAGAGCTTCCATCTCACCTTAGGCAAAATATCCAGTCCAGCACAGCAATCTGAATATAGTCGCCCCAAGCCACCACAAGATTCAGCCAAGAAAATCACAAGAATAGGAAGTTGCTGTTTTGTTTTGTCTCGTCCCCCGCCCCATGTTGTCTTTTCACTGGTTAATGATCAGTTTGTCAGAACAATAGGCATTCAATGAAATTGTTAACATCACATGTGGACAATCAATGGTATGTAGTAACACAAAATAACTTGATGTGAAATATTGCATCTCTAAATTAGACTAACTTTGATCACATTGTCTTAAAATTCAAATTATTAAGATTTTGATCTTTAGGGAAGCGTTTTCAATGAATGGAATCAGGCACCCACTGGACTGAACTGCATCATACAACTGAAACAGTTAACGGTGAACTGGAAGGGAGTCTGGAAGCAACAGTAGATTCAGTACTCAAAAAGTCAAAAAGTAAAATGTTGGCTGAATATACAATTCTGCTATTAATTCAGTTGATTGCACATCAGCAAACTTATTTCTTCAGGGAAATCAAGGAGGTTGAGGCAGGATGGCACATCTAATCAAAGTCACAGAGGATATATTCTGGGATTGTGGAGTCACTTCAGTGCTTCTGGCAAATCCAGAGCAGTTTACAAAGGACAAAGTGGTCAAGAATAGTTTCCTTTTTAGGAGAAAGCAGTGATAGCAACCATTTTAAAAGACAGGTAGCAACACGTGGAAAGAGGAAACCATTTTCTAATGGCAGCTAGCATGGGAACTAGGAAGGAAAGTTGGATTGTTAACAGTTTGGTGCCAATACCATAAAAGCAACCAGGACTTATGGTCCAATTAGGCTTGCAGAGACCAATGGGGGACATCATGGCTGGGGGTGGGGGGGAAAACTGAAGAAAACTGCATGATCCGGGACTAGAGCAGGGACATGATTTGACTCCGTAAGTAAGATAGTCAGGTTGAACGTCTAAGATTCGTCAACTCTATTACTCACAAAAACCGTTGATCTTTTTTGAATAAATTAAATTAGTATCACTATCATTTTTAAATGTCACAATTTTAACAAACTTAACCTTTTAGTCACTGAAAGCAGTAATTCATACCAAAAATGAAAAATTAAGTACAAAACCATTTTGGACACAAATGTTATTTAAGGAGATTACCACATGTACACTTGCAGTGGTACTCCGTATAGTTCCAAAGAAATCCCAATCCTCTGTCACAAGCAGTCAAAATGCTTTTGGCCACCAATGTTAGCGGAAACTACTTGTCCTACCTTCGAATACAGGGTCAATTGGTGTAGGAGGTAAACTAAACATAAACGCCTATATTAGAAAGAAACATGTAAGCAGACCATCCATATACAGATGCATTGGAACTACAGCAAGTATGCAATTATTTCTTCTTGCTATTCCCTCTACAATTATGCCGTCTTCAACTTCCTGGATGCTCATGCATCAGTTTGATTGTCAACTATCCAATCAAGAGCACCATAATCACCAAGAATCACGAATGTCTAAAATGGGGATACACTTCCAACCAATTCAGGTGAGCAGCATCACTGGTAGCTGCTAATCTCCATGTTGATATTACTTGGTTACCGTCAACATCAAAAAAAGCTGCCCTACTTATATCACACTCTTTACAAATACTTGTTCAAATTTCCATTGAGAAATCAGGGAATGTTCTCAGTCGCATGGTTGAATGTAGCTGCAGTCTAAAAAGCTAATGATTCGCAGTGTAATATCAGCTCTACCAGATTATTTATTAAAAAAACGTCATGGGGGGGGAAAGAATTGGTGAGCACATCTGCGCTCCTTTGCTTTTGTGCAGTGTGAATACTCTTAGATGGACAATTCCTGTTTCACAGTTAACGTATGCTACACGTAAACTGTGGAACAAATCAGAGAATGTTTCAATAAGGCAAATGCAGGCTGGTGTAGGTTCCATGAAATTTATAATTCAGGCCAATTTCTATAGTATTAAGACCACATTTTAAGCAATCATATAGACAGCTATTTTAAAATTTAAGCCCTGCTAGCTTTTCCCCACCCTTGGGCGATTACAGTATTTGACAGCGGCGGGGGAGGGGGGTGGTGGTAAAAGATGTCAACAACTGAGTTATTCATCCTTCATTGCTTCATTGCAACATTTGTCATTTTCTACACATGGATTCCATCACAACCATTTCAAAGGCAACCATTCAAAATAGAATACATACATGGAATTGCACTATTTTTGGGAAGTGGTCAATCTCTTTTCTTTAAAGACGTTGCATTTCAGAAATTCTTCACTCAACTCCGTATTACATACTGTTTGATCCATTCTCTCAACAAGGGGCCCAAACACTGCACACAAAACAGCGGGTGGGGGGTCTCAGCAAGATTCTATACAGTTCAAGCAAGATAGCTTTAGTCCTGAAATCAAATCTGCTTGCAATGAAGGCCAACATACCATTTTTCCCTTTGTGATTGCTTGATGCAGCTGCATGTTGGCTTTGTGGCCTTTTTAAACAGTGAAATGTTTTAACGTGGATTCTGAAACAGGTATTTTTTTTTTTAAAAATTGCTTTACTTGTATTTTGTTTTGACACCATAACACTCTTACCACTCTTACCTCTGAAAATATGTCTGCAAAATGTTAATTTCTTACCATAAGACACAGGAGTGGAAGTAAGGCCATTCGGCCCATCAAGTCCACTCCCCGCCATTTAAATCATGGCTGATGGGCATTTCAACTCCACTTCCCTGCACTCTCCCCGTAGCCCTTGATTCCTTCGGAGATCAAGAATTTGTCGATCTCTGCCTTGAAGGCATCCAACGTCCCCAGCCTCCACTGCACTCCGTGGCAATGAATTCCACAAGCCCACCACTCTCTGGCTGAAGAAATGTCATCCATTTCAGTTTTAAATTTACCCCCTCTAATTCTAAGGCTGTGCCAACGGGTCCTAGTCTCCCCACCTAACGGAAACAACTTCCTAGCGTCCACCACTTCTAAGCCATACATTATCTTGTAAGTTTCTATTAGATCTCCCCTCAACCTTCTAAACTCTAATGAGTACAATCCCAGGATCCTTAGCCGTTCATCATACGTTAAACTGACCATTCCAGGGATCATCCGTGTGAATCTCCGCTGGACACGCTCCAGGGCTAGTATGTCCTTCCTGAGGTGTGGGGCCCAAAATTGGACACAGTATTCTAAATGGGGCCTAACTAGAGCTTGAGAAAGCCTCAGAAGCACATCACTGCTTTTACATTCCAACCCTCTTGAGATAAATGACAACATTACAGTGCCAGTGACCTGTTTTGATTCCACCCTTGGGTAACTGTCCGTGTGGAGTTTGTACATTCTCCCTGTGTCTGTTTGGGTTTCTACCAGGTGCTCCGGTTTCTTCCCACAGTCCAAAAATATGCAGGCAAAGTGGATGAGGCATGGTAAATGCAGTTATGGGGCAAGGATGGAGGGGCCAGTCTTGGACACGATGCACTTCGAAGGGTCCGTGTAGACTTAATCAGCTGAATACATTTTGCATTGTAGGGATTCTTTGATTTTTAGATGTTAAAAGCATCAAAAAGTATACAGGAAAGTGGGAATATGATATCGAGATGTAAGATCAGCCATGATCTTATTGAATGGTGGACTTGGCTTGAAGGGCTGATTGGCCTATTCCTGCTTCTAGTTTCCATGTTCTTCTGTGACTGAATGAGGCTGATAGCGGTACTAGAAGGCATGAGCTTTAGGGTGGATGTGCAAATTGACTATCGCACTGTGGTAAAAAAACACTTTCAATGGGGCTTGATAAACGCAACGTAGTATAGTCAGTGAGATTGACTCTATTCTGTGCAGCAAAGAGAGAGAGTCTGTAACTGTGGAACCCATTGCCACAGAAGACTGCGAAGGCTAAGTCATTGAGTGTATTTAAGACAGAGATAAATAGGTTTGTGGACTAGTAAGTGCATCAGGGGTTACGGGGAGAAGGCAGGAGAATGGGCTTCAGAAGTATGTCAGCCCTGCTTGAATGACAGAGCAGACTCAGTGTGCAGAATGGCCTAATTCTGCTCATAGATCTTACGGTCTTATTTGCACCGATGGGAAAAGACTTTGCAGTGGGAGGTGGAGAATCCAGTCATTGGAGGCAGGACAAAAAAGGAGTTTCTGAATAGTTGTAATGAGGAATTTGGCACCATGAAGCAGAGCCTTCAATGTCATAATCTCTGGATGCATAATGTGTTGGGCAGAAAGGCTTATTTCCATGCAGTGTGCCACCAAGATTCTAACTCCAGACAAACATATCCATCTTCTTTGTGCTCAATCTGACTCCTACGAGCAGGGAGCTTTCCCCCCATTCCCGTTAAAACCAGTTTTACTCGGTTCCCTGGATACCGCATTTGGTCAAATGTGGCCTTGATGTCAAGAACAATCACTCTCGCCCTCACTCCCTCACCTCTTTTGTCCATGTTTGAACCAGGGCATCAATGAGGCCAGGAGCTGGTTGGCCCTGGTGGAAACCCAACTGAGTGTTAGTGAGTAGGTAATGCCTTTATTTCCACCTACCGTAGTCCCAATCATGCAACTATTCAATTGCTACCCCTGCCAAGCGCTGGAAGCTTCCCCAGAGTTACCCAGACAGAAAATTTGTTTCAGGAAGACGAGGACCTGTCAAATTTCACGTGGATGTGCTGTTGCACATGTGCAAAGCGTGATTAAAGGGAGTCAGCATGGTTTTGTGAGGGGCGGGTCATGCCTTACAAATCTTATTGAGTTCTTTGAGGAGGTCATGAGACAGGTTGACGAGGGTTGAGCAGTGGACGTGGTGTACATGAACTTCAGCAAGGCATTTGATAAGGTTCCCCACAGCAGGCTCATTCATAAAGTCAGGAGGTATGGAAATCAGGGTGATTTGGCTGTCTGGATTCAGAATTGGTTGGCTGACAGGAGGCAGAGAGTGGTTGTAGATGGTAAATATTCTGCCTGGAGGTCAGTGCTGAGTGGTGACCCGCTGGGCTCTGTTCTTGGGCCTCTGCTCTTTGTAGTTTTTATAAATGACTTGGATGTGGAGGTTGAGGGGTGGGTTAGTACGTTTGCTGATGACACAAAGGTTGGCGGTGCCGTTGATAGTATCGAGGGCTATTGCAGGCTTCAGCAAGACTTTGACAGTATGCAGAGCTGGGCTGAGAAATGGCAGATGGAGTTCAAGCTGGATAAATGCGAAGTGATGCATTTTGGAAGGTCAAATTTAAATGCTGAATATAGGATTAAAGGCAGATTCTCGGCAGTGCGGAGGAACAGCGGGATCTTGGTGTTCAAGTGCATAGCTCCCTCAAAGATGCCACACAAGTGGATAAGGTTGTTAAGAAATCAGATGGCGTTTTGGTTTTCATTAACAGCGGGATCGAGTTTAAGAGCCGCGAGGTTATGCTGCAGCTCTACAAAACCCTGGTGAGACCACACTGGAATACTGTGTCCAGTTCCGGTTGCCCTTTTATAGGAAAGATGTGGAGGCTTTGGAGAGGGTGCAAAGGAGGTTTACCAGGTTGAGGAGGTTGACTGAGCTCTGACTTTTCTCTCTGGAGAGGAGGAGGAAGAGAGGTGACCTGATCGAGGTGTACAAGGTAATGAGAGGCATGGATAGAGTCGATAGCCAGAGACTTGTCCCCAGGGCAGGAATGACTGCCACGAGGGGTCATAGTTCTAAGGTGTTAGGAGGCAGGTACAAAGGAGATGTCAGAGGGAGGTTCTTCACCCAGAGAGTTGAGTGTGCATGGAATACTTTGCCAGTGGTAGTCGTGGAAGCAGAGCCATTAGTGACATTTAAGCGACTGCTGGACATGCACATGGACAGCAGTGAATTGAGGGGAATGTAAGTTACGTTAGGTTATTTTTGGATTGGGATTATTCCACGGCACAACATCGTGGGCCGAAGGGCCTGTACTGTGCTATACTTTTCTATGTTCTATGTTCTATTACATTCACTTTCTTAATCACCGACTCTACCTGCAAGTTAACCATTAGAGAATCCTGGACCAAAACTCCCAGATCCCTTTGCACTTCTGATTTGCGAATTTTCTCACCGTTTAGAAAATAGTCCATGCCTGTATTATTTTTTCCAAAGTGCAAAACCTCACATCTACTCACATTGAATTTCATCAGCCATTTCCCGGACCACTCTCCTAAACTGTCTAATTCTTTCTGCAGCTTCCCCACCTCCTCAGTACTACCTGCTGTCCACCTATCTTCGTATCATCGGCAAACTTCGTCAGAATGCCCCCGGTCCCTTCATCCAGATCATTAATATATAAGGTGATCAGCTGTGGCCCCAACACTGAACCCTGCGGGACACCACTCGTCACTGGTTGCCATTCCGAAAAAGAGCCTTTTATCCCAACTCTCTGCCTTCTGTCAGACAGCCAATCCTCAATCCAGGCCAGTAGCTCACCTCGAACACCATGGGCCCTCACCTTGCTCAGCAGCCTCCCATGAGGCACCGTATCAAAGGCCTTTTGGAAGTCTAGATAGATAACATCTACTGGGTTTCCCTGGTCTAACATACTTGTTACCTCTTCAAAGAATTCTAACAGGTTTGTCAGGCACAACCTTCCCTTACTAAACCATGCTGACTTGTTTTAATCTGACCCTGCACTTCCAGGAATTTAGAAATCTCATCCTTGACAACGGATTCTAGAATTTTACCAACAACTGAGGTTAGGCTAATCGGCCTATAATTTTCCATCTTTTGCCTTGATCCTTTCTAAAGCAAGGTGGTTACAACAGCAATTTTACAATCATCTGGGTCTTTCTCTGACTCCAGTGACTTTTGAAAGAACACAACCAAAGCCTCTGCTATTTGCTCAGCCACCTCCCTCAGAACTATAGGATGTAGCCCATTGGGGCCAGGAGATTTATCAATTTTTAGACCTTTTAGCTTTTCTAGCACTTTCTCTTTTGTAATGCCTACCATACTCAATTTCTTGCTGTCTTCCAAGTGATCAAAGAAGATTTAATAGCATTTTTACTTCAACCCAGAAGGCAGACATTTTAATGAAGTGCACCAGGTGTGCTGCAGAAATTTTAGCTGGAAAAAGTTCCTTTCATCTTCAGCTGCTGAGACCCAACCTCGAATTCCCACTCTAAACCCCTCTTTCAACCCTCGAGTCACACCTTAAATCCCAACTTTTTAACAAATCTTTTGGTCATCTGTCATGGCCTCATGTGGTGTGGTGTCAACATTTGCTTTATACTGCTCCTGTGAAACAATTTTGGGATATTTTGCTGCAGTAAAAGCACCATGTAAATACAAGTTGTTGTTATCATCTGACATTAACAAATTAGCTATTTAGTTTCCAATGCCCTCGATTGCCATTTCAAGTTCTCTTCCACCATTCACTCTTCAGGCAGCTGGACCTGCGAAATGGGCCAGTCTATTGTGACTGAAAAGAAGTAGGTGTTGTCCATTCAGCCCATCAATGCCTAGACATTGGTTTTAGCAGACTGGCACTATTTTGTCACTGGAATTCTACAAAATCAAGACATGTTGCACTTTTCTTAAAAAAAAACAGGATTTTACATCCAAGATAACAAGGTGTAGAGCTGGATGAACACAGCAGGCCAAGCAGCAGAGGAGCAGGAAGACTGATGTTTCAGACTGTGACCCTTCTTCAGAAGTGGGGGGTGGGGAGAAAGGGGGTTCTGAAATAAATAGGGAGAGAGAGAAGTTGGATAGAAGAGAAGATAGGTGGAGAGGAGACAGACCAGTCAAAGAGGCGGAGATGAAGCCAGTAAAGGTGAGTGTAGGTGGTGAGTTAGGGAGGAGATAGGCCAGACAGGGGAGGGGGGGGGGGAAAGAGAGAGAGAGAGAGAGATAGAGAGAGAGAGAGAGAGAGAGAGAGAGAGATAGAGAGAGAGAGAGATAGAGAGAGAGAGAGAGAGAGAGAGAGAGAGAGAGAAAGAGAGAGAGAAAGAGAGAGAGATAGAGAGAGAGAGAGAGAGAGAGAGAGAGAGAGAGAGAGAGAGAGAGAGAGAGAGAGAGAGAGAGAGAGAGAGAGAGAGAGAGAGAGAGAAAAAGAGAAATGAGGTCAGTAGGGGTTAGGGGTGGGGCTTCAGGTGGGATGAGGAGATAGATGGGAGGAAAGACAGGTTAGGGAGGCAGGGACAAGCTGAGCTGGTTTTGGGATGCGGTCAGGGAAGAAGAGATTTTGAAGCTTGTGAAGTCCACATTGATACCATTGGGCTGCAGGGTTCCCAAGTGGAATAGGTTGCAGGAACAGCAACTCATTCGGATGGCATCGTTGTGGCACTGCAGGAGGCCCAGGATGGACATGTCGTCTGAGGAATGGGAGGGGGAGTTGTAATAGTTTGCGGCTGGGAGGTGCAGTTGTTTAGTGCGAAGACTTTACATGCAGTAAAACAACTTGAAACATTAAAATTATAAAACTTCTAACACAATGTCCAAGAAATCACCCTCCTGATGAATTAATCCAAATCAGTAACATCCAAACAAAACAGAAAGATACTAAGTTTGATTCCTAGGCTGGGGTAAATTAGTGAATCTCAGCCATCTTTTAATAGTCTATGAAGTATATGAGAAGAAGGCTGTGAGTTTAAACTTTTAGTACACCAGAGGGATTAGACAGCGTAGTGAATTAGACACTGGCCTCTGGATGTGAATGTAATTTTGACACGCAGGATGACTACATTGTCTTCTGGGCTGGTAATCCTACAAGCGTTTGGACATTTTCAACATAAGTGCTAGAAAACATGATCTGCTTAAAATAAAGCGTTCAAACCTGGAATGTCTAATCAGTAAGGGGGAGAACAGCCACCAGCTAGATATCAACCCTTTCAGAGATTTTATTACACACCATTGGAGCAAATGGGACTTGAACTCAGGCCTCTAGGCTCAGAGGGAGGGGCACTATCACAGCACCACAAGGTCCTTGGGCAGGCTCTGGACGTTGTGATAACCCCTAAAAGGGCCCAAGGGGAAAATCGCTAATTAATCCCCTCATGGAGCTCAGACAGTAAGAGTTCTGTGGTACCTTGGAAACAGGTAATGGCCTGCCCAGTTAGAACTCATCGCCTGACAAAGCAGACCGTGTGTCCGGGATATATAATACTTCCAGATATATTAAAAGAAAGCAGACGCAATCCTGCTTTCCTTACCCCTCCTTCACTTTTGATGTTTTGCTTTGCCCATTAACAGGCTTTGCATGTAAATCTCCAATTGGCTGCATGGGTGGTGTTTTGCTGGTGGTGGTTAACAGTTTTTTAAAAAAGTCATACTGATTTGGTGGTAGAAAGAAAAAACCACAGTTGTGTTCAAGAACATTTCTTGATACTGAAAAAACCTTGGGTTAAAGTCCCACCTGCTCCAGAGGTATGTAATAACAACTGTGAGCAGATCGATCAGAATATAAAGCAGACCCAGGATCTCTTGTGGTACATTGGTAGTATCCCTACTTCTGGTCCAGGAGGCCTGGGTTCAAGTCTCGCGTACTCCACAGGTTTGTATTGACATTTTTGAACAGGTTGATTAGGAAAATAAAGGTGGGGGGGGTGGGAAGAGAAGAATGCACATCCAAGGATGGGTCTGCAGAACTCTGTCATGGACTGGGACTAGCCTTTTTACACCACTAGTAGTGGCTCTACTTTGGTGTTCAACAATGAACAATGTTCCTTTCCAAGATAACAAAGTGTGGAGCTGGATGAACACAGCAGGCCAAGCAGCATCTCAGGAGCACAAAAGCTTTTATGGTCCTAAGATGCTGCTTGGCCTGCTGTGTTCATCCAGCTCCACACTTTGTTATCTTGGATTCTCCAGTATCTGCAGTTCCCATTATCTCTGATCCAATGTTCCTTTCCAGTTGGGTTTCCAGAGTGATTACACGTATTAATCTACAAAAGCAAAACTCTGCAGATGTTTGGAAACTGAAATAAAAATAAATATGCTGGGTATTATAGTTGCTAAATTTGTAGATGACACAAAGTTAGGTAGGAAAGTGAGTTGTGAAGATGACATAAGGAGGCTACAAAGGAATCGGTTAAGTTAGTGAGCAAACATGTGGTAAATGGAGTACAATGTTGAAATTGTCCATTTTGGAACAAGAAGAAAAGGTGCTGCATATTATCTAAGAGATTGCACAGGTGCAAGATGCAGAAGGATCTGGGGGCCCTTGTGCGTGAATTACAAAAGGCTAGTATGCAGGCACAGTAAGTAAAGCTAATACAGTGTCAACATTTATCAACAGGGGGACTAAATACAATAGTAGGGAAGCTATGCTTCAATTATAGAGGACTTTGTTGAAAACACACCTGGAGTACTGTGTACAGTACTGATCTCCTTATTTAAGGAATGATGTAGATCCATTGGAAGCAGTTCAGAGATTTCCTAGACTAATACCAGGAATAGGGGTAGGGGTGTTGCCTTACAAGGAAAAGTTGGACAGGCTTGGCTTGCACCTGTTGGAGTTTAAACGAGCAAGGGATGACTTAATTGAAACATTAAAGATCCAGAGGGGTCTGGACAGGGTGGATTTCGATAGGATGTTTCCTGTTGTGGGAGACTCTCAAAGTAGGGGTCACTGTTTAAAAACAGGGGGTTGTCCATTTAAGATGGGAGTAAGGTGAGTTTTTTTTTCCTCTCAGAGGGTCATGAGTCTTTAAACTCTCTTCCTCAAAAGGCAGTGGAAGCAGAGTCTTTAAATATTTTAAGGCAGATGTAGATAGGTTCTTGATAAGCAAAGAGATCAAAAGGTTATCAGTGGTAGGTGGAAAAATCAGATCAGGAATGAATTTACAGAATAGAGAAGCAGCCTTAAAGAGGCAGAGTGGCCTACTGCTGCTCGTGATTCATATTGTAGTATGTCATCAGAAGGCCCAACAATATCTATGAAGAAATGGTTGACATTTTAGATCGATGTCCACTTGTCAAAGTAAAACACCAATGTTAAAAGTTAACGATTTCACCCTCCATAGATGCTACCTGAACTAATGAGCATTTCCAGCATTTTCTTTTTTTTAAGTTCAGAATCCTGGTTGTTGAGAAATGCCACACAATGACAGAAAACATTTGGAAGAATTGCCTAACTCTAGGTTTCCTACCCTGAAAGTCTGGAAGTGAGATGAAACTGAACTTTTCCTTTGTGCTTTGCTCACAAAGACCTCTCAGTGATGAATGGAGAGATAAATAGTGATATAATAGAGCACAGAACATAGAACATTACAGCACAGTACAGGCCCTTCGGCCCTCGATGTTGTGCCGACCTGTCATACCAATCTGAAGCCCATCTAACCTACACTATTCCATGTACGTCCGTATGCTTATCCAATGACGACTTAAATGTACCTAAAGTTGGCGAATCTACTACCGTTGCAGGCAAGGCGTTCCATACCCTTACTACTCTGAGTAAAGCAACTACCTCTGACATCTGTCCTATATCTTTCACCCCTCAATTTAAAGTTATGCCCCCTCGTGCTCGCCGTCTCCATCCTAGGAAAAAGGCTCTCCCTATCCACCCTATCTAACCCTCTGATTATTTTATAGGTTTCAATTAAGTCACCTCTCAACCTTCTTCTCTCTAATGAAAACAGCCTCAAGTCCCTTTCCTGGTAAGACCTTCCCTCCAGACCGGGCAACATCCTAGTAAATCTCCTCTGCACCCTTTCCAAAGCTTCCACATCCTTCTTATAATGCCGTGACCAGAACTGTACGCAATACTCCAAGTGCGGCCGCACCAGAGTTTTGTACAGCTTCACCATAATCTCTTGGTTCCAGAACTCGATCCCTCTATTAATAAAAGCTAAAACACTGTATGCCTTCTTAACAACCCTGTCAACCTGGGTGGCAACTTTCAAGGATCTGTGTACACGGACACCGAGATCTCTCTGTTCATCTACACTGCTAAGAATCTTACCATTAGCCCTGTACTTTGCATTCCTACCGAAGTGCATCACCTCACACTTGTCTGCATTAAACTCCATTTGCCACCTCTCAGCCCAGCTCTGCAGCTTATCTATGTCTCTCTGCAACCTACAGCATCCTTCGTCACTATCCACAATGCCACCGACCTTAGTGTCGTCTGCAAATTTACTAACCCATCCTTCTACGCTCTCATCCAGGTCATTTATAAAAATGACAAACAGCAGTGGACCCAACACCGAGCCTTGCGGTACACCACTAGTAACTGGACTCCAGGATGAACATTTCCCATCAACTACCACCCTCTGTCTTCTTTCAGCAAGCCAATTTCCGATCCAAACTGCTATATCTCCCACAATTCCATTCCTCCACATTTTGCACAATAGCCTACTGTGGGGAACCTTATCGAACGCCTTGCTGAAATCCATATACACCACATAAACTGGTTTACTGTCATCTACCTGTTTGGTCACCTTCTCAAAGAACTCAATAAGGTTTGTGAGGCACAACCTTCCCTTCACAAAACCGTGCTGACTATCCCTAATCAATTTATTCTTTTCTAGATGATTATAAATCCTATCTCTTCTAACCTTTTCCAACACTTTACCAACAACTGAGGTAAGGCTCACTGGTCTATAATTACTTGGGTTGTCTCTACTCCCCTTCTTCAACAGGGGAACCACATTTTCCAGTTGTCTGGCACTATTCCTGTAGACAATGACGAGTTAAAGATCAATGCCAAAGGCTCGGCAATCTCTTCCCTGGCTTCCCAGAGGATCCTAGGATAAATCCCATCCGGCCCAGGGGACTTATCTATCTTCCTACTCTGTAGGATTTCTAATACCTCTTCCTTGTGAACCTCAATCCCACCTAGTGTAGTAGCCTGTATCTCAGTATTCTCCTCGACAACATGTCGTTTTCTAGAGTGAATACTGTCGAAAAATATTCATTTAGTGCTTCCCCTATCTCTTCTGACTCCACAACTTACCACTACTATCCTTGGATTGGCCCTAATCTTACTTTCGTCATTCTTTTATTCCTTAAATACCTATAGAAAGCGTTAGGGTTTACCCTGATCCTATCCGCCAACAACTTCTCATGTCTCCTCCTGGCTCTTCTGAGCTCTCTCTTTAGGTCCTTCCTGGCTACCTCGTAGCCCTCAAGCGCCTTAACTGAGCCTTCACATCTCATCCCAACATAAGCCGCCTTCTTCCTCTTGACCAGAGATTCCACTTCCTTTGTGAACCACGGCTCCTGCGCTCTACAGCTTCCTCCCTGCCTGACAGGTACATCCTTATCTAGGACACACAGGAGCTTTTCCTTGAATAGGCTCCACATTTCTACTGTGCCATCCCCTGCAGTTTCCTTCCCCATCCTATGCTCCCTAAATCTTGCCTAATCTCATCGTAATTGTCTTTCCCCCAGCAATAACTCTTGTCCAGTGGTATACACCTATCCCTTTCCATCATTAAAGTAAACATAACAGAATTGTGATCACTATCACCAAAGTGCTCACGTACTTCCAAATCTAACACCTGTCCAGGCTCGTTACCCAGTATGAAATCTAATATGGCTTCGCCCCTTCTTGGCCTATCTACATACTGGGTCAGGAAGCCCTCCTGCACACACTGGACAAAAACTGACCCATTTATAGTACTCAAACTATAGTGTTCCCAGTCAATATTTGGAAAGTTGAAGTCCCCCATGACAACTACCCTGTGTCTCTCACTCCTATTGAGAATCATCTTTGCTATCCTTTCCTCTACATCTCTGGAACTATTCGGAGGCCTGTAGAAAACTCCCAACAGGGTGACCTGTCCTTTCCTGTTTCTAACCTCAGCCCATACCACCTGAGTTGACGAGTCCCCAAACATCCTTTCTGCAACTGTAATACTGTCCTTGACCAACAATGCCACACCTCCCCCCCCCCACTTTTACCAACTTCTCTGTTCTTACTGAAACATCTAAATCCCGGAACCTGCAACAACCATTCCTGTCCCTGCTCTATCCATGTCTCCGAAATGGCCACAACAGTGAAGTCCCAGGTACCAACCCATGCTGCAAATAAAAAGAAAGAAAATTAAAAGAAAACTATCTTCAGTGTTACCAGTGTTCATCAATAATACTGTTAGCTATTCAGAAATCGATTTGAAGTGCAATCCTCGACACAATGGCTCTAAGTACTAAAGTGATAAAGTCTTCTGTAAAACAGAATATTGTGTGATACTCAATGTGTGTGTTCCTCCCTCCCTCAAGATTGGCCAACTTGAAATATTGCCAGGCTGCTGAATAAGATAGAAAGTATAGGATACATGAACAGAAGATGACATATGCATGAAGTAAGGCTACTCTAACAATCACAAATAGTTCTTTGTGTGTCTCAGATCCAAAGCTGAAAGCAGAAAACTTTTAGAAAGTGAAGCAAATGTAAATGAAAATGAGCCATTGGAAACACTCTGCAGATGGCTTTGGCTATTATACTTTCATGACTTTGGTGACTGTAGAGAGCAAAGGAAAAAAAAAGTCTTCCTCTTAAAAATTGCTGATAAAGATTGCTCTTTTAAACAAAAAGGAATGCCGATTGCTTTTCAGACTCCCTAAATACACTGAAGCAATCTCACTTATGGAGAACGTATATAATGGAATTTTGCTTCTGCTGAATTGTTTGAAATTCTACTGAACACTGTCACATGAATTCTGACATATTGCTCCCAAAGATCTCAACTTTTCAAACATCCCTTTTTAAGTGGTACAAAAATGTTGAGGACCAATGAATCAGGTTGCAACTATTATACTCTTTAAAGTAATGCCCAATTCAAAGCACATTGATTGTTTAATAGGAGCACAGTAGGTTTTAATCACTTTGAAATCAAAATGATAAATCATTGTCCAAAGCATTGTAGCTGCATTAACCATAATGTCCAAGAATGATCTGACGTGTACTATCAAATGACTCTTTATAATCATCCCCACGTTGGACTGTTATTAGTCGTTGTTCTGATCAGAATTTCTTAAGATTACAACTAAATACCACCAAACTATGGCATAAAACATTTTGCGCATCATGTAGTTTTCCCATTTTGGGAGTAGAGTTTATTTATACTGAAGGATCATATGGCTCTTCTTAATAAGTACAGTGTATCATAAATACTTCAACTAAAATAATTTTTTTTAAAACTTCTGTTCAGGTCTTTCATAAAATACATTATTGTAGTAATGCAACAAGGCAGAGTGAGCCCGCACAGTTGTTTCAGAGATTACCTCAATACTGAAACAGGTCATTTGGTCCATTGGGTTTGTACCAGTGTTTTCTTGCTATTGGTATAAATTAAAAATGGTGTTCCCATGTGAATACTACAATGCGATTTAGGTTAATGTTGTTTGAAGGAGCTCTGCCTTCCTCCATGCCAAATTACTAGAAGATTCAGTCTCTCCAGAGTTTGTTAAACTGTATTATTATGGCAGTGGGAGCACAATTGGACTTTTTCACTAGTGAAAGGCCGGCGGGGGGAGGACAGCCTCAGTCTTTAAAATCGCTGATTACTATCCAGTAACCCCCATTGAAAAAGTGCATTACCTGTGACATTGCTGTACTCAGATAATCTGATAAAACTCACTGTCCCAATTCACAAGGAAAAAAACTAGTTGAACAAGATACCCAAGGGATGCCATGTTGCATGAATATTCACAGAATGATTCACTATCTTCAGGAAAGTGAGGGTGGAAGAAAGGGAACAACTTGTTATGTCTTGAAATGAACACTTGAAAAGTACTGTAATAATTTCAAATTTGTGACCTTAAACTATTAACTCCCATAAGCCACAAATCACTCAACTAAAAGGGTGAACAAGAGATGCTGACAATACGTTTTGAGTTGACATAACTCATAGTTCCTATTGAATTAATAACAAAAAAATTCCATTGTTGATTAGAACATAACTTACATCCTTGCAATCACAATCACAGCTGGACAGTAATCCAAAATTGATAATAGAGTCCTCATGAATTTTCAGCAACTTTAGACAACATAATTTTTGGAGCATTTTTGTGCTGTGAAATTGATATTACAGTCAGGCAATGGGCGATAGTCAGACAAATGGCACTGCACAAAAATTGCTGAAAGTAGGATGTAGTTTACATAAGAAAACAAAAATTACATTAGTTAAGGTTTTGTGGTTAGAAACTCACTTTTGCAACATCTGCAGGACATCAATGTTTTTCCCCTGATTACCAAACTCTCTTTTCTGGTACAGTATTTCTTCCCCTGTAGGAAAAATAGCTCTATATTTTAGGTTAGCCATGTGAAAAATTTGTTTATCTAACAGAGGAAAAAAATCAATTGTTCTGTTTGCACATTACATCATCACTGGAAATAGTGTGACAATACTATGGCTTCAAGAAGCATATTTTATCCTTTTTCTGAAAAGGAGAGAAGTTGAGACAGAGGTACCGAACGGTCTGTTCCGAGCCAAAGAAGTAAACATCTTGTGAGGCCTTGGGGTTTTCTTTTGAAGTTTGAATGATAGAAGCAGTATGAATGGGTAGAGTCAATTTCCCAGAGTCAGGGTTTTAGTTTAGCTTTTGAAGATGGTTATAGAAGTTGTCTCTCTCTGTGTTACATGTAAAAGCTTGGGTTCTCCTGCTGCTGCCAGAACTGCATAGGAGACAATCTATTTTACTGACTTTGCCTTTACCAAGAGTGTGTTTATGGGATGTTACTATATTGGAACAGTTGACGTTTAACAGTTAACTAATTTATTATTCTGTATGTTTTCCAATAGAATTAAAAAGTTATATCAATACTTCTTTCTTTGGTTTGTATTTTAAACAATGGATAAGGATAAAGTGTGGTCGCACTACTTGGCTTTAAGAAAAACAACCAAATTACATCTTGAATACAGCATCTGGAAAGTCTACCAGCAAGGTTGGAAAGTTAGGGTCTATGCTATCTCCTTGATGTGTCTGCAGGGGGTTGGTTTAGTAAATAACAAATTGGGACCTCTTCTGGGATCAAACTAATTCCAGGTTTTGCTTAGGATTATTAGATTCAAAAGTGTTGGTTTTTTTTGTGGGGTGTTGCACTCGGTTGGTTTGAACAGGGTGTGTCTTGTGTAATAATGGCACTTTCAGTCGCTGACTTTCCTGTGGGTGGAAGATGACACTTCGGGTGTTTCACAGAAAGTGAGCAAGAGAAAACGTTTGAAATTGGCAAGCAAGCTGAAGTTCGAGTCGCTACTGTCTGTGAGGAAAAAGGGAGATAATTGTGGCAATCAGTCTACATTTAGAACTGCTAGGATTACAATCAGAATCATTGGAAATTGCTAAACTTCTATTGCAAATGAAGCAGTTTGATTTAGAGGCAATGTGAAATGAAACAGTTTGAATTACGATTAAATGCTGAGGAAAAAAAACAAAGGAAGCTCCTAGCAGAAGAGACGGAGAGTGAGATTTTTTTGAACTTTGGAAGTTAAAATGAAGGAGGAAAGTCAACTTAAAATGGCAAGGATAGAACATAAAAGTAGTAATGGGGACAGTGATGAACAGCAAACCCATTAAAGGCTTCAGCGATAATAGGAACTGCAGATGCTGGAGGATCTGAGACATTTTCTGAAGGAGGGTCTAGGCTCGAAACGTCAGCTTTCTTGCTCCTCGGATGCTGCTCAGCCTGCTGCGTTCATCCAGCTCTACACCTTATTATCCCATTAAAGGCTTAGTGTGGTTCTGTTTAAATACATCCAGAGTTTGAGGAGAAGGATGTAGAAACCTTTTTCATCTCATTTCATTTCATTTCAGAAAGTGGCTAAACAAATGAAATGACCGGCAACCATATCAGTATTGTTGATTCAAACAAAATTGGTAGGAGAACTAGTGAGGTACTTGCATCAATATCAGAGGAGATATCTGGGCAGTACGAGGAGGTTTTAAAAAAAAGCCATCTTAAGTGTGTATAAGCCAGTACCAGAAGCCTGAAGACAGCGTTTTAGGAATCTAAGGAAGGAACCTGGTCAAACATGCATAAGAGTTTGTTTGACCCTTTCAAAGTAACTTTGATAGGTGGATAAGGGCACTGAAAATAGATCAGACATATAACACTCTTAGAAAGACTGTCATTTCGGAGAAGTTCAGAAATCCACTTCCTGAAGGAGTGGGAACTCATGTGGAAAAGCAGAGACTTAAAACTGCAGAATTAACAGCTGAAATGACCAATGATTATGAATTAGCTCATAAATCATAGTTTGACTTCCAACATCAATTTCAATCCGAGGGAGAAAAATTGGGGAAAACAGAAATCCTCAGGTGGTAAAGGAAAAAGGTGATCGCATTGAAAACAGTGAAGACAGTTTACTACATGTCAAAAAGGAGGGAGAAAGAGAAGTAAAAAACCTCAGATATTTTCACTGTCGTAAGTGTTGGTGGTTTAAGAAAAACACTGGGAAAACTGTTGTGGTAAGACAAGACAAGCCACTGGGGCTAATTAGAGTTGTAAAGGAGATCGCAGTGGAAGCTAAAGACCTGCAAAAGAATGTCAGCCTGGTCAGGGGTTGGTTAATTAGAAAGTAACAGATCTCAAAGAATTTACTTGTGCAGATAAGGTTTACTCATATACCAGGAGGAGTTGGTAAAGAAATTAAAATTTTGAGAGATACTGGAGAAAGTCAGTCAATCTTTGATGGGGAGAGATAAAGGAGATATGTACTTTGGAAGGAGTATTGCCAGAAAAGGTGGTAATAAGTGAAATTCATGGTGAGAAGAGTAGTGTCCATTATATACAGTGAGGTTGCAGAGTCCAGTGAAAGTGGTGGTAGCAGTAATAGAGAAATTCTCTGTACTGGAGACATAGTTTATCCTTGGTAATGATGTAGCTGGATCATAGGTGGGAGTGATGCTTACTGTGATTGAAAAGCCAATGGAAAATCAGGCAACTGATGTTACGGGAAGTATATTCTGGGATTTTTCCTGTCTGTGGTAACAAGGTCACAAAGCTACAAATTGAAACAGGTGGAGAAATCAAAGAACAAAGATAAGAAGGCTGAAATTCAATTATCAGAAATTATGTTAGATCAAAAGGTTGAGGAAAAAAAAGGTGGAGGATAAAGTGAATATTTTTAGTTCAAAGAGGTTAGTTGAATTACAACAGAAAGATGAAAAATAAAGCAGTTGTATGAAAAAGTACACAAAGAAGAATCTGAATGTATTCCAGAATGTTACTACCTTAAAAATAATGTTTTGATGAGGAAACAGAGACCATCTCATATTCAGGTAGATGAGAAATAGGCAGACGTTCATCTAGTTGTATGACTGGTGGGTTATAGAAAACTGGTGCTGCAGGTACAGCATGAATTACCAGTGGAAGGTCATTTGGGAGTAAGGAAAACTCAAACCAAAAATACAAAAACATGTTCATTGGCCTGGACTCCGTAAGAATGTGGATGGATTTTGCCAGACATGTCAACATATTAGGTAATCGGAAAACCTCAGGCAGCAACAAAACCAGCACCTTTAATACCCATTCCCACACTAGAGGATCAGCATTTAAAAGTACAACAGCATGTGATGAAACAGGAAACAAACAAAATCAAAAATTTGTAATTTTGCTAGAGGAGATGATGAAGTGTTAGTGTTACTTCCCGTGGTAGGTGAACCTTTAAAAGCAAGGTTTAGTGGGCCTTATCAAATCAAAAGGAAATGGAGTGAGGTGAATTATTTGATAAGAACACCAGATAGAAGTAAAACTCACAGACTGTGTAATGTGAATGTGCCCATACATTATTTTGATAGGAAAGGAAAGTGTAAGGAGAATGTTGTACTTGTTACAACTCAGAGCAAAGAGTGAAATCCAGATAAATTATTGAGTTACCTTCCACAGGACCTGAATCACTTACATAACTCTCCATGTGATTTGTAATAAGAATAAGCTGGGAAGTACTAACATGATTACACACGATGTAGAAATAGAATATGCTGTGCCAATTAAGCACCATCCTTATAGTCTCAACCCTCTAAAGGTGGCACAGGTTCAAGAAGAGATTGAATGCAACTCAAACATGATATAATCGCAGTCAGTTGCAGAAAATTGAACCAGATGGTACCCAACATTTGTGTTGATTACCACAAAGTCAATGAAATTTCGACTCTGATTTGTATCCTATTCCACAGCAGGAGTATAGTATTGAGAAGCTCAGACAAACAACTCAAATTTCGAGGCTGGACTTACTCAAAGGGTATTAACAGATACCTTTATCCAAGACAGTAAAAGAAATTTTAGCTTACAAGACACCGAATGGACTTGAGCAGTTTAAAAGTTATGCCATTTCGTATGAAAAATGCATCAGCTACATTTCAAAAACAAACCAATAAAGTCATTTTTGGATTACCCAATTGTGTCGTGTACATTGACGATCCGGTGATTTTTAGTTACACATGGAAAGAGTATTTGCAGCATCTGTTACAATTGCTCAATCAACTTCAGAAGGCAGGCTTGGTGACAAACTTGGTTAAAAGTGAGTTCGCAAAAACTCAAGTCATGTTCCGAGGTCTTATCATTGGAAATGATGGACAAATTGGCCCCAGGGGATGTGAAAACAAAGGCTATTGGGAGTTTCTCATACAAGTCGTTAAGACCATAAGACATAGGAGTAGAAGGCCATTCGGCCCATCAAGTCCACTCTGCCATTTAAATCATGGCTGATGGGCATTTCAACTCCACTTCCCTGCACTCTCCCCGCAGCCCTTGATTCCTTCTGAGATCAAGAATTTGTCGATCTCTGCCTTGAAGGCATCCAACGTCCCGGCCTCCACTGCGCTCCGTGGCAATGAATTCCACAAGCCCACTACTCTCTGGCTGAAGAAATGTCGTCTCATTTCAGTTTTAAATTTACCCCCTCTAATTCTAAGGCTGTGCCCACGGGTCCTAGTCTCCCCACCTAATGGAAACAACTTCATAGCGTCCACCCCTTCTAAGCCATACATTATCTTGTAAGTTTCTATTAGATCTCCCCTCAACCTTCTAAACTCTAATGAGTACAATCCCAGGATCCTTAGCCGTTCATCATATGTTAAACCGACCATTCCAGGGATCATCTGTGAGAATCTCCGCTGGACACGCTCCAGGGCTAGTATGTCCTTCCTGAGGTGTAGGGCCCAAAACCCCAAATGTTATAACACATGTTTCGTTCATGTGAATTGGCTGTAACCTGCCTGATGAATAGTGGACACTGTTTGGATAACGTGAACTTTCTGCTGTACAGGTATCGTGATTCCCCATAATGCGATTTTCTATGGAGATTTCCGACAGCACGATTTTCTATAGCACAAGGTCACACAAGAATGCGACTATTGCATTATAGGGGGAATAGCTGTAACATTGAAGAGGGAAGTACTAGGATTCCTAGGATTGCGTGCTTTTCATCGAAAATTCATATCAAATTTTAGGAGGGTGGTTACTCCACTGATTTCACTTCATCAAGGCAGAAAATTTCACTGGGTGAAGGAATGTCAGAAGGCATTTGAGAACATGAAAACTGCGTTAACCACACTTAATTACGCAAAGCCATTCAAGGCAGCTATTAATGAGAGTGATGTGGGGGTCAGTGCTGGAGTCTTGCAATAAGATGACAAGAAGCTAGAAAGACCTATTGGGTATTTTTCCAGGAAGGTGAAAACTCATCAGAAATTGAGGAGACTACCTTGAGCTTGGTGTTGGTGTTGTGATATTTCATTATTTATGCTGCCAGTAGTGTGTCAGAGACAATTGTCTATACTGGCCATAATGCTTTAAATATTTTTGGAAAAATTTAAAGATAAAAACAGACTGTTTAGATGGTGTTTATTGTTGCAGCCATTTAATTTGAAAATTATACATGTGGCAGGATGAGAAAACATAATTGCCGACATGTTGTCATAAACTTTGATGAAGAAAGACAGAGGTGTTTGGTGGCAAATGAAATAGATTGAAATGGACTGAGTAGCAAATGTTTGCACGCTACGAGTCAACGTAACATATTTATTATAATATACAAATAGCAAGCTAGAGAGAACTTGGAGAAAAAAACGTTTGTATCTTGAATATTCTTCATATTACAGAGGTGGTGGTGCTGGATGTCTTAAAAACATGAAAGGTGGAAGAATCCACAGGACCCAATAACATGTATCCCAGAACTTCGTGGAAAGCCTAGGGAAGAGATTGCTGGATCTCTTGCTGAGATATTTGTAACATCAATAGCCATGGATGAGGTGCCAAAGACGAGGGTGGCTAATGTGGTGTAATTATTTAAGAAAGGCTGTAAGGAAAAGCCTGGGATTGGTGAGCCTGACGTCAGTGATGGAAAATATTGTCTATATAAACTTCAGCAAGGCGTTTGACAAAGTTCCACATGACAGACTGGTTAACAAGCTTAGATCGCATGGAATCTAGGGAGAGCTAGCCAACTGGATACAAATTTGGCTTGAAGGTTGGAGGCAGACGGTGGTGGTGGAGGGCTGCTCTTTGGGACTGGAGGCCTGTGACCAGGGGTGTGCCACAAGGACTGGTGCTGGTTTCACAGCCTTTTGTCATTTGCGAATACAGGAAGAATGGTTAGTAAGTTTGCAAATGACACCAGAAGTGGTGGTGTAGTGGACAGTGAAAAAAGTTATCTAAGAGCACATTAAGATCTTGATCAACTGGGTTGAGGAATAGCAGATGGAGTTTAATTAGAGATAAATGTGAGGCGTTGCATTTTGGAAAGGCAAATCAGGGCAGGACTTCACAGTTAAATGGTAGGATCTTACAGGGTGTTGCTGAACAAAGAGGCCTTCCAGTGCAGATTCATAGATCCTTGAAGGTGAAGTCACAGGTAGACAGGATAGTGAAGGTGGTATTTAGTACACTGGCCGTTATTGGTCAGTGCATTGAGTATAGGAATCGAGATGTCATGTTAAGGCAGTGCAGGACATTGGCTAGGCCACCTCTGGAAGACTGCAATCAATTCTGGACCCCCTGCTATAGGAAGGATCTTGTTAAACTTAAAAGGGTGCAGAAAAGATTTACAAGGATGTTGCCAAAGTTGGAGGGTTTCAGCTACAGGGAGGGGCTGAATAGGTTGGGGCAATTTTCCCTGGAGCATTGGAGGCTAAGGGGTGACCTTATAGAGGTTTACAAAAAAAAAAATCATGAGGGGCATGGACAGGGTGAATAACGAACATCGTTTCCCCAGGATAGGGATGCCAGAAGTAATCAGCATTGGTTTAAGTTGAGAGAAGTAAAAAGATATAAAAAGGGACGTGAGGGGCAACATTTTCACGTCAAGGGTAGTCTGTTATGGAACATGTTGCGAGAGGAAGTGGCGGAGGCTGGTGCAGTTACAACATTTAAAAGGCATCTGGAATGAATATACGAAAAGAAAGGGTTTAGAGGGATATAGGCTAAGTGCTGGCAAATGGGACTAAATTAATTTAAGATATTAGATTGACCTGGATGTGTTGGACCAAAGGGTCTGTTTCTGTGCTGTGCAGCTCTATAACTATGTCTTCTCTGATGCTTATTAGCTGTTTGCCTGCAATTTACCTTCTTTTTCCTCAGTCACCACATCCAGTCTTAACTAATTACTCCACAGATACAAGGTGCACATAATTAAACACTGAAAAATTGAATACCACAGAAAAGGCCCTTTTGTGGCACAGTTAAGTTTTCCAATAGAGTTAGAGTTATTCTTTCTTTTGTTTCTATTTTAACCAGGGGTAAGAATAAAGCTTGTTTTACTTAAAGCCAGGTACTGTGACCAATCAAATTACACTTGGAGCACAACATCTTACACTTGCCTTTAAATAGAAGTTAGGGTCCAGCTGTTTCCTTGATACTCTGCAGAGGATCTGGACCATAACAGTGACGTCATTCCACGTGTCTGGCATATGTGGTTTGAAACATATTAAAACTAAAAGCACGTGTTTGTGGTGGGCATGATACTCTGGGTAGCATCAGAGAAGGGTATGGCTTCTAATATGAGTCAAGCCTGTCAGGTTTGCTTAAATCATAACCAACCAATTTAGAACTTTTTTTTTTACAGCATCACACAATGGATCACACTTATTATCTCAGATTTCCCCCAATATAGGGAGATTGTCACATATATTCGAACAACTGACACACAGGAAAGCGACTTTAAATCACAGCCTTGTAATTAAATTCATAGGTTGAAAAGGTGCAAGAGTAAAGTCACAAAGTAATTTGGACCAGCTATTCCAAGAGTGTAGTGCTAAATTACTTTAAGGTTCAACATTCAAGATATTAAATGTTTTATTTTAATTTATTTGTAGACACGCTTACACTTATAGATTTCTAAGTAGTAACAAAGGGGTTAGGCCTTTGCATGCTTCAGCCATGGGTTGATATAGAAGCCAAAAGCAACAGCAATTTGGGACATATCAAATGTCAAATTTTGAAGAGCACTATTACAGTTTGGTTTGAAGAAAGTACCTCAGTTTACAAGAACGAAATCAAAAATGAAGTCACTTTCCAGAAGCATACCGAAAAGTTAGGTGTCAGCCTGGTGAAATGATAACACAGAATTATGTACATGTCAAACAGTGAAGCAGCTTTTGACAAAGCTAAGCCATCCCGCAACCTATGGATTAGATCCAAGCTCTGCAGTCCTACCAGTCATGAATGGTGGTGGACAATGTTAAAAAAAAACCAACACAATATTCCAATCCTCAAATGATGGGGGAGCCCAGCACATCGGTACAAAAAACAAACCGTGCATCCAAGATAAAGCAGTCTACTTGATTGGCACCCCATCCTCCACCTTCAACGTTCATTTCCGTCACCACTGACGCATAGGGACAGCAGCGTGTACAAGCTACAAGATGTACTGCAGCAACCAACAAGACTCCTTTGACATAAAAACACTTCAAATAGAAACAGAAGTAAACCTTTCAACCCTGGAGTCTGCTCTGCCATTTAATAAGATCCAGGTCGATATCTTCGCAATTTGACTTCCACATTCCCACATACCTCCATAATCTTCAATTCTGCTGATTAACAGGAATTTCTCCACCTCTGCCTTAAAATATTCAATGACCTGACCTCTATCACCTTCTGAGGCAGAGTTCCGCAGTCACTTAACCCTAAAACAAAATCCTCATTTCTGTCCTAAAAGGACGACCTCTAATTTTAAAACAGGGCTCCCTAGTTCTGGACTCACCCAAAAGAAACATCCTTTTGATGGCTACCTTAACAAGGTCATTCAGGGTCTTATACACGTCAATCAAATCCCTCTCACTCTTCTAAACTTCAGTGAAAACAAGTCCAGCCTGTCCAAACTATTCACATAAAAGTCAATCTACACATCCAAATGATCAAAGTCAGTAAATTCTAGGAAATCTAGACAGCTCCTTCCAAATCCCTGACATTTACAACAAAGTAGAAAAGCAGCAGATGCATAGGAATACGACCATCCTGGAAGTTTCCTTCCAAGCCACTCATACTCATGATTTCGAACTAGATCTGGTACTGTTTCTTTACTCTCTCTAGTTCAAAATCCCAGATTTTCCTTCCTGACAGCACTGCAGGTGTACCTACATGGGCTGCAATTTCAAGGGGCCTTCAAGGGCAATTTAAGGATTGGTAATAAATACAAGTTGTGCCAGTCATAAGATTTATTATTTAATAGAATGTTAAAAATAAATGGGTGGATTAAAGCTGGAAGTTTGTTTCAACTAGTAGAGGCACTGTTTAGCCTCATTGATTTCTGCAGTTGACAAACTGCTGACAGCAGTGAGGTAGAATATTTGTGGGAGGGAATAAGAGTACTTGTGGCATTACTGTAGGTTTACAAATATATAATTTTAAATGCACAGAACAATTTGATTTTTAAATTTGGCTTTATTTTGTTGCAGAAAATAGCGCGGTCCCAGTTATGATTTTAGGTTTCTCCCAGACTCAGCAGCAAAGGCCTCTATCACAACAAAGTGGAGACTGACCTTACAAACCCAATAGCTGGTAATATGATATGACCCAATGGTTGAACAGAAATGAAAATGGTTGCTGTAATTAGGTCAGAATTGTTACAGGCTCTTGTGCTCTTTTAGCCTTTGGGCAATGAAAAAACAAATATGCTATCCCGACTCTGACTTAAAAATGTATGAAGCACAGAATAGATTTACTGTAAATACAATATAGTAGAAAGTCAAAAGAAAAGATTACGCTTGATTACAAACTTCACCAACCGCTACCTTTTCAGAATAAAAATGACTGAAATGTGATACTTACTTAACTTATACATAACTACACTGACACTTGTAAAACAAAACCTCGTACTTAAGGCATTTGGCCCACCTAATCTTTGCTTGTGCTTACATTTCACACGTATTTCCTTCCATTCCAACTGAACCTTGCAACATATTTTTCTACTCCCTTTTGTCTCATGTGGTCATTTAGTTTCCTTCTGAAAGCAATTAAGCCATTTGTCTCAATTATTTCCTGGGGCAGCATGATCCACAATGGCACAGAAAGTCATGTATCCAAATGTGCTCATGTCACAAAATCAGGCAACATTGCAATTTTATGCTATCACCTACAGTGTCTACAAACTGATATTGATAGATGAGGTGAACTGGCAAAACTGGCAGATGGAGTTCAATGTAAGCACGTGTGAGGGTATACCTTTTTGGACCAAAAAAGGATAAATCAGGGTAATTTCTAGATGGTACAACGTTCAATATAAAAGATGTCCAAAGAGATTTGGGGTGATGTTCAGGCGTGTAAATCTTTAAGGTGCCACAAACAGGTGCAGGAAATAAGTCAAGAAAGCTAATAGATTGCTGGCCTTTATATCTAGAGGACTGGAGTGTAAAGGTGCAGACATTATGCAGCAGTTTAAAAAAAAACCCTGGTTAAACCCCACTTGGAGTCCTGTGTGCAGATCTGAGCACTACACCTAAGAGCAGGAAAAAAAACCTATTTCCAACGGTTGGGAATTCCAGAACTCGGGGGCATAGTCTAAAAAATTTAGGGCCAGACCATTCAGGGGAGAAGTTAGGAAGGACTTTTACACACAGTGTAAGATGTTTGGAACTCTCTTCCACAAATGGCTGTTGATGCTGGATCAGTTGTTAATTTTAAATCTGAGATATGTAATACTTTTTGCTTAACAAAATAATAATATGGGCCAAAGGCAGGTATAGAGAGCTAGGCGACAGATCTCAGAAAATGGCAAAACAGGCTTGATGGGCTGAATGGCCTGCTCCTGTAACTATGTTCCCTCTTAAATCAAGTTGCTTCCCATTTCCATTTGTCAGCACTCGCATCTGAGTCACAGGTGTGTGTCCAACCTGCACTTGGGACTTAGCACAAAATTCTAGGCAGACTCTTCAGTACAATACTGACGGAATGCTGTACCATCCATGGTGGTGTTTTGTAAATGGTGACATTAAGAAGAGACCAGATTGGCCCCTCTCAGGGGGACCCGAAGAACTGCGGATGCTATAAAACAAAAACAGAAATTGCTGGATAGGTCTGGCAGCATCTGTGAAGAGAAAGCAGAGTTAATGTTTTGGGTCAAGTGACCCTTCCTCAGCTTTCCAGCAACTTCTGTTCTTGCTTCCAAAGTGTTTCCAGTGTCCTGGCCAATTGTTATCCCTCAGTCAACACTGAAAAAACAGATTATTTAGTCACATTAATATTGTTGTTTGTGGGAACTTGCTGCGCAAAAATTGGCTGCCATAGTACCTATATTGCATCAGAGACTAACTCCACTTTGGAAGTACTTAATTAGCCATACAGAGCTTTGGAATGCACCTTGTTCACAAAAGGTGTTATATAAATTGGATATTCAAATTTTTGGATTGAATGTGTTAGCATGCATCTTGTACTTACAGCCTGTAGTTTTGGATTCGCCTACGTGAAAACATTTCTTCATACCTATTCTGTCTAACTCATTCTTTATCAAATGTCTACTAGGTCACCATAAAGTCTTTTCTTTTGAGAAGACGAAACTCCAACTCATTCAAACTAACCCAACAGTTAGCATCACTTGGTTGACCTTGAAAACAGTGTTTGAGAACATATGCAGTAAGAGGCGTAGGTCAATCAGCTCCTCAAGCGTCCTCCACCATTGAATGATATTATGATTGAGCTACCACCTCAACTTCACTTTCCCCACACCCTCCACATGTCCCTCGATTTCTCCAAAAGATCAAAAATCTACCAATATTAGTCTTGAAAGGACTCATTAACGTAGCATCTACAATGCTCTTCTTAGTCCAAAATGATCAATCCCTTATGAGTTTGTACCCACCACCCAAGCAACGTTCTGTTTCCCCCTAGCTGGGGAATCTAATCTCTCAGTGCATATACTTCAATGAGATCACCTTTCATTCTTCTGAACACCAGATAATACAGACCCAATTTACTCGACCTTCCATCACCGGACAACCCTCTCTCCTCATCCCAAGAATTCATGTGGTGAGCCTTTATTGACCTTATTCTGAAGCAATATATCCTTCTCAGTGTGCACAGTATTCCAAGTATGGTTTTACCAAAGCCCTGCACAACTGTGGGAAAGCTTTAATGATCTCGATGAAGGAACTGTGGGCATTCTGGCTAAGTTTGCAGATGATACAAAGATAGGTGGAGGGACAGGTATTATTGAGGAGGTGGCAAGGCTTCAGAAAGATACGGACAGGTTGGAAGAGTGAGCAAAGAAGTGGCAGATGGAGTGGGAAAGTAAGAGGTCATGCACATTGGTAAGAAAAATAAAAGCATGGACTATTTTCTAAATGGGAAGAAATTCAGAGGTCTGAAGTGCAAAGAGACTTGGGAGTTCTAGTCCAGGATTCTATCAAGGTAAACTCACAGTCTGAGTCAATAGTCAGGAAGACAAATGCAATGTTGGCATTTATTTTGAGAGGGCTTGAATATAAAAGCAGGGATGTACTACTGAGGCTTTATAAGGCTCTGGTCAGGCCACATTTGGAGCATTGTGTTTGGGCCCCATATCTCAGGAAGGATGTATGTACTGGCCCTGGAGTGGGTTCAGAGGCAGTTCACGAGAATGGTCCCAGGAATGGAAAGCTTAACATATGAGGAATGTTTGGGGACTCTGGAACTATACTCATTGGAGTTTAGAAGGATGAGGGGGAGTTCTAATTGAAACTTGCAGAATACTGAATGGCCTGGACAAAATGGATGTTGGAAAAGGCTTCCATTGGTAGGAGAGTCTAGGACACAAGGGCAAAGCCTTAGAGTAAAGGGAAGACCATTCAGAACAGAGATAAGGAGAAACTTTTTCAGCTCGTGAGTGGTGAATCTATGGAATTTACTGCCATAGAAGGCTATGGAGGCCAGGTCATTGAGTACATTTAAGACGGAGATAGATAGGTTCTTGATTATCGAGGGTTACAGGGAAAAAGCAGGAGAATAAACAGTGGAGCAGACTTGATGGGCCAAACAGCCTAATTTCTGCTCCTGTGTCTTATGGCTTTCTTATTCTAACTTGCCATTTGCCTTCCTCACTGCTTGCTGCTAATTGCGTTCCTTATACAAGGACAAGTCTCTCTGAAGAGTACATATGAATAACTGAACAGTTTCATACCTTAAAAATATTCTGCTTTCCATTCCCACCACGAAAACGATCAGCTTCACACTTTCCCCACCAAAATACTCCATTTGCCATTTTGTTGCGCACTGCTTAACCTGTCGAAAGCTCCTTGCTGCCTATGCCCTCCAAAAGTTTACATTCCCATGTTACTTTTTAAGAAAAATCAGCAAACCTAGACACATTACCCCCAGTCACTTTGTCCAAGTCATTAACATAGGTTCGATGTAGCTGAAGCCCTAACACTAATCCCCATCACTCTGCAATTTAGTTCTATATTTATCCACAGCCTTCACTTCTTGACCATTAACCAATCCTCCATCCTGGTTAATATGTTACTCACAATGCTAAACTTGCATATTAAACTCCAGTGTGACGTTTTTTGGAAATCCAGATGTTATAGGTTTCCACATGCCTTGCAATCAAAATATATTTGTGAAGGAATACTGCAGTTGAAACGACATTTTCCATACTAGACAGTCATGTATCTCCACTCCAAAATACGGGACCGGGATTTGCCAGCGGTGTTGGGGAGGGGGGAGCTGGTTTGGGTGGGAAGAAACAGATAGGCAGATGGATGGACACATATGCAAACTAAAATCAACTATTACTAGCAACAATGATCTAATATTATTTTGTTATTTTTATTCAGAAGTATCTGTGGAGAGGGAAACAGTTAATGTTTCAGTTTGGTGTTCTCAAGAGGGGACCAATGGCTTTAAATATTACCTCTGCTCCTCTCTCCACAGATGCTGCCTTCCCCGATTTTTCATGCTCCAACATTTTCTGCTTCAAGTTAAATTCCAGAATAAACGTCCTTTCCCTTAATATATTCTAAATATTCACAAATCATTTCCCTCAACACAATTTTACGTCAGGTGGAGTAACACAACTGTGAAAGGAGTCGTAATATTTTAGGAACTTAAGTGGGTTGCAGAAAGACTCTGCTAAACTGAGCAATTGAATCTCAATTTTTTTTTCAGTTGACCAATAATTTAATAAAGAGAAACAATGGAAACATTTAATAAACTGCTTACAAGATTCTACATCATCTGCAGAAGCACTGTATATTGAAACACTTGAGGTTTCATTTACTGTGAACCGATTTAGGATGCCCTGAATAAGTGGGGTACTTTCCAATCTCTGAAGTGGAAGAAGTTACACACTGCTTCACTTGAAGAACTTTTACTTCAGCATGGACATGTTTAACCAAAATAAAAATGAACTTTCCATTATACTCCACATCTACAATTTATTATTTACAGATTTCTTACATTTAAGATCATGACTACTCTTACACTTAAAGCTAACCACACTTTTGTCCAAAGTAATTTTAAAATTTACAAAAAATGCATGTATCATTTGTAATCCAGCTGGCTTTATTTCATGAAGTGCGAGCTAGCATGGCTGTGTTCTGAAAAGTCAGACTTCTAAAAAAGAATGGGGGACTTCTTTCCCTCTCTCTCAGCAGCTAGTTTAACAGGAATTGTGGAACCTGCTCAATTGGCAAGAATGAAAATACCATAGCGATCTCTATTTGAGAACGGCACAATCAACTAGCACAAATCATTTCAATTAGTGCCTAAGGGCACATTTACATCACGGGACCTTACAAAAAATATTTCAACTGGAAAACGTTCCTCCTGTCGATCTCTTGCTTAAAAACATTACATGCAGTTTAGTTATTATGTGTCTACACTTTGGAGAAAAGAAACGACTTAGCCTTCAAATTATTCTTTTGACAGACCATACATTAACTTGTAATCTTATTGATTTTACATAATTTTGGCAAGCTCTTGGTGAATGAGAAATCACAGATAAGACTGTGCAACATGACAAAATATTCTCCTGAATCAAGGTATTCTTACAAAAATCTGGATATCAAACCAACATTACTATGTGCACTGTTCAATTCTAGAAAGTTATGCTCCACAAGGATATTTCCAATAAAACTGACAGCTCAAGAACCTTCATATTCCATCATGTAATTATCCTGCTTTAACAAAAATAAATGCAGATATGTCTGTTCTTAACCTTATAAACCATCAGACTTTTATTAAATATCTATTTAAGAATCACTTTTTCCACCAGGAGTACATCAACATACTAACTTTGTTCAGCAAGTCTATTCCATGTATTTACTACCCTACACGATGAAAAACGTCTCATTATAGTTTTGCCTCAGACTCAGCGTTATTCTCAAAGATGAATTCAGCATTTATGGATTTAAGACTTGGTTTGTGGTCGTAGCTGGGTGAGGGGTGGTGATGGTGGGCACCGCTGACCATTACATTCCAGTCTATCTTGCCTTTTCTTCTGCAAACACAAGAGGTAATTGAATCATATCCCAATATAGGAACTAACCAGGATATTCCCCCATCAGTTAAACATGTACTTGCTGCTCCCCTCCCCCACACCTATTTTGTGGATGCAGAGATGAATTGGAAATATACTGATGAGAATCAACTTTAAAATCAAGGTCTAGGAATCAAAATTGGCATCTTCCTCACCTTTTTGGATAAGAAGAAAGGAAGCAGTAAGTATACCAACAGAAGCAATATAGAACATGAAACATTCAAGAGAAGAATAAGTTGCACATTACAATTAACACTTTTTCTTTAATTCTTAAATAAATCTGATATATGCTCTGGTTAAATTGATTCAAAAAACATTTGCTTTGCTCATAGAATGGAAATCGAGAGAAAGCTGATTTTGTGCACCTTACTTCTACCTTAAATCCAATTCCATTGTTCTATTGACTGAATTTCTTCTTGGAACTTTAAAACAGCTGTTGTGCAAGGTAAGGTTAAAATTATTTTTGTGTAAGAAGTTCACTTTCCTCTCCATGTTTCTTACAAAATTTCACCCACGAACCTGCATGCGTTCGGAGATGTCCACTGAGTGCATCCCTTCTCCGACAGGCATAATTGCAGAATGGACATTTAAAAGGCTTCTCCCCAGAGTGTAATTTGATGTGCCGCAGGAGATTTCCTTTCTGTGTGAATGAGGCGCCACACTGGTTACAATGGAAGGGGCGTTCACCTGAAGAGGAAAGATTATACAGAAAGGTCAAAGAGCAAGAAAAAAAAGTATCTAAAGACATATTAGGCTTTCAACATAACACTTTGTATTTGTTAAAATACAAAAGGAGTATGCTGGAAAACACAAGATGTTCTAATTTCTGAAATTCAAGGTGATGCACATGACATTAGCAATGAAACTGACATTTTGGCAAGAGTAAACACAAATAATAATTGGTATTCATATAATGCCTTATCATGCTTTGCCTGGCATTCCAAAACATTTCACATACAATGGCTTGCTTTGCAGTACAATGGACACAACCATTTGACAAACAGCATTGTGCCGTAACGGAGGAGACAAATGACCATTTCATAGTTTTAAAGGTTGAACAGCAAAGGTTGGCCAGAATGCTTGATAAATTCCCTGTTTTTCTTCGAATAATGGATTCAGCATCCATCTGCACCAATGGAAGACGCAGACGGAGCCTTAGTTTAATGCCTCATCCAAATGGCATTTCTGACAATGCAGCCTGTCTCTCAAGTGCTGGAGGGAATTTAAATCCAGAACTCTGGAGCAAGAATTCTGCATAAGTCACTGAGTCAGTGGACACTGAACCAAAAAATGTCCAAGACACAACCAGTTTCAACCTTCAGATAATTTATCAAAATCGATTATCATACGAATCACCATTTTTAAAATCGCTTTGAAAGGATGACTAAAGTCTTGTCTATAACCAAAGATGATTAACTGTACATTCAGTTTAATGACACACTGATCAGATTGTCCTGCTTAAACTGGAAAAAATATGACAGTGCCTCAAGTCTGCTCTAGCATTCAATGAGATCCTGGCTGATCTGTTTACTCCAAGGTCCTAACTTTTGAGGAAGAGAGAGTTCCAAAGGCTCATGACTCAAAGAAATTCTCATCTCTATCTTAAATTAGCAACACTATTCTGAAACAATGGCCCCGAATTCTAGATTCTCCTACAAAAGGAAACACTGTTTCCACTTGCACCTTGTCAAGACCCGTCAGGACTTTATATCTTTAGTCACTCTTTAGTTTTCTAAACTCCGCCTGGTCTGTCCAATCTTTCTTAACGTAGCTTGCCCCCCATTTCAGATGCTAGTTTCGTAAACCCTCTCTGAACTGCTTCCAACACATTTATAAACTAAATTTATCCTAAACTAAACAGACCAATCCTGCACACAGAACTCCAGATGTGGTCTCACCAATGCTCAAAACATAGCTACTCTACTTTTGCATTCAGTTCCTCTTGCAATAAACGATTAACATTCCATAATTATTAACAGGGGCATAGAGTACTGTTATGCAGAATTTGTGTGAAGACACTCATCAGACCCCAGCTCAAGTACATAGTAGAGTTCTGAGTGTCACTGTTTAGAAGGGTGTGAATGCTTTGGAGAGAGTGGGCAGAAGTGATTTGAGAATGGTTCCAGGGTTGAGATGCCTCAGTTCTCAAGACAGATTGGTGAAGTTAGGTCAGTTTTCCTTGGACAGAAGGCAGCTATGGAGATTTTAATAAAATTTTCAAAATCGTGAGTGTTCTGGACAGAATAGACAGGTAGAAATTATTCCTACTCATAAAAGAATCAGAAACAATAGGACACAGATTGAAAGCAATTTGTAAAAGAAGCAAATGCAAGGTGAGCAAAAACACTTTCATACAGTGAGTGGTTCCGGTCTGGCATATACCGTCTGGTAGTGGTGTGGAGGTGTGTTTAATTGAAGTATTTAGTATGACACTAGATGTTTGTACGAATAGAAGTAGTAATATGCAAGGTTATGGGGAAAAGGCAGGAGAACAGCATTAACTTACAAAGCTCATTTGGAGAGCTGGTATAGACATGGTAGGCCAAATGGACTTCTTATGTACCATAACAATTCTATGACTAGCTTCTGTAATCACTTGCTATACCTGTATATTAACCTTTTGATATTCGTGAATGAGAACATCCGGATCCCTCTGCAAACTCCCATTTAGACATGCTTTTTTATTCTTCCTGCCAAAATGGATAATTTCACATTTCTTACATTATTCTTCATTTGGCAGACCTTTGCTCATTCACTTGACCTATCTATATCCCTTTGTAGCCTCATGACGTCTTCACAACTTACCAGTCTACCTATCATTGTGTCATCAGCAAATTTAACAACCTTGCCTTTCATCCCTTCATCCAAATCACTTCTGTAAATTACCTCGGATCTGATCCCTGTGACACATCACTGGTTAAATAAAAGGAAACCCTTGTGTGTACTGTTTTCTGTTAGTTGATCTTCCAAACATGCCAACATGTTACTCCCCCACATACAAGACAGATTCCCCCATATTTTCCGCAATAATCTGTGTCGTGGTAATTTATCAAATGCCTTCTGAAAATTCAAGGACAGTACATCCATCATTTCCCCTTCATCCACAACACATTACTTCAATAATTCCAATAATTTGAGTAAACATTGTGAAAGGAAAACAATATCATGCTGACCCTCTGATTACCTTGAATTTTGCTAAATGCCCTGCTACAAGGTCTTTAATGATAGCTTCTAACATTTTCCCCAATAACTGACACCAAAACTAACTGGCTTGTTGTTTGTTTTCTCTCTGCTTGATTTTTTGAGCAAAGAAGTTACAGTCACTATTTTCCAACTAGTGGAATCTTCCTCAAATCTAGGGAGTTTTTGAAAATTAAAACCAATGCATCAACAATGCCACTAAGCACTTCTTTTGAGGCCTTAGGATGAAATCCATCAGGACCAAGGGAATTGACATCACACAGTTCCAACAATTTACTCAGCATCACTTCCTTGGCGATTGTTATTTCCAGTTCCTCTCACCCATTTCCTAATTTACAGCTATGTCTGGGATGTTACTTGTATCCTCTATAGTGAAAGTTGATGCAAAATACCTTGTTAATTCCTCTGTCACCTCCTTATGTTCCATTCATGCCCCAGGCTCACTTTCTATACGACCAATACTCACTCAGTTAACTGTTACAGCATAGCCTAAGCAGTTTATAACATATACTAAAGACAACAGAAGGCAGATTAAAAAGTATCAATTACTATTTGATTGGAGATGTTGGTTGGTTCACTGAGCCGACTGGTTTTCACGCAAGCATTCGGTCTCCCCCAGTGACATCGTCAATGCTGTGTAGCCTCTGTGAAACGCTGTTGTTCTATCTCACTTTGAACTTACATGGTCTGGTCTGTCACGGTGGACAGTCTTGTTTGCATGAAAACCAGTCAGCTCAGCAAACCAACCAACAACTCCAACCACAACCCAAGCTGCAGATCTTTGTTAAAAGATGGAGTACTTTTTGATCATCAGAACAGATGCCCAGATCTATAAACATATGATTACAAAACCAGTTAAGGTTGCAGTCAGATACGGCCAGAGGAAAAAAATTAGCAAGTGAGAAGACCAAAAGAAGAGGTTTTAAAAAAAAATGGAACTCAAGCAGCGAAAGGCCCTCTCGGCTTCTTTGCCGTGACGCAGGTCAAAAATTGCGAATCAAATTCAAATGTCAGTAAACATACATTCTGCAAACACAGCATTCTGGTCATAAACAAACAAATGTAACTTTTACAAGTAAATTTTGTGCTCATGCTGAGAGACATCAATACTGGGAAAAGGATGGTGTCTGGTACACGCAGGTCTGATATTGTATAGGTTTGATACACCAATGCAATTCTCCACCCAAAATGTTCAATAGGTTTTAGCAAATACAATGCCAGCCTAGCATGGTTTTATATAATAGTATTATGCTTTTGCGTATTATATTTTTGTGGGTATGCTGCTGTAGTAGGTCGAGAAAGGAAAAAGAGAAAATGGAAGTGTAAAAGAACAAACAAAAAAGTACCAAGAACGGTTTCAGCAAAACCTCCAAGAACAGTCTCTGAAGGCCTCCTAAAATATAACTAAGCTGAGTTCTACACTCCTCAGAGTGGTGGGGACACAACAGTTCCATTAACCTGCTTCTACACTCACAGGATCCCAGGAACAGAAATAACTGGCTAAACGTCATGGCAAATAAATCACAAATGAGTTGCAACAACTGCCACCACAGACAGACTTTAAGCCCCACTACATGCCACTCCATTGCCTTACTTTTGTAAGCATACTTACCAGTATGACTCCTCTTATGTACCATTAGAACATTCGGTCCGATGCAGACCATTCCGCAAAGATCACACTTCAGTTTTCCATTAGGAAGGCGAATCCCTCCAGGAGAATGAGGTCCCTGCCCCGTGCCCTCAAAGAATCCTAGCGGGTCCGAAAAAGACACATCCACAATGACTGCTTCATCTTTATCACTAGCGCCATCCTCCTGTGTCAGAAGCCTCCCTGCCTCTTGATCGCTGTACATCTCAACCTTGATGGAGTTGGCTGCAAATGAACATCAGAAATGTCAGATGGAGCCATAAGACGACAGGGCTAGACACCAGGTATGTGGCGTTGTTCAAGACAGGCCAGGTGGCAATTGGTGTGCAGCAACTAAATTTTATGAACCCTAATGGAGCATCCTTAGCTTAACATTCGTAAGGCTGAAGCAAGAGATGACCCAATATTTTTAGACAACGCAGGTTAAATCTCATTTGGGAGGTCACTTACATAGTTTTATTTTGGGGGGACTATCCAATTCTACAGTACTGTTGTCCTTCAGCTTATGAGCACACAATGTACAAAGATGTATGAATAAAATTACAAATACAAATACATCGAAAACACACACACACACACAAACACACACTAAAGTCATTTTGTTCATTCAAGTCATTTATTAACAGCAATTATAGAAAGCCATTCCCTGAAATGAAGCAATAATTAGGATAAAATATGCAAAAGATCCACTCAAAGAATACATTTCAGAATGGACAGAATTGGCCTCTTGAAGAACAGTCAACGGTAAATTATAGGATAACGACGACCTGGAGTAACAGACAAACTGCAGCACAGCTACAATAACAGAAACAAAGGAGCAATGATTTAGAGAAGACTCAGGACAAGTAAATGCACTGAAAATGGACTACAGTTAAATAAAGCCACTTTGAAAAAATCTTCTCTTAACTGGCATGTTATTCTTCCCATGTCATCATCTTCCCAATAGCTTACCAGTGAACTCTCTCCTTCGTGAATAAAAGAAAGAGAAAACTTACACAAGATGAATGTTACCTTCCAGCAATCTAAGTATTTGATTTAAATTCCTCCATTTTTAGTGCAGTACTATTTATATTTTTGTTCTGGTCAAAGTACATCACTGCTGGGAAACTAGACACCACCCACCCCCACCCAACATTTTGGTACCCCTGTGACATGCTGCAGCACTCATGACATTAATAGTATAGAAACTTGCAAATTTACACTGTGTACGCTACCCCAAATAAGCAGCGGGGTAAATTATCCACAATATCAACACTGTTAAAATAAAATGTTTGGAATAGTTTTGTACTTTGGACTTCTCCCTCTTAAATAGTTAACACTGCTCAAAAGTCCTGACACACAAGGGGACACAGGAGACTTTCACTCCTGCAATCTAGACTCTGCTAAAAGCCAGTTCCTGGAAGGAACAGCAACACTTCACCTCCAAGAGAAATTTGAGACATAATCCATTAGCAATAATCCAAAGGTTTGGAAATACACCATTACAGGTTAAATTGCTTAGAAGAACACTGTTTCTCAGAGTTGCCATTTATCATCAACATTTATCTTTCAGTCAGGAAACTGGCCACTTTGGAGTACTGCTTTCTCCACAATAGCTATCATGGCCACTCCTTCCCACATTTTAACCTGCCCACCCATCCCCTGGCTCCCTTTCCAGCCCCACATCCTCCCTTCCATTCCATTTTCTGACCCATCCTTTCAGCCACCAACTGGATTCATCACTCCCTTCGACCAAACCAGGTCATACCTACCACCAGTGTCCACCTATCACCACCGTTTCACTACCACCCTACAACTCTGCCTAGCCCCCACATCCAGTTCTGAAGAAGTGCTTAGTGGCATTGTTGATGCATTGGTTTTAATTTGCAAAAACTCCCTAGATTTGAGGAAGAAAATTCCACTAGTTGGAAAATAGTGCCTGTAACTCCTTTGCTCAAAAAAAATCAAGCAGAGAGAAAACAAACAACAAGCCAGTTAGTTTTGGTGTCAGTTATTGGGGAAAATGTTATGTCATGGATAAACACGGGTTTGCAGAAAATTCCCTTTATTGTCCCACTAGCTGCCATAGACACTTGATGAGGACTTTATAACATCTGGATGTCAGTCTAGAAACTCCTATGAGATTCATTCTCAAGAGTAACCAAGTAGTACAATTAAGAGCCTTATTCTAATCTCCTACAACATTTGATAATTAAAAGAAAAACTTCTTTGAATTCAATCAGTTAACAAAAGAAAACGATTTAAAGCCAAGCTAGAAGTGGTTTTCAAGTAAAAATATTACCTACTACTAGAAATTTATCTTTCCTTCAAACTTGAAAGTTCACTGCCAAACACTACAAGCAGTGAGGGTGTCAATGAAATTACATGCATAACAATACTAAATTTCTAACAGAGGAATAAAAATGCAAGCTCTTGGAATTTACACATCTTTCTAGCTGTCTAGGAGAGCTTTTCAATTTAAAATTCAGGGACTAAATTCACATATACATTCAGTTTAAATGAAAAGACGACACTGCAGTAGATTCAACTCCGAAATTAAAATGATATTATTGTGGATGAAGTGTAGCCATGCAATTTTGTCATTGTATCAGAGTCCAAGTTAAGCAGGATACCAACTGAAAAATCAACAAACCATTTCTGCAGTACAATTCCCACAATCCTTGGCCTTTCAGTTCTATGAATGCAAAAATCAGTCTGAATGAAAAAAGACTTCATACTTTGCGCATTAAAATGTCCAATTCAAAAACTGTCATGGCAACGTGCGCATTTACCACGGTAGCAGACCACTCTGGTACTGCAGTAAATGCCTACTGAGAACCAACTGGAACTCTCAAAGATAATGAGCAAAACAAAAAATTGCCATTTAAAATGCAGGTCATATTTTCCCTCTTCATTTATTTCTTTCTTTTTGCTTCTTTTCAATTTGCTGGTCTTGTGAAGATGCCAGCATTTCCTGGGATGTGGTTTTAAAGTCATTAGCCTTGTTCAAGTGGCTATTTGTGTGAAAGCTTGGATGATAAATGTGAAGTTAATTGGATCTTTTTTCTCAAAAAAAAAGAGGGATGCCAGGGAGGATGAAGGAAAGTATTAAGGGGATGAGACAAAATGAATCCCACAGCTGAGCTCAGTCACCATCTAGGAGTGGTTGGAGCAGGAATCATGGGTGGCTTTATCCCCCTCCTTGGCCCAGCAGTACAGAGGTTTGCAAACCTACTGACGATTTCACGATATGGCACAGACTGAGTGTCTAATCTGGAACCTTCTGTTTTGTGTAGTTTTGTGCTACGTCAAGCTGTATACAGACCCAGTACTGCAGTCAAACAGCGGGTTGGAAGAAGCCAGACAGCATCTGGAGGAAAGGAGAAGTCACATTTCGGGTATTACCCTTCTTCAGAACTGTATGTGGGGGCTAGGGAGAGTTGCAGGGTGGTAGTGAAACAGCGGTGATAGGTGGACACTGGTAGTAGGTATGACCTGGTTTGGTCGATGGGAGTGATGAATCCAGTTAGTGGCAGAAAGGATGGGTCAGAAAATGGAATGGAAGGGAGGATGTGGGGCTGGAAAGGGAGCCAGGGGATGGGTGGGAAGGTTATTTGAAATTGGAGACCTTAACGTTGAGTCCGCTGGGCTGTAGGGTTCCCAGGCGGAAGATAAGGTGTTGTTCTTCAAATCTGTATTGAGTCACTGTGACACCGGAGGCGGCCAAGGGCATACATGTCAGAGGGTGGGGTTGCAGTTGAAATGGGAGGTGACTGGGATGTTAGGTTTGTCGTTGTGGGTGAGGTGAAGATGCTTGGTACAATGGTCACCTAGACTACATTTGGTCTCACTGACTTAGAGAAGACCACATCGAGAGCACCAGATACAATAGATGAGGTTGGAGGAGATGCAGGTGAAGCTCTGTCTCACCTGGAATGACTGTTTAGGGCCCTGAATGGAGTTGAGGGAGGTGGCTTGTGGGCAGGTGTTGCATCTTTTACAGTTACGGGGGAAGTTACCAGGCAGGTTGGAGTGGTTGGCAGGGAGTGTGGCGCAAACTAAGGAGTGGAGTAAGGAGTACTGCAGTCACTGGTCAAGACCATGTCCATTTTAAGTCTTATTCCTTCCACTGTGCACACACCATTTTGAGGGCTAAAAGGCAACTAAGTGACATGTTCCAAAGCTTTAGTGACATTTTTCAAGATGGAAAGTATTCCAAGAAAATCTTAGGTCAAGTCAGCTGCCTACTTCACTTCTGCTGTTGGGAGGTTCTAAAGATGGAGCACAGAACACACTGTACAATATACTTTTGAACTTCAAACATTGCCCCTTCTGCATACCACATTTGAAAACACAGGCCCATTAATGCTAAGTTGGGCATTTTTTTTTGTTAGACATTACTAAATTGGAAAATATTACAGAAACTCACCATGAAAATATCAATTTGGGTTCTGTGCTTCTTATACTAAATCATAAAAGTTTACCATTCCAAAATATACCCATATATTTGGGCTATCAGACCAAAAGAAACCAAATCTTAGGTTTTATACAATACCGGCGTATTGGAAAGTTTACACAGTGCAGTGCATATTTTCACTTTTTTAGCATACAGACCAAATAGAAGCATTCAATAAATTAGTACATAAATTTGCTGGACTGAACGCCTGGTCAAAATTCCGACCTGGCAAAACACTATGCTCACCCACAGTTCCTCAGATAAGCATTAAAACTAACTTTGGAGTTTTTCAAACTAAGGTAATTTATTGGTGAAGAAGAACATTCAGCCCAACTATCCAGAATGGCCAAATGACTCCCATCCAATTGGATCTTAAATGATTCTGTGACTTTTCTCTCCGAATCTTCATCTAGGATTCCAACTACAAATTGATCATCACGAAGAACGTCCTAATCTCAGTCCAAAAGTCACCTTGTGCTAGCTTGAACCAGTGATCCCTTGTAATTTTAATTCAGTTGACACTTTCATATTTTCACATTATTTATTAATGCATATCTATAAGATCATCTGTTGAGAGTGGCCCATCAAGGCTGAAAAGCCTAAGTTTCTCATTTCTTTCCTCACAAATCGGAGCAGCATGGTGGCTCAGTGGTTAGCATTGCTGCCTCACATCGCCAGGGACATGGGTTTGATTCCACCCTCGGGCGAGGATGTATGTGGAGTTTGCACATTCTCCCTGTGTCTGCGTGGGTTTCCACCAGATGCTCCAGTTCCCTCCCACAGTCCAAAGATGTGCAGGGTGGATTGGCCATGCTAAATTGCTCATAGTGTTCGGGGATGGTGCAAGTCAGGTGGAAAGGGAGGTGTGGACTTGTTGGGCCGAATGGCCTGTTTGTTTCCACACTATAGGGACTCTATGATTCTAAGTTACGCCACTAGTAATATTTTACAGCTTTTCCTCAAATGAGACAGCCAAAGAGGAGAACAAAAATGGAAAAAAGACAGAAGGGTGGAAAAGAGGAATTAAATTACTTTTTGTTTTTGTGGACTTAAACTTCCAACTAAGCCAAAGCAACTAAAGCTATTGCAACAAGATTTAACATGAAAACGTAATCAGTTGCCCAAGTTAGCTAAATTATGGGCACACTTGCAATCAACCAATAAAACGTTATGAGAAATAAAGCAAACTTGACATACTTGGAACAAATACAGTGAAATCAAGTTACCAATGACAATGTTCTTTTAGGTAAATTTGAAAAGAAACAATGCCATGATCAGTTCAGACTGTATCAGTTGCATCAAATCTCAGCACTTTTATGTTTCATTGTACAGTATAAATTATTTCACATTAAGGAGGCCTTAACAACAAATTAAGATGAAATTGAAGAGGGTAAGTTATAATCATTTGTCATTTGATTGCCCATGCAATCTTTCAAGTGATCAAAATTTCTACACCACCCTTCTTTTAGGGTAGAGATTGCACATTTGCAAATTTCATGACTGAATTTAGTCACTGAATCCTAGATGAATCCACCGGGAAGAATCTGACCAAAGAACAACCTATTTGCTCTCAACACAGATATCATACATTTTCAAGTTGGGTGGGAAGATTTGGATGCATTTCCTAGAAAACAGATCCCAACATCTGTGTCAGAAGTATTCCAAAGACATGTTGTTCTGTCTAAAAAGGCTTGTACAATGTCACATGTGGAAGACACTCTTTGGTTTAGCATGCTTCAATTCGATAGTGTTATAACACTGTTATAATACTCCTTATGAGAAGTAATAAGCCTTCTGCCATGTTAGCTGTTTTTAAGCTGACAGGTTTATTCCTTTACCCGAACATTGGATCCGTAGCTTATGTCAGCTTGGCTCAGCAAGAGTATTTTATATCTGATTCAAAGGGTATTAGTTTAATTCCATGGAAAGAATGGAGCACGTGAACTAGGCTGACATTTCAGTGTAGTACTCACAAGATGCCACGTTGTCAGAGGTGATAGCCTGTGGATAAAATGTTCAACTGAAGCCCCCTCATGTGCTGGCTCAAGCTATTCAGGTGGACATCAAGGGTTCCATGGTAATCCTTGACAATAGGACATTTAGCAGGAGGACATTAAACAGATTGTTGAGCACCTGTTTCACTGAAGTCCATCAATTCTCACTTTGCACAATTCACTGTGTCAGTTGCCTATATAAGCTCTGTACTTTAAAGCCATTTGTTATAAATTTGAGACATTTCCAAGAAACACAAGACATTACATGATTGCAAGTTTCCAGTTTTGTCTTTCATGCTGCTGATACGAAACAAGGAAATGAGCCTGTTGCACAGATTGAAATTGGCAGATACAATGTCGTGGGTATCAAAGCTTCACATTCTACTGTGCAGATGGACGGCGGGGGTGGTTGTGTGGGCCTTGTTAGTAAAAAAAAATTAAACTAAAATCAATAGCCAAAAGTGATATCAAGTTGGAAGATATGGAATCTTTGTATGTAGGGCTGAGGAACCACAAAGGAGAAAAAGACCCTGCCATGAGTTATATACAGGCCTCCGAGAAGAAATCAGGATGTGGGAAGGAAATAAATCCAGAGACAGAAAAGGCATGTAAGAATGGCACTATTACAGTAATCATGGGGGACTTCAATATCGCAGGTGGACTGGGAAAATCAGGTTGGTAGCGGATCTCAAAGAAAAGAATTCTTGGAACATCTGTGAAGTTTTTTTTGGAGCAGCTTATGATAGAACCCACTGGGGAACAGACAATTCTGGATTTAGTGATGTATGAAGACTTGCTTCGGGAGCTTAAGATAAAGGAGTCCCCTGCAGGGCAGTGATCATAATATATTATGGAATCCATCCTGAAGTTTGAGGGGGAGAAACTGGAATCAGATGTAACAGTGTTACAACTGAGTAAAGGTAACTGCAGAGACATGAGAGAGGAACTGGCCAGAGTTGATTGGAAAGGGGAGCCGAACAGGGAAGATGGTAGAGAAACAATGGCAGGAGTTCCCGAGAGTAATTTGGGAGGAAGAGCAAAAATTCATTCCAAGGATAAAGAAACATACTAAGGGGAGGATCAGGTAACCATGGTTGACAAAGGGAGTCAGGGACAGTATAAAAGCAAAAGAAAAGCATACAATGTAATGAAGCTTAATGGGAAGCCAGGGGATCAGGAAGCCTTTAAAAACCAGCAGAGGATAACCAAAATCAGCAAGAAAGGGGGAGAAACCGATATATGAGGGCAACCTAGCTAGGAAGACAAGAAGATTGCAAGTGTGTTATTTCAAATATCTAAAGAAGTAAGAGAGGGGCAGAAGTAGACATTGAGCACTGGAAAATGAGGCTGGAGAAATAGTATTGGGGAACAAAGAAATGGTGGTGGAGCTAAATAGGTACTTTGCATCAGGTTTTCATAGTGTAAAGCATTAGCTGCATACCAGAACTTCGAGAGAGTCAGGGGCAGAAATGAGTGTCGTGGTCATCACTAAGAAGGTGCTAGGGAAGCTGAAACGGTCTGAAGGTGGATAAATCACCTGAACCAGGTAGACCATAGCCTAGAGTTCTAAAGGTGACAGCCAAGGCTGAGATTTGATTTTTCACAAATCATAGGCCAGTTAGCCTGACCTCAATCGTTGGTAAGATTTTAAGAGTCCATTATAAAGGAAGAGATTGCAGAGTACTTGAAAGTGCATGGTAAAATAGGGCTGAGTCAACATGGCTTTATCGAGGAGAGATCATACCTGACAAATCTGTTAGCATTCTTTGAGTAATGAGCAAGTTAGACAAAGGAGAGCCAGTGGATACGAGTGGCAGCAGTGGAGGCTGCTTAATAAGCTAAGAGGCCATGCTGTTCGGGGCAAGGAATTGGCATAGGTAGAGCACTGGCTGGCTGGCAGAAGGGAGATAGTAGGGATAAAGAAGTCTTTTTCAGGATAGCAGCTGGTGACGAGTGGAGCTCTGCAAAGGTTCCATGTTGGGGCCGCAACTATTCACGTCAGAGGAATAGTCCATTTTTAATGGGTTTTATATTTATATGGGTGTAGTCTACTTTCTAAATGGGGAAGGGCTCAGGGAATCTGAGGCACAAAGGGAATTGGGAGTCCCAGTTCAGAATTCTCAAAGTTAACATGCAGGTTCAATAGACATTTTGGAAGGCAAATGCAATATTAGCATTCATTTCAAGAGGGTTAGAATACAAGAGCAGAGATGTACTGCTAAGGCTGTATAAGACTCCAGTCAGACTGCATTTAGAATATTGTGAGAGCAGTTTTAGGCCCCATATCTAAGGGAGGATGTGCTGGCATTGGAGGGTGTCCAGCGGAGGTTTACAAAAACAATTCTGGGAACTAAGGGCTCATCGTATGATGAATGGTTGAGGACTCTGGGTCTGTACTCAATGGAGTTTACAAGGATTGGGGGCAGGGGGTCCGATTGAGACTAACAGAATACTGAGAGGCCTGGATACAGTGGATGTGGAGAAGATGTTTCCACTGGTAGGACAGACTAGAACCTGAGGACACAGCCTCAGAGTGAAGGGATGACCCTTTAGAACTGAGATGAGGAGGAATTTCTTCAGCCAGAGAGTGGTTAATCTGTGGAACTCATTACTGCAGAGGGCTGTGGAGGCCAAGTCATTGAGTGCATTTAAGACCAAGATAGATAGGTTCTTGATTAGTAAAAGGGATCAAGGGATTATGGGGAGAAGGCAGGAGAATGTGGTTGAGAAGCTCATCAGTCATGATCGAATGAGGAAGCGGACTTGATGGACCTAAGAGCCTAATTCTGCTCCTAATGACTACTGTTTGTGGTGGTCCGAAGTATCAAGTGCTGTCTGTAAGCAACTTTTCCCTGCATCAAGCAAGAAATTTTAAGACAGCAGGCCACAAACATAAGCCCACTTTCACCAGTGCAGTGGCTACAAATGAGGCTTTGGCAACTGTTCAAAACCCCAAGCCGTTGTTAATACAGAAATAGAACACAGAACAGTACAGGCACTTCAGCCCACAATGTTGTGCCAAACCTTTACCCTAAATCTAAGGTCTATCTAACCTCCACCTCTACCTTATATTATCATCTGTATGCCTATCTAATAGCCGCTTAAATGCCCCCAATGAGGCTGACTCCACTCCCATCTCTGGCAATGTATTCCATGCACTGACCACTCTGAGTAAACAGCCTACCTCTGACGTCTCCCCTGTATCTACCTCCACTCACTTTAGAACTATGTCTCCTCATAATAGAAACCTCCACCCTAGGAAAAAGTCTCTGGGTGTCCACTCTATCTATACCTCTGATCATCTTGTACACCTCTATCAAGTCACCTCTCATCCTTCGTCATTCTAAACAGAAAAGCCCGAGTGCTCTCAGACTTTCCTCGTAAGACCTTCCCTCCAATCCATGCAACATCCTGGCAAATCTCCTCTGCACCTTTTCCAACGCTTCCACATCTTCCTGTAATGAGGTGACCAGAACTGGGCACAATACTCCAGATGTGGCCGAACCAGGCTTTTGTATAGCTGGAGTATAACTTCACAGCTCTTGAACTCAATCCCTCTATTAATGAAAGCTAACACACCTTACGTCTTGTTAACAAATCTATCCACCTGGGTGGCAGCTTTCAGGGAACTGTGAACATGAACCCCAAGATCCCTCTGCTCCTCCATGCTGCCAAGAATCTTCCTGTTAACCCTGTACTCTGCTTTCAAATTTGTCCTTCCAAAATGAATCACCTCACACTTTTCAGGGTTAAACTCCATCTGCCACTTCTCAGCCCAGCTATGCATCCTATCAATGTCCCTTTGAAACCTAGAACAGCCCTCTGCACTATCCACAACTCAACCCACCGTCATACCGTCTGCGAACTTACTAATCCACCCTTCCACTCCTACGCCCAAATCATTTACAAAAATCACAATTAGAAGAGGACTCGGAACAGATCCTTGTGGTACACCACTCGTAACTGAGCACCATGTTGAATATTTTCCGTCCACTACCACCCTTTGTCTTCCATCAGTCAGCCAATTCTGAATCCAATCTGCCAAATTTCCCCCTATCCCATGCCTCCTTACTTTCTGCATGAGCCTACCATGGGGAACCTTATCAAACGCTTTACTTAAATCCATGTATATCACATCCACTGCTCTACCTTCATCCACATGTTTGGTCACTTCAAAGAATTCAACAAATCCATGCTGACTATCACGAATCAAACTGTGCCTTTCCAAGTGATCATAAATCCTATCTCTCAGAGCCCTTTCCAATAATTTGCCCACCACCGACGCAACACTAACTGGCCTGTAACTTCCAGGGTTATCCCTATTCTTTTTTGAACAAGGAAAAGACGTTTGCACAGTCCAATCTTCCGGCACTATACAAGTGGAGAGCGAGGACAAAAATATCATCTCCAAAGGCCCTGCGATCTCTTCCCTCGCTTCCCATAGAATCCTTGGATAAATCCTATCAGGCCCAGGGGACTTATCTATCTTCAAGTTCCTCAAAATTCCTCATACATCTGCCTTACTAACATTGATCTCCTCTCACCTACCAGCCTGTTTCACACTGTCCTCCTCTACAACTAGGTGCCTCTCAGTTGTGAATACTGAAAGAAAAGTATTTGTTAAGGACCTCTCTTATCTCTTTAGGCTCCGTGCACAAATTCCCTTTACAATCCTTAATCGGGCCTACCCTTTCTCTGGTTATTCTCTTATTCCTTATGTATGTGTAAAAAGCCTTGGAGTTTTCCTTAATCTTATCTGCCTAGGTTTTCTCAAACCCCCTTATAGTTCTTCTCATCCCTTTCTTCAGCTCTGCCCTGGATAACTTGTATCCCTCTAGACCTTTTCCATTCCTGGTTTCCTGAACCTTATATAAGCATCCTTCTTCCTCTTAAACCAGTTATTCGACCTCTCTTGATAACCAAGGCTCCCTCACTCGACCACATCTTCCCTGCCTGCGAAGGACATACACGTCGAGCACACGCAGTAGGCATTCCTTAAACAATCTTCACATTTCGTTAGTGGCCTTCCCCGAGAGCATCTGTTCTCGTTTTATGTTACCCAGTTCTTGCCTAACAGGACTGTAATTACCCTTCCCTAAATTATAAAGCTTACCCTGCTCTATGTACCTATCCTTATCCATGACTATTGTAAAAGTAACACAGAGTTATGACTGCTACCGCCAAATGCTCTCCCACCAACAGGTCTAATGCCTGGCCCAGTTCATTGCCAAGCACCAAATCCAAAGTGGCCTCTCCTCATGTTGGTCTATCTACGTAGTGTGTCAGGAATCCTTCCTGAACACACTGGACAAAATCCGGTCCATCTGAACTATTACAACTAAAATGTTTCCAATCAATATTTGGAAAGTTGAAGTCACCCATGACTACAACCCTGTGACTTCTGCACCTTTCCAGTATCTGCCTCCCAATCAGCTCTTCCAGTTCTCTGCAACTATTAGGGGGTCTGTTAAAAAAAAATCAAAATATTTCAGGTGAAAAATTGATTTGTAGCTCCGTCCCTCACTCCATGAAGTAAAAAGACAACTTGGCATTAGCGTAGAAAAATAGCCCAGTATGGTTTGTAGAACGAAGAAAAGAGACTTTAAGACAAGTGATTCAAAACTGAGTGAGAGATGGGATTGTGAGAATCTTGAAAAGAACTTGGTGAAGGGTAGAAGGTTAGGAGGGTAGCATAGAACATAAGCAAAGGTGAAAGAAGAAGACACAACTACCAAACAATGGGACAACAAGAACAGGGGATGCTCAAGGAGCCAGAGTTGGAGGAATGCACTGTTCTCAGTCAGTATGTAGATGAGATGGTTACAGAGCGACAAGGCATTAAAGAGTTACAAGAGGAAGAGAATTTTAAGTTGGAAGTATTAGCAGATCAAGAATCAATGTAGATTATTGCATACTGGGAAGATGCATGAGGAAGACTTGATGTGAAGGTGTTGGTGTTGGGCGGGGCAGACAAGGTCAGAAGTCAGATAACACCAGGTTAAATTCCAACAGATTTATTTGAAATCAGAAGCTTTTGAAGTGTTGCCCCTTCACCCGACAAAGGGACAATGCTCCAAAAGCTTGCAATTTCAAATAAACCTGTTGGACGACAACCGAGTGTTGTCTGACTTCTGACCTTAGAAAGACTTGGTGTGGGACAAGATTCAGGCAGCAGAGTTTTGGATAAACTTAAGCATTTGAAGGATGGAATTTAGGAGGCTGATAGTCGAGTTTGGAGGAGACAAATGCCCAGACGAGGCTTTCACCAGATGGGCCGAGTCAGGAACAGAATTGGTAATGTTACAAAAGTGGACAATGACAATCAATGAAAAGCCGCATACACAATTCTACAAACGGCAGAAAGGCACGTTGCTGAATAGTATAAACGTCAGTAGTTAGCTCAAAAAAATACCACTCCTCTAGAATCTAAACTTAATGATTTGATGAACTTTAGTTGGAAAAAACTTGTTCAAAGTTCACTTTTCTAAATAAACTTAGAAAGCTTCCTCCACTATCATTCTATCTTGTCAGCAATTTTCAACTATACAAACAGTACAGGAAGAAGCCTGGTGATTTACACTCCACGTAGTCACAGAAGCAAAAATTTGTGAATCTCTTCCCAGCACCATCATAATGGGTGGTTTCGCACATCTTCCTTGCACTCAGCCCTGCATGAATGCTACCTTAGTACTGTATCCATAAGTGGAACAGAATAACCACCTTGATGTGTTGAATAACTAAAATTTTGGTATTTACTCAGTAGTAAAATCCTTTTTTCAGACTCTCATTTTAAAAAGTGCTGTTAAGTGGAGAGATACTAGAAGTGCAGCAATCAATCACCTACCACCTCTCCACACAGTAAATGGCTCCAAGTAAAAAAAGCTACACCACTTGTTATTTTCTTCCTCATGATCATACATTTATCCAAATTGAAAAGGAATTAAAATAAGACAACATATTTTGGGCCTCCAATTGTTGAGTCTTGGATTCCCAAGCAATTCTCTTCTGATCAAAATGCACCAATTTGTGAGCAATATTCAATGCTGCTGGGTGTTTGCATTGGAAGGTCAAAGAGACTGGGAAAAGTCCTAAGGTTCAGTCTGGACAGTTCTGGATAGTAATAAAACCACAACAAACAGCAAAGTTATCTGCAGTCTATTCGGAGGAGGCCGGAAAACACATGCTGGCACAGAGGACGACAAGACTGGTCGGATCTCAAGGGTAGTAATGTCTGCATTACTCCTCGGTGCCACATACTAGTGAGAGTAGGATTAGGAGCATAGGGCAGACGAATGTGTGCTAAGGAGCTGCTGCAGAGGGCAAGGATTCAGATTTTTCGATCACTGACATCTCTTCTGGGGCAGAAGTGACCTGTACAAGAGGGATGGGTTGCACCTGAAATGCAGCGGAAACAATATCCTGGCAGAGAGATTCACTAGAGGGTTTAAACTAGTCTGGCAGTGTGGAGACAGGAGTTTTGAAACAGTGGCGAGACAAGAGAGAAGGTACAGAAAGTAAAGGGAGCAAGTTAAATAGACAAGGCAGCAACAACATGGCAGAGAATGAGATAAGACTGATGAACTCGGCCTTCTCTCGGGAAATAAGGCAAGTGACTAAGGTGTTAGTTGGGGAGCACTTTGGGACCAGTGACCATAATTGTTACAGAAAAGGATAGGCCTGGTCCACATCTTAAAGTTGTAAACTGGGGCAAAGCCAATTTTGATGGTATTAGACAGGAACTTTCAAAAGTTGATTGGGGAACACTGTTTGCAGGTAAAGGGACGTCTGGCAAGTGGGAAGCTTTCCAAAACAAGACAAGTGAGCCTTCAGGGCCAGCATGTCCCTGTTAGGGTGAAGGGCAAAGCCGGCAGGAGTAAGGAACACTGGTTGACTAAAAATGCTGAGGCTCTGGTCAAGAAAAACAAGGAGGCATAAGTCAGGTATAGGCACCTGGGATCAAGTGAATCCCTTGGGGAGTATGGGGACAGTAGCGTACACTTAAGACGGAAATTAGGAGGGCTAAAACGGGACATGATATAGCTTTGGCAGATGGGGTTTAGGAGAATCTGAAAAGATTCTACAAGTACATTAAGAGAAGAGTAACTTGGGAGAGAACATGGCCCATTAAAAACAAAGGAGGCTGTCTACATGTGGAACCACAAGAAACGGCACAGATTCGAAACAGGTATTTCACATCAGTATTTACTGTGGAGAAAGACACGGAAGCTAAGGAATTTGGTGAAATAAATAGTGACGTCTTGGAAAAAAAGTTCACATCACAGAAGAGCAGGTGCTGGAAGTCTTAAAAAGCATAAAAGGTAGATAGATCCACAGGACCTGATCAGGTGTTTCCCAGAACATTGTGAGAAGCTAGGGAAAAAATTGCAGGGCCCCTTACGCAGATATTTGCATCATCCGGCAGCTCATCTGTGGCTGTCAAAGAGTGGAGGATAGCTGATATTGTGCCATTATTTAAGAAAGGCTGCAAGGAAAAGCCACGGAAATACAGACTGGTGAGCCTGACATCGGTAGTGGGCAAGTTGTTGAAGGGGATTTTGAGAGACAGGATTTACATGTATTTGGAAAGGCAAGGACTGATTAGGGATAGTCAACAAGGCTGTGTGTGTGGGAAATCATGTCTCACTAACTTGAGTTTTTTGAAGAGGTAGCCAAGAAAACAGAAGACGACAAGAGTGGTAGATGTTGTCTGTGTAAGCCTTCAACGAGGTTCCACATGGTAAACTGGTTAGTAAGGTTAGATCATGTGGAATCCAGGGCCAGCTAGCAAACTGGATACAAAATTGGCTTGAGAGTAGGAGGGTGGTGGTGGAGAGTTGTTGTTCATACTGGAGGCCTGTAACTAGCGTTGCACTGCAAGGATAGTTGCTGGGTCCACTGTTGTTTGTCACTTATGTAAACTATTTGAATGAGAATAAAGGAGGCATGGTTAGTAAATTTGTGGATGATACCAAAATTGGTGATAAAGTGGACAGGGAAGAAGGTTAGAGAGAGTCTGATGAAGGGTCTAGGCCCGAAACGTCAGCTTTTGTGCTCCTGAGATGCTGCTTGGCCTGCTGTGTTCATCCAGCTTCACACTTTGTTATCAGGGAAGAAGGTTATCTCGGAGTGCAACAAGATCTTTATCAACTTGGTGAGTAGGATGAGGAACAGATGGAGTTTAATTCAAAATAAATGTTAAGTGTTGTATTTTGGTAAGATAAACTAGGACAGGACTTGTACAGTTAATGGTAGGGCCCTGGGGAGTGTTGTCAAATAGATACAACTAGGGGTGCAGGTGCACAGTTCCTTGAAAGTGGACAGGGTGGTGAAGGCAGTGTTTGGCATCCTTATCTTCGTTGGTCACAACATTGAGTACAGATATTACAATGTCATGTTAGGGCTGTACATGACATTGGTAAGGGCATATTTGGAGTACTGTGTACAATTAGAATCTTAGAGTTTTCCAGCAGGGAACCCGACAGTTTAGCCCAATTCATGAGGTCCGACCAGATATCCTAAAAACTTATCTCGTCCCATTTGCCAACATTTGGCCCATATCCCTGTAAACCTTGCTCCAGCACATTTCAGCAACGTGCACAAGAAAAATGATTCTGATTGTGCATCTGTTTCTTTCATTCACTAGTGGAATTATCGCTTGACTCAGGTAATGTTCTGAGAAACCCGGTTTGAATTCCACCCTTGTGGATGGCGGACTGTGGACTTTGAATTCACTATAAATCTAGAATCAAGAGTCTCATAATGACATGACTGTGGAGGTTAATGAAACATCTGGTTCACTAATGTCCTTTAGGGAAGGAAATCTGCCATCCTTACTTAGTTGGGCATACAGTAACTCCAGACCCATAGCAGAGGGGTTTACTCAATTGGCCTTAGGGCAGTTAGGGATGGGCAATAAGTGCTGGACCTGGTTAGCAACACGTGTACCCCTTCGATGAAAAAGGAGAAAGTAAGTAAGTTTGAATATTTAGTTCTGTAAAAAGATCATTAAAAATTGTTTACATTCATTGGTTCAATTGAATCTCTTAAGTGTGTAGGAGCATTCTTAAGAGAAAAATCAGAAGGCACAGAGGACACTTGCAGATAAGCTTAAGGATAATCCAAAGACATTCTACAAACACAGTAAGAGCAAGAGGATAACTACAGAGAGAGTTGGGCCTCAAAGAGGAGGAAGAGACCTTTGTGTTGAACCCCAGGAGATGGGAGGGATACTAAATGAATATTTTGCCTCAATTTTTACTGTGGAGAAAGAAATGGAGTCTAGAGAATTCAGAAAAATAAGCTTTGATGTTTTAAAAACAGTTCACATTACAGAAGAGGAAGTTCATGAGGTCTGAGAGAATACAAAAAAGGTGGATAAATCTCCGGGACCTGATCTAACATATCCAGAATATTATGGGAAGCAAGGGGGGAAATTACAAGACCCCTTGCAGAAATATTTGCATCATCTACAACTATGGGTGAGGTGCCTGATGACTGGAGGGTAGCTAATGTTATACCTTTGTTTAAGAAAGGTTGTAAGAAGAAACCGGGGAACTGTAGGCCTGAGAGTCTGACTTCGGCTGTGGGTAAATTGTCGGAGTGGTGATTATAAAGGATGGGATTTACGGACATTCAGAGAGGCAAAAATGGATTCGGTATAGTCAACATGTATTTGTATGAGGAAAACTGTCTCACAAACTTGATAGAATTTTTTGAGGAAGTTACCAAAAAAAGGTTGCTGACAGCAGAGCATTTAGATGTTGTTTATTTGGATTTGAGTAAGGCCTTTGACAAGGCTCTGATGGTGGACTAATTAGTCAAGTTGGATCACATGGGATTCAGGGTGAGCTTGCCAACTGGATACATAATCGGGTTTAACAGCAGGAGACAGAGTAATGGTGGAGGGTTGCTTTTCGGATTGGAAGCCTGTGACCAGCAGTGTTACGTAGGGATTGGTTCTGAATCCTCTTTTGTCTGTCATTTATATAAATGATTTAGCTGAGAATATAGAAGGCATGGTTAGTAAGTTTGCAGACAACAACAAAATTGGTGGCCTACTGGACAGTGAAGAAGGTTTTCTACGATTACAGAGATCTTGATCAAATGGGTCAATGGGCTGAAAAATGGCAGATGCAGTTCAATCTAGATAAATGCGAGGCATTGCATTTTGGCACAACAAACAAAGGCAGGGCTTATACAAAATTCACAGTAGGGCCTTGGGTAGTGTTGGATAACAGAGGGACCAGGGGTGCAGGTACATAATTCAACACATATAGACAGAGTGGTTAAAAAGGCATGATTGCCATCATTGCTCAGACCTTTTGACTATAGGAGTTGGGAAGTTATATTGGTGAGGCCTCTTTGGAATACTGTGTCTTGGTCTGGTCGCCCAGTTATAGGAACAAAATCATCAAGCTGAAGAGGGCTCAGGAGAGATTTACCAAGATGTTGCCAGGTATGGAAGATATGAGTGATAAAGGAAGGCTGGGGCTTTTTTCACTGGAGCATAGGAGGTTGAGAGGTGACTTGATAGAAGTTTATAAAATAATGAGAGACATAAATAGAGTTGATAGTAGCTGTCTCTTCCCTAAGGTTAGCCTAGGGGACACATTTTTAAGGTGACAGGAGAGAGATTTGAAAACAAAAAAACATTATTAAAAAAAGGCTTTTTTAAAACAGAGGTGATTTGCGTATGGAATGAACTTCCTGATGAAATCATGGATGTGGGTACAATTACAATATTTAAAAAGATGGATATAGGAACAGGAAAAGCTTAGAAGATATGGGCTGGAAGCAGGCAGGTGGGACTAGTTTAATTTGGAAACGTGGTCAGCATGGACTGATTGGACTGAAGCGTATGTTTCTGCACTGTATGATTATTTCAAGGCTCCACACAGAGTTCTGGTCATCCCGCTACAGGGAGGATATTAAACTAGAAAGGGTGCAAAAAAATTTAAAAGGCTGCTACCAGAATTGTAGGGCTTGAACTATGGGGAGAGGCTTAATAGGATGGGGCCATTTTCCCTGGAACATCAGAGGCTGAGGAGTGGCCTTCTAAAGGTTTAAAAAATCATGAGGGGCATGGATTGGGTGAATGGCCAAGGTCCCTTCCCTGGGTTAGTCACGTCCAAAACTACACAGGGCATAGGTTTAAGGTGAGAGAGGAAAGATTTGAAAGGGACCTGAGAGGCAACTTTTTCCACACAGAGGGTGGTGCATTTAAGGAGCGAGTTGCCAAATGAAGTGGTAGAGATGTGTACAACTACAACTTTTAAAAAGCATTTGGCCAGGTCCATGGATAGGAACGGTTCAGAGGGATATGAACCAAATGCGGGCAAACAAGACTAGTTCAGTTTAGGAAACCTGGTCGGCACTGATAAGTTGGGCCAAGAGGCCTGTTCCCACTCTATGGGCTGTTAATGCTCATTGTACCACCTTACACATGAAGGACACGTGACAATGTAAAAGGCATCAGATTGCAATGCACTCACTGGTGCAGTGCATCGGAACACCAAAAGTGCCAACAGTATGAAAACAAGGACAGATCATTCAGCCCATCTAGCTAGTCTGTTGGCCTGGAAACTGTCACTTCAATTGGAATTCCCAAAAACTGTGATTCAAGTACCTGTGTTAATGTTGGATCTATTGGGACGGGGGTGGCAGGTCAGGATGAGGAGGAGAGGGGGCACCCAATTGTTTAAGTGCCTGACAACACATCATCAAGACTTGAATTAAATGCTACTTTGATTAGGTGATGGGTGGCAAAAAGAAATTGCACCACAACATGGGGGCACAGTAGCATCGGTGGCCATGTTACTAGATAAGTAATCCAGAGGCATAAATTAAATGATCCAGAGACTAGAGTTCAAATCCCACTATTAACAGCTGATTAATTTAATTGCATATGGTTAATTTCATAAATTTAGAATTAGAAGTTTTCTGGATTGTCTTAAAATTCCACCTGATTTCCTTTGGTGTGATACCTTGTATTTTTACATGTTCTTGTCTACGTAACTCCAAATCCACAGCAATGTGGTTAACTCTTAACTGTCCTCTTAGATGTCATGAAGGGCAATGAGGGATGGGTGATCCCACAACTGAATAAAAAAACAAAAAAAAACCAAAAAATTTTTTGAGGAAGGGAATAGATTAGTAAGAGGGTGAAAAAAAGGGTAGAACCTAGCAAGAGCATTTGATCACATGCCTGATATATTTTTCTTTTTCCAACCTTGGAGTAAACTGTTGACACATGGGCACAATAACTTGGAAAATGCTTATTTCTTTTTATCAATAAACAAACTCTAAAACATACATAAGTGTGAACGCCACACAAAGGTAAGGCCATTTTTTAAAAAATTGTCAGCAAATACAATATATTTCACCACTGGGCTGAGCAAAGGATGCAAGGTAGAGCATTTTTTGCCGATTTGGTATTGACATTGATCAGAAATTCTAGAATATGCAATCTGAATTTGAACATTTATCAGGATATTTTAATATAAAAGTACAGGAACCAATGTAACTGGGAGGCAACACAATCCCTTCAGTTTCATAACAAATATTCCTTCTACTAACCAATGATATAATGATACTTATATGAGCAATACAGATGATATCTGACCAGGTTGCTTATAAAGGTTGAGGCTTTCCAGTAACTGGAAAGTGGAGTTGAATTACTTCCCACTTCACTTGCGCCACCCTTTCAGTGACTTCCTGAACGGTCTCTTTTAAAGAAGCAGCTGATAAACCAGATCAGAAATGGGAGATACAGGGAGTTGGTGAAAGACAAAGAAAGAAAATATCAATAATGTGAACGGCTACATAGGAATGTAATCTCTCTCACGTGCATTTGAGAGTAGAATAAATGACAGCTGCAACAAAAGCAAAGCTATTTCCACTTCGCCTCAAAGTCCTTTATCACAGCTGCAACATCACAGTAAGGAGTTGTATAGTAAAGAGCTTCCACACATTTCAAAACTGCTTTTTGGCATCTTCCAGCCAAGTGACTACGGTCACTGCAGAATTCAATTTAATCTGGGAAGATTAGGGTTTGAGGCACAAATTTGCCGATCTAAATATGTCCATCTTTTTGATTAAAGTAGGAATATTTTCTAACCAATTTTCAAAAAAAAAGCACTCACAATGTCTTGGACTTGAATAGATTGGGATTGGAGTTGAAGCAAACTCAAATTGAATTACATCACAGAATGTACACTAGCTTTCTTTAAAGAATCTACCTTGTGGTTTTGTTAAATCGGCACAGTATAAACGTGAAATTTGTCATGTATTGGTCATGACTAGTCTATGCTCTCAATTTGCTTGAAGATTTCAATCAATGCTATTCAAAATGATGGGCCACTGAATGTTTGCATACAACAGGCTGATTATCACTCTGATTTTGTTTTCTTTGCTCTGGCACTGCTGTCTCACCTTGTTCCAACTCTTCACCTTTAACTAAACAACATGACTGGAACAAGGAACCTAATATGGCAGAGAAGATCTTGACTATGGACAGGCATCATACCCTCCGTAAGGGCACACCTGCATTCCAACAGGCTACTCTCTCTCTCTACACTCACATCTGACTTCCATATTCCTATGCCAACTACATACATGAAACCAACCAGGATTCATCCCCAACACTTCCAGATAAAGAGCAATGCATCTTCAAAAGGCTGAAAATAATACATCAGCACATTGTTTATTAATCATGGCAATTCTCAACAGAGCATACCACTACTCAAATTACTTCACCACATTTGCAAGAAAACCTGGAGATTGTGAACACAGCAATGATAAAAACATTTTTCCATATGTATGTAGTGAACTGGCTCTTGCATGTTTTCCTGTTTCATGGCAGGTGTGCAATTTATTTGGAGAAAGAAATTGGATCAATCTATTACAGTCAAGTGTAAAGGCATTGTTCATTAATGGAAGTGGGGAAAAAAAATCATTGAAGATCCCACAGAAATGCAACCCTTTTGAAAACCTGCAATTTTTAACCAAGTCACTTTCAATGAACTCAGTTGCTCAACTATAATTTTAGCTGACAATTTAACATAAATAATTTCAACACTCCTCCAAAAACTGTGAAAAGTTATCATCTACCAAAGCTGTGTGATATTGCACACATTCTGACACTATTGCTTCTTTGCCAAATAAAGCCTAATTTCTTTTCCCCTCTTTGCTACATGCCTGCCTGTAGCATGTGCTGACATACCCAGAAGTGCCACAATTTAGGCTGCATTCATGTCTCATAACACAATCAGAACTGCCCATGCACCCAGTAAGAGATACCCACTTCCAGCACATCCCCTCTGAATCAACACGTCATGCAACAGGAAATGCACTAGTCATAAAATAAGTGCACACCACGTATCATCGGAGACCATACATCGATCACACAAAACCCAGATGAGCAGAATTTCTTGATTACTGAAAGGATCCAGATAAAGTCTGCTATAGCGAGGTATAGTAAATTCCAAACAAAATGTTGTTTCTTCCTTTCCCGCTTACCCTCCAAGTTAAACCATTCCATTGTTGTCCATGCCCCTCAACAAATGCTCTTGATGGAGCACATCCCTCCAATTCTAGCAAGTTAGGTCTGCTACCCTGAAAGAGATAGGAAACTGCTCAAGTCCAAGCTTCGAATAAATTTATAGTTTATCTTCCTGCCCTGTGCAGAATTCGATTTTCAATGGACAAAGAATAAGACAAGACTATTCCACCAGTCTGTTTTTTGAAGACGAAGAAGGCGATGACGACCAAGATTGTAATGTCCCAAAATACTGAGAAGGTTTCTTATAGGACTGTTTCCAACTGTTATATGCATGCAGAAACCAACTTCAAGCTGTACTCTAAGGTGTTCCAATATAAATTTTTTTGGAATGGCATTCATTCTATTTGTACCTTAAAGGCATATCCTGCTCATCAATAAAACAGCACATGTCAGCAATAATATGAAAAATGTTCACAAAAGACAACAAAGACTAAAGTTCAGGAGAATCCAAACAGATGCTACAAATACATGAACAGCAAGAGTGTAACTAGGGAGGGAACAGGGCCATTTAAAGATCAACAAGAGTGTTTATGTGTAGAACTGCAGGAGATGGGCAAGATAATAAATGAGTATGTCACGTCAGTATTTACTGTAGAGAAGGATATGAAAGCAAGAAAACTTGGAGAAATAAACAAGGATATCTTGAAAACTGTCAAACTGTCAAGCCACAGGTAAGATGCAGGAAGACTAGTGGTTGGCTAATGTTCAAGAAAGGTAGCAAGGAAAAGCCAGTGACCTACAGACCAGTGAGCCTTACGTCAGTGGTGGGCAAGATGTTGGAGGGGATTCTGAGACCAAGATTGACATGTATTTGGAAAGGCAAGGACTGATTAGGGATAGTCAACATGGCTTTGTGCATGGGAAATCATGTCTCACTAAATTGCTTGAGTTTTCTGAAGAACTGACAAAGAAGACTAATGAAGGCAGAGCGGTAAACGTTGTCCATATGGACTTCTACAAGGTTCTGCATGGTAGACTAGTTAGCAAGGTTAAATCACATGGAATCCGGGGCAGCTAGCCAGTTGAATATAAAATTGGTTTGAAGGTAAGAGACACAGGATGGTGGAGGTCTCAACTGGACCCTTGACCAGCAGCATGTTGCAAAGATCGATGCTGAGTCCACTGCTTTTTCTCACTTAGGTGAATGATTTAGATGTAAACATAGGAGGAATGGTCAGTAAGTTTGCAGGTGACACCAAAATTGGTGGTGGAGTAGACAGCAAAGGTTATCTAAGAGTACAACGGGATCTGGATCAGATGGGTGATGGGCTGAGGGGCAGATGGAGTGTAATCTAAATAAAAGTGTGAGGTATCATATTTTGGAAAGGCAAATCAGGGCAGGACTTATACACTTAATGGTAAGGCTCTGCAAAGTATGGCTGAACAAAGCGGTCTTACAGTGCAGGTTCATAGTTGCTTGACGGTGGTGTCACAGGTAGACAGGGCAGTGAAGGCGGCATTTGGTACACTTGCTTTTATTGGTCACTGCATTGAGTACAGAAATTGGGATGTTATGTTGCAGCTGTACAAGACATTGGCAAGGCCACTTTTGGAATACTGTGGAATTCTGGTCCCCCCGCTAAAGAACGGATGTTGTGAAACTTGAAAGGGTGCAGAAAACATTTACAAGGATGTTGCCAGGGTTGGAGGATTTGAACTAGGGAGAGGCTGAATAGGCTGGGGCGATTTCCCCTGGAGCATCGGAGGCTGAGGGGGCAACCTTATATAAGTTTATAAGGTCATGAGGGGCAAGGACAGGTTGAATAGTCAATGTCTTCTCCCCAGGGTAGGAGGCTCCAAAAAACTAGTGGGCATAGGTTTAAGATGAGAGGGAAAGATATAAAAAGGCAACTTTTTCCACACAAAGGGTGGTGCATGCATGGAATGAGTTGCCAGAGGAAGTGGTGGAGGCTGGTACAGTTATTATAATTAAAAGACATCCAATGGGTAGATGAATAAGAAGAGTTCAGAAGGGCAATGGGCTAAATACTGAGAGATAATACTGTCACCTTAAAAGATCATTTTGTTCTTTTTTTTGAAGAGAGGTTGTAAGAGATGGCTCACTAGATACTGCAGACAACTTGAGTAAATAACTTTTAAGACATTGGGGTGCTTTTTTAAAAAAGTTGGAACAATGGAAGCAGCCCGTGTGTGGTTAGCTCACAGAAGTCAAGGCTTTCTAGTTTTTTTTTGGTTTTAGCAGAAGCTCCTTGGGTCGCAAGAGAGTTGGAAGTTTCAGTGAATGGCTCTTGGCTGCTACGCTCTGAATTTTTTCTTGATGTTTCTTCCTCCTGGATTGGAGGACTGCACGTGAGAATCGGTGTCTGAATTTGCCTTTTTGCCAAGAGGCGGGTTTATGAGATGTTACAAGATTGGAACAGTTAATTAGTAAGATGTACTGTATTGATTATTTGATGAAGTTTTCCAATAGTTGTTATTCTAAATTCCTCTTTCTTTTGTTTGTATTTTAACTATAGTGTTTAGATAAATATTTTGAGGTGGTCTGGTCTGGTCCAGAGCAGCTAGCACATAGGACTAGATTAATTTAGGATATCAGGTCAGCATGGACGAGTTGGATCAAAGAGTCTGTTTCTGTGCGGTAAAACTCTATGACCGTATGATTTGAAAATCCCAAGGGCCACCACTGACTGAAAAACCCCAATGCATATTAAAACAGCAAGAACAAATATTTGCTAGTGGAAAAATGAGAATTAAACAAAACGGATCCCGACTCTTCCAATGAGCAAAAAAGCTCAATTGGAAGATTGATACTTCAGGGTATCTAAGACTGGCCTTTCTCTTCAAAGTGAGCGGAGTTGATGTATAAATGCTAAAAGCTATAGATGACAGTCAACCATTCAGTACCAGAACTCCATTTAATCCAGCTGTTTTCTGCTCATCTCTTCCTTTTAGAAGTTCTGTCAATATCTGACAGTCAGAATAGCAGAAGCAGAAATATTTAAACAAATGACAAACACCTGGAATACTTGTTTCTGGAACTTTCCAAGGATCAGCCAACTTTTAATTTGGCAGCTATAACAGTATAGCTGCTTACACCTCACCACGTACCAAAACATCTCGTACATGGAACTGAAGCCAACTCTGGTGTTCAGAGAATTATACAGTTCAAAAGAGGCCCTTTGGCCCAAAAATACACTACTACCTACAACAGTGTCATGAGATAGGCTCCAGCACTAGGCCCATAGCCTTAAATGTTATGCCACTTCAAGTGCTCACCCAAGTACTTTTTAAATGGTTGTGAAGTTTCTTACCTGAACTCCACTTCCAGGCAGTGTATTCCAGACCCCCACAACTCTCTAGGTGAAAACATTTTTTTTAAAATCTTCAAGTCCCCTCTAAACCTCCCGCCTTTCACTTTAAATATGCCCCTTTGTTATGGACCCTTCATCTCAGGGGAACAGCTGGTTCCCATCCACCCTATTCATGCTCCTCAATCTAATGCACCTCAAATCAGATCCCACCTCAACTTTCTCTGCTCCAAAGAAAACACCCTGAGCTTATCCTGTCTCCAGCATAGTACTGCAGCTGTGGTCTAGCCAAAGTCTGTTCAACTCCAACATAATCTCCCAGCTCTTATAATCTATGCCATGACTGCTAAAACACAAGCATCTCGTCAGTCTGTTCCACTGAGCTGCCTTGTCTCTTGCCATTCATTGAATACTCCCTGGTCTTGTTCATTCTTCCAAAGTGCATCACCTCACACATTTCAGGGTGAAATTCCATCTGACCCATTTGCCCATCTGACCAATCCATTTATATTCTCCTGTAACCCAAACTTTCATCCTCACTGTCAACTATCTGGCCAATTTTTATGTCATCTGCAAACTTAATTATCATCCTTCCCACATTCTCATCTACAATCATTGTAATATTCATAAAACAATGAACGGACCCAGCACTGATCCTTGTGGTACACCACTGCACACTGGGCTTCAGTCACACAAACAACCTTCAACCACCACCCTCTGTCACCTGTCACTAAGTCAATTTTGGATCAATCTTGCCAGTTAGCCTGGATCCCAGAAGCTTTTACCTTCTTTTTCCAGTTTCCCCATACTGTGGGACTTTGTCAAAAGCCTTGGTGAAATCCATATTATCAGCATCAGGGACCCGGTTTTGATTTCCAGCCTTGGGCAACACAGTGTGTGCAGTTTGCACATTTTCCCCCTGTCTGCACAGGTTTCTTCCGAGTGCTCTGGTTTCCTCCCACACAGGGTTACCAGGACAGGGTGGGTCTGGGCGGCCTGCTGTTTGCAGAGTCAGTGCAGACCTGATTGGACAAATAGCGTCCATCTGCATAGTTGGGATTCTAATGATTCTACATCAACTGCCCGAGCATCATCCTAACATTTGGTCACCTCCTTGAAAGATTCCACCAGGCGTGACCTCCCTCTGACAAAGCCATGCTGACTATTCCTGATCAAACCTTGCCTCTAAATAGAGAATAAATTTTCTCCTGTGTTGTGATACATGGTTATGACAGATTCCTTTAGCAATTTGTTTTCTCACATTGTAACACATACACAAGATGGCTAAAGCCAAAAATTTACATCGAGTTTATGAAGATGCAAAAAAAAGTTGTCAGTGATTTCAGTATTTCACACAGGCCAGCATTTTAAAACGTAACTCCTTGTTTTATTTATCAACTTCCCTGCCCCAAGCCATTGACTTCTGCAAGATATCCCAAGACTTATGGCAGTTGATCTCTGCTACATTCGTCTAACTCGTAACTGGCAAGTCTGAACAGTGACCACTGGCATGCTACTAACTCTCAGCCATGGCTAATTTTGTCTTCAATTGACCCATTGCACACAACCACCTCATAAAAAAGGTCACTAGATGCTAATAGGAAGTAAAAGCACTGCCCGGCTACTGCTCAATTGAGGCTTTGGCAGCTAACTGTCAGATACTCAGAGGCAAACTGGCTGAGGCAAGTTAACTCTGTGGGGATTGTGAACTGAATGTGAAATCCACACTTAGATCAGTTACCAGGAATACTGCTCCAATACCATGAAAGTTATAATAATTATTGGCAGCAAAAATACATTGCAGGTTATTTAACCTTCTGATAGTTTGGATTAATGCAATATGGCAAACATAATGCCAGAAGATAAGCTACAATAGCCAAGGCACAAAACAGCATTTCCAAACAAGGAGCAGAAATGAAGTGTAATGTGTAAACTTGGAATAGATATAAGACAGTGACAGCCGCAAGTTAGGAATACACAAACGGGATGTAGGTGACAATCACTTGTGAATCTCAAAACCAAGATTTTGTTTCCCTGCTAAAGTTTCACTAGGTTAACCATTGCAGTTTACTGTTCCTTTTAATAGGAACAATAAATATATTACCAATTGTCAGATTGAGTTTACAAACTGCCTCAATAAAACTGAGCACATGGAGTGTGCTTCATGCATGCACATGTTGAAAACAACCTATCCTTGTCTAACTAATAGTCAGAAGAGATTTTGGAAATATGGTCAAGAAGAGTCGAATGTAGCTCTGATGCATCTTTAATTATTATAGATAGCAATTTTTGAAACACATTACATATTTGCTTATGTTTTGTTATCAAGAGGTTTAGTGGCTTTGATAAGAAATCAGACAAGCCTCCACTAGCGTAAGACTGGGAAAACACTGTACTGGATAGTAATCTGCAGCATTTAGAAGCACAAGTAAGTCAACTTGTCCTGAAAACTCTAAACACATTCAGCACATAAAATGACCATTAGGTCCAAAGTGGATTTGCTTGCTTTGTGCAAGAGCAATCAAACAATAATCCTATTTCTCTAGTCTATGGCCATGGTTTTATATTTTCTTTGACTTCAAATGTTTATCCTATTTTCTCCGAAAACCCACAATGATTTTACTTCAGCCATTCTTTGACACAATGCATTTCATGCATCAGCAGGGCAGGCAAACTTGCATGCTGAGTTTCAGAAGTCTTTGCATTGCAATGAAGAACACAAGTGAACAAATAAAACAAATTATTCTAATCTAGTCATTTAAGAAATGCAATGTTGTCCTTTAACAGCATTAATGGCACATTAAATGCAGCTTACAAAAATGACTGTTTTTTGCACTGTAAATATAAATAAAACACATGATAGAAAGATTCGGCTAATAGTATTTGTTCATGAAAAACATGATGCTCCTCCGATTCACTCAACCTCTGCAGCACAGAAAAAGGAACAACTGAAAATACGGAATCTCAGGTCATGAATTGTTCCATGATATTCTTAAAATTTTAATCCTATTTCCTTGATTTACCTGGTCTCTTTCTAACTCCTCTCAAACCCATGTTTCTTTCCCTCTCCATTCCTCTCTTATAGCTTTTAATTAAACAGTGAGGAAGAAGAGACAAGCATTTATAATCACCATTTGGAGTTTCTGTGGAGGACAATCACTGGAACATGGTCACCAAATAACCTAGAATCTCTCTCCATGAATAAGCACCAACAATGAATGCCCTTGGTTACTTCCCTTCAACCCCAACTGTTGACCAACAACAGGCAGCTACCACAAGGTAAATGATCAACCTGGATCATACTGAATGGTGGAGCAGGCTTAATGGGCCAAATGATCTAATGGTCACATTTCTTAATTTATGTACAGGATAAGTATAAGTCTCAAAATGACTTACACAAATCTTTCTGTGAAAGAAATCAACCAAGCTAAGTTTTCATGTCTTGCTTCAGAAAACTTTAAACATCAAATCTTAAAGGCTCATTCAATTAGAAGTTGCATTCTCAACAGATTAGTATGTCCACCTCAAAACAAATCTTAAAACTGATCCATAAAACTTGAGGACAACACGAAATGTCTACTCAGAATTGCAGATTTTGGCACAATTATTGAAATGCCAAGGAATGCATGTACACGAACTGTTGAAATCCTACTGCCTGTTTGAATTCAACACTTCAATACAGAATTTTCTTCAACATTTGCAAGTTATACAAGTTGATGACCAGATTGATACTGCAGGAAATGTTGTGTGTTCGGAAAAACTAAACTAGAGCCAACTTCTATTAACTTTCAATAAATCAATTCTGACTTGCATTCAGGTAATTGGCCTGAAAAAAAAATGTTAAGAATCAAACCAATGCCTTTTTAAAAAGAGAAAGACATACCACTCAAAGAACGACTGGGTGAAGAGTGTTGACTGTTGGGCGTGCTCACAGTGGGGCCAACCATCGCCCCAGAGAACTCCTTGTCCATTGAAGAGTCACCACTCCCTGTATGAAAAGAAAGGAGTGTTTTTTTTAAATTAAAAAGAAGTTAATAATTTGTTGGGAACGCGTTTACTTTTTAAAAAAATTTTGGATTGTGGAAGAGACTTCAAAAAAAAAAATCACAATGGTAGACATGACTTGTATTCTCACAGCTATGTGCAACATGAACCAACGGCATGAATTTTCAGAAACAGTTCAAATTAAGTTCAGATCCTGAAGATTCAATATGTTAGAGTGTCACATAAAATAAGGCACAACTGAAATACATTTTAAAGATTAAATAGCAGTCCTTGGTAGTTAGGGTCAATGCCATCCTTGCAAAAGTCAGTTAATTTCAGACAATAGCTGATCCATTTGCCAAATACTTCTCAACCACTCTCTTTACAGTTAGAATATTTGATGCATGCTGAAGACTCAGATGCAGAATACTGATCAAGACTTAACACAATTCAGGATCTTAATGCTCAATTCACTTGACGTAGAGTAAATGCATTGGCTAATTCCACAGTAGCACATTAGATGGCTAATCTTTCATTCATTAATAGCTGCTTACAAAAGGTTTTACCCCTTATTTAGATTCCATTGAAATGCTGATTGGAAGCAGATCCGTCATTCTGCACAGTTCCACACACAAATACTGATCTATACATGTAGCATTAATCAAATTTCACCTAATGCTTATTACAATTTGTTTGTACTCAATTGGCAATCCAGTAATCCTGGAAAGTAAGATGGCACGCTGAAACACGTTACAGTTTTGTAAGTAAACTTAATACAACTTGGGCCAGTAGAAAGAGAGAATGCGATTACATTCATCATAAAATTAGCTGCCTTTATCACATATCCCAAAATTGCCACCAATTGCCACTCCACAAGATCAACAAGTTCCCATTATCTCTCAACTACAAGGCAATGGCTGAACTTAATTCTGCAAAATGTTTTATTTTTAAATATCCTTGATACCATGGCATAATAGCCTTCATTTTAAGAAAAAAAAGGTATAGTTTAGTCAGTCGTGTTTGGATGGTTCATCAAGCTGGTTTGTGGTTCGGCAGTCATTTCATTATTCTGCTGGGTAAAATCATCAGTGCAGCCTCCGATGAAGCGCTGTTGTGTTTTCCAACAGTTATTTAAACTCTGGTGTCCGTTCAGCTGGATTACCTCACTTCCAGTTTTCCTTTGCAGTGGAGTATATATACACACAATCTAACTTTATGGGTTTGTTGATGGCTTTCCTAGTGTAGAACCAGGCCTCTAGGAATTCCCGTGCTTGACTCTACTTGGCCTATCCTAGAATCCTGGTGTTGTTCCAATCAAACTGAAGGTTTTCCTTAGCCACATGGATGAAGATGAGTGAATATTGGTTGTACCTTTTTGTTGCTAGTTCGTGTTCGTAATACTCGTGCGGCTAATTTTCTTCCTGTCTGTCCGACATAGTGTTTGTCACAGTCTTTGCAAGGAATCTTGTATGTAACATTGGCTCTGTCCACAGTGGGTAATGGGTCTTCGGTTCAGATTAGCAGTTGGCATAGGGTTGATGTGGGTTTGTGTGCCACTTTGATCCCAGGCATCGTCTGACCCAGTTTTTCGGGTATCCATTGTCCCTGAATGCTTGGAAGAGGTACTCATCTCTTTGGCATTGTTCAGGTTGTTACAGACAATGTCTATTACATGAGAGACACCAGGAAGATACTGCGTGCCCTAACACACATCACACTACCATACATCAAAAACATATCTGAACTGACCACAAGACTCCTATGACCACTGGACATCACAGTAGCACACAAACCCACATCAGCACAGGTTAATGACATCTGTGGAACAAGGAACCAGCTCGGTGAGCCAGCCAACCAACCAACCAACCACAGCATCCACAACCTGAGCAACAAATCTACTCAAAAACTTTGGAGTTTAGTTAATTCTTTGTTCTGCTCAAGTAATTTTTCAAAAACTACTTTTGTTAAATTAACCAGCTTCTGCAGAAAAATAAGGATCAACCTGCCAAGTTGAAATAGCAGCCACCAATTTCACCCGAGCCCCACTGTGTTCACCTGTAAATGGTGAAATGAACTTTTTAAAAACAAACGGCCAAACACAAGTTGAACATTCAGAAAAAAGATAGAGTTAGGATTGTCATCTGAGGTCAAACAAGAACATGACAAATACTGGAAAGGTTCAAAATATTGTTAACAAAAGGGTCCTTCAGCCCAAAAACTTGGTCTACTTACTACATCAATACAACACCAGCTTTGTTTGCACAGCCTTAAAAATCACCTCCTGCTTCCATCATTAATCAAATCCTGCAACCATTTCAATTCAAAGCAAAAATCTGGGGCTGATACAAAGCTATCTTGAACAGAGATGAGAATATTCACAAGTTGACACTACCTGAATTTTGCTTCAATGGACGTGTTGATTTTGAGCAGACAAGTTTATTAGAATTTCTATATAAAATTTTAGTCCTTAATTCTGCATAAAAAGGTCTAATTTATGAGAACACAGAAACAACTCTTGAAATAACTGCTGATGATGCATATTCCTGGTCAACAGCTATACAAGTCTATCTCAATTCTTTTTCCAATGTACAGTTCCAGAGAGTGCATGGTCCACACTTTGGACACAATTTTAACTATGGTGTACCACTCCTAGCATAGAAACAGGCAGACGGTGAAATTTGAACTCCAACAAGAAATCTGGGATTAAAAAGCTGGTCTAATGACAATCATGTAAACATTAGCGATTGTTGTAAAAACCCATCTAGTTCACTGTCCCTCTTGTAACTTGCCTTTTCACCTTCTGTTGCGCCAGGCTGCAGCCTATTCACTTCCTTCAAGTCATTAATATATTTTGTAAACAGCTGCAAGTTCCAGCACTGCTCCCTGTGGAACCCACTCGTCATAGATAGCCAACTGGGAAAAGAACCTCTTATCCCCACTTGTTTCCTGTCCATGAGCCAATTCTCTACCCATGTCAAAATACTACCACGAACACTGCAAAGGTACTGAAAGATACCTTGTCAAATGCATTTTTAAGTCCAAATAAAACACATCGACTGTGTCCCCTCTATCCACTCTGGATGAGATTCCTCGAAAAGCTCTAATAAATTACTCAAACACCATTTCCCTTTCATGGAGCAATGCAACTGCTTGATTCGATTATGATTTCCCAAATGTTCTGCTGTTACTTCCTGAATAAATGGATTCTATTACTTTTCCTACAGTAGATGTAAGGGAGTCAGTCTAGAGTTTTGCCACCCTCTCCCTTTTTGAATAGAGGTGTTACATTAGCATTTACAGACTCGGTCAAACAGCATGGAAACAGACCCTTCGTTCCAACTCATCCATAAACGACCAGCTTTGCCCAAATAAACCAGTGCTATTTTCCTGCGTTTGGCTCATATCTCTCTAAACTATTTCAAATAATATACCTGTCCAAGTGCCTTTTAAACGTTGTAGTTGTGCCTGCCTCTACCACTTCCTCTAGCTTGTTCCATAAACATACCACTGTGTGTATGAAAAAGTTGCCCCTTACGTCCCTTTTAAATCTTTCCCCTTGCACCTTAAACCTATGCCTTCTGGTTTTGGACTTCTCTACCCTGGGAAAACCACCTTGGCTATTCACCTTATCTATGATTTTATGAGCTTCCATTAAGGTCATGTCTTAGCCTCCTACACTCCGAGGAGAAAGCTCCAGTCTATCCAACCTCTCCTTATAACTCAAACCTTCCATTCACTGTAAAATCCTTGGAAATCTTTTTTGCACCCTTTCCAGTTCAATAACATCCTTCCCATAGCAGGGCAAAGAGAACTATACGCAGAATTCTAAAAGTGCCGTCACCAATATCCTGTACAGCTGCAATATGACATCCCAACTCCTATACTCAATTCTTTGTCCAATGAAGGCAAGCATGCCAAATGCTGCCTTCACGAGCCAGTTTACCTGTGACACAATTCTCAAGGAACTACAAACCTGCACACCTGGGTCTCCCTTTTCAACAACACTCCCCAGGGTCCTACCATTAACTGTGTAAGCCCTGCCGTGGTTTGTCTTACAAAAACACAACACCATTCATTTAAATTAAACTCCAGCTAACACTCCTTAGCCCACTGGCCCAGCTGATCAAGATCCTGTTGTACTCTTAGATAATGCTCTTCACTGTCCACTATAACCACCAATTTTGGTGTCATCTGCGAACTTACTAACTACACCTCCTATATTCGCAACCAAATTGTTTATATCAATGACAGACAACAGTGGACCCAGCACTGACCCTTGCTGAACAGATTGGTCACAGGCCTCCAGTCTGAAATACAACATACTACTACTCTGTCCCCTACCGTCAAACCTATTTTACATCCAAATGGCTAGCTGGCCCTGGAGTCCATGTAATCTAACATTACTAACCCATCTACGACAAAGGAACCTGGTAGAAGGCCTTGCTAAAATCTCGGCCACGTCCTCAAAAAACTCAATCAAATTAGAGAGACACGAATTCCCCCACACAAAGCTATGCTGACCGTCCCTAGTAAGTCCTTGCCTTTCCAAATGCATGCAAAGAATAACCTAGGACAACTTACCCAAAGTTGACACCAAGTTCACTAGTCCAAAGTTCCCTGGTTTGTCCTTGTGGCCTTTCTTATATAATGGCACAACATTAGCCATCCTCCAGTCTTCCTACACCTCTGAAGTTAGTATCTATCAAACTGTGTACGCTCCTCAGGGTCTCCCCGACTGATCCAAACAAACAGTTTGATAGGAGCCGCAGACAAACACACATCCTGCGGACATAATTGCCAGGGAGAGTCAACTGCTCCCTAATCTCCCACATCTGACAGGAGCATACAGAGTGCTGTCTTTGCCCCTTCAACAATTAGTGAACTTAGACTTGCCTCGAATTCCCACACTTAGCTCAAATCCCAGCACTTGTGCACTCTTGCTGCCTGCAAGAACCAGTTCTAAGTACAACCCTTAAAAATATCTACCCTTTCCTTACCCAGGAGTTTAATTTTTTGCATTCTTAAAATCTAATGTTTATATTCTTAAATTCCAACATTTACGTTAACTCCCAACATTTGCAAACTCTTGCTGATCAGGCTCAAAAATGAAACGGCCTCCCCCTCGGATCTACTATAGAGCAGGGATTCTTAGCACTCACTCAGCCCTCTCTGGCTCGAGTGAATATGCGCTGGTCCCTCGATCTCCTGGATTGGGCCTCTCCATGCCAGTGGCTCCAGGAACTCTCCTCCCCATTGTGGTTCCATTGTCACCACCGCTTCTCCGATGTTCCCTCTTCAGAGCCCACGCCAGTCCTTTCTTGTAGACTTGGCCACATGGAACGCTAGTCACAGGCTGCTCTCCCAAACTCGTTAGTTTTCCAATCCTTTGCTACTTCTTTAGAATTCAAGGACTTTTGGAAAATTACAACCAACACATCCACTGTCTAAATATCCTCTTTTAGAATCCTAGAATGCAAGCCATCAGGGCCAGGGGACTTATCTACCTTCAACCCCATCAGTTTACCTAATACTACATTGCTAGTGGTGGTGATGATAAGTACTTAATTCCTCTCCCTTATTCTTGAGTATTAATGCAATATTCAAAGTATCTTCCACTGTAAAGACTGATGCAAAATATCCGTGAACTCCCCTGCATTTCCTCGTTCCCCATAACTCTCTCTCCAGATTCATTTACTAAAGGGGTCTATGTTCACTTTGACCCCACGTTTTCTTTATATATATTTAAAAGGAGTACTTATTGCCAGTTTTAAACTACTTCTCACTACTTTATTTTCTCTGTCTTTATCTTTTTTATTCTCCTTTGCTGGATTCTGAATTTTTTCCAATCTTTGGGCTATCACTGACTTTGGTCTCCCTGTATGCTTTTCTTTCAGCTTAATACTCTCTAACTTCCTTGGTTAGTCCTCGTTGGCTTATCCCTCTCGGAAGTTTTCCTCCTTAAATCGGAATATATTTTGGTTGAGACAACTTTAATATCTGCCACTGCTTGCTTACTATCATTTGTGCTAATTTGTCTGCCCAGTTCACTTTAGCTAACTCTATCCTCATTTCATTGTAATTCCCTTTTACTGAAGTTAAACACAGTGGTTTCTGACTCAGGTTTCTCACTGTCACACTGAATATTAAGTTCTATCACATTATAATCATTACTTTCTAGGACACATTTTACTCAGAGGTCATTTATTAAACCCTGCTTCGTTACCCATTCCCAGAACCAAAATAATGGGAACTGCAGATGCTGGAGAATCCAAGATAACCAAGTGCTTCACACTTGGTTATCCCAGATCCAAGATAGCCTGTTCTCTGGTGAACTCCATGAGATACTGCTCTAAGAAACTATCCCTAATGCACTCTATGAATTCATTATCATAACTAACCTTTCCAATTTGATTGAACCAATCAATATAAAAGATTAAAGTCACCCATATGTATTGCTCTATTCTTTTTATATGCTATTATTTGTTGATTTATAGCCTTTCCCACAGAGTGGCTTATGTTTATTTGGGGGGGGGGGGGGGGGCGTCTGTGGATTACTGCCACCAATGTTTTCTTGCCCTTGCTTTTTTGTTTTTTTTAAAAACCTCCACCCAAATGGGCTCTACATCATCTGGGCGTGGATCATCTCTCACACTGTCCACATTTCATTTCTTCTTTTATTAGGGCTATCCCACCACCCTTTCCATCCCTTTTGTCTCACTGAGACGGTCAAATATCCCAGAGTATCAAGTTTCCAGTTTTGATCTCCTTATAATCATGTTTCCGTAATGGCTACGAGGTCATATTCAGTTTGTCTGCCTAATTCTGACTGCTTTGTGTATGCAGATTGAAAGCCTTTAAGCTTAACGCACAGGAGTAAAGCATGACATACAAGTGTACAATGGAAGCTCGGCCCAAAATTGTGTTAATTAATCACATTTTCAGTTTGTGAAGTCCCTGAAACAAAATTCGTTTCATTTAGGTTAAGTTTTGCAGCCAAGGCAGATAAATGGAAAAAAACATTTCACAAAAGCCGGACATGTGAACTGAAGGCATAAAAATCTTGTACTCCCTTACATTTTGGATCACAAAAAGTGCGCTCCTGTGTTGTTGTAATGTTAGTTTAGACAAGTGTTTGAAGGATGTACTATCTGTATGTTAGAGTTGGTTGTAATAAATAACTGCTGGACTCTTAAATACAATGACAGCCACACCCAGTTCCTTATGTCACAGGAGATAAGATGGAGCATTGCCACATCAAGTAAAATATCCTGTAGGAGGCAAATTTATACCATGAGAGCAACAGTGACCACCTATAAAAGACCCCAACATCTTGGAGATGTAATCGAAGACCAACTGGACAACAGCTTCAGCCAACAAAACCTTCATACGATGGGAGGATTTCTTACAGCATCAGTTTGAGAGCACAGAAAGTTGTACAAATCTATAGAAAACTGTTTTCTTGGTAGTTAATGCACTTTTTTAATAGTTGGAATACCAGTTGCTTAAAGACATAAGATGATTGCCGGAATTAAAAGCAATGGAAAGAAGGCACAATTTTGAGTAGCAACACAAAGTCATTGCAGCATTATAGAGAAGTTGGAGACTAGTATGTTCTATTCCCAGCGGTCGATACTTAAGCAAGAGTTTCAGAACAGCAAAGCTCTTTAGAAAGGAGCAATTTAAAAAAAAACACTGCCACAAGTCAGAGACATGTGGCTGAAGGTGGTCTAGTGCAACATTTTTAAAGGCATATGCAGCAGAAAGCTCATCATGGACTGGACACCCAGATACCCATGTTGAATGACAACTGTTCAAAATCAACATTGAATGCAGTTCTATTCTACTGATCAAGCCACAGATATTCCTGAGAAAAGAGCTCTAAAACTCTTGCTGACCACTGGCAAGGGAGACTTTGCAGAATTAATGTATACTGTCTTTCCATGGACAATCAGATAAATCTAGAAAAGATTGGGAAGGTTCTTGAAGACCAGCTCAAGATATGAATTAACTTCATGATTAACGGACCCTCAAAGTGTGGGGAAAAAAACACAAATAAAAGCAGAATACTGAAAATGCCAGAAATCTGAAATAAAGGCTGACAAAGATGAACAAATGCAAAACAATCAATAAGGTTTAGAGTCAACTAAGCAAAGGCAAATTTCAGAAGACAATCTAGCTTTCCACAATTTTAACCTCATCTACTATGTCAATGTTATAAAAGGTGATCAGAAGCTTTTCTAACTCACAATTACTATCACGTGTCCTGCAAGGGCAGGGAAACACATACTAAAAATTAAAACCGACCGAGTTGGTGTCAACATAATAGCACAATGCATCCTGAAAGACTCAGACCTCAACAAATCACACTCCATGATCTATCCTGTGGGAGATCACCTCAAAGCATAAAATGAATCACCAACTCAGTACATTGGTATCGCAACACGATACCAGCAATGAGCACTGGCTTCCCAAAATCTTATGTAGAAATACCTATGGTTCTGCAGTGGCAGGATGATCAGTACACACAGTACACTCAATTCAGGAGGTTCAAACCACACCCACTGTGGCAGACAAGGCCCATGTGTGACATAATTAAATCAGCAAGGATATGGCTTTGAAGTGAGACAAGAGACAGATAACAGAAGTCACGTCAGGCATATAGAGTAGATTACCCATGAAAACCAAGAAAATCCTCTCAATCTACACATTGATGGTTCCGATTGCGAAGGTGATGATACTCTGAAGGTTGACCTGTTACCGTTTGCCCAGAAAAAATGCAAACAGTTGCAAATGGCAACTAATGGAGCAATTACAGGAGTTGCAAAAGGTCATGATCCACAGATGACCCGACAGCATTAAAGAACAATTTGGGAAGACTTGTTCATTCTGCCCAGAGGCAAACTTGGCACACAAGTTATTTTCAAGGGGAAACAAGTTCTAATGCCAAAAAGCATTGGATCAAGACATCATGTTTTGCTACATCAAGAACGCATGGTATTGAACACACAAGGTGACTAGTACATGAATCTACGTATGGTCCAGTGATGAATCAAGACATTCAACAACCCATGAATGCACGTGAACAATGCCAAATATAATAAACCCCAGCAGTGGGAGGGCAGCTCTACAATCCATAATGTTCCCTCTACTCCCTGAACGAAAAAGGAGAAACAGGCAAATTCAGTGTATGGGGAACATTACATCCTGATGATTGAATAATTTAGAGAAGTAATCTATGACTTGGCAACGCAACAAGCATGACCATCATTGACACAAAGAGCACTATATTCAGTTTAGTTGGTGTCCCAGAACAGATAGTGTCTAGCAATGGACCACGGCACAATGACAAGCTGTTTAAAGTCTTGTCTACTAAGTGAGAGAGTGAGTCTCGTCGAATGGTTATCCCACTATCCACGCTCAAGTGGTCTAGCAGAACGTATGGTGTACTATCAAATCAATGATCATTAAGTGTAATGCAACAAAGCAATTTTCACACGACATTGCTACATTTTGTGTAAAGAAATATTGCCAAGAAATAGAAATCAGGTCAGACTGACGTATGGCACACCAATTATACATAGAGAGCAAGAACATTCTGATGATGGTTGCACAATTATGTTGACTGACAACAATCAGCAGCAAGGCAACAGAGTTGTCATGTAACAGAACAATGTAAATGTCTCCTGATGGGTATACAAAGATCATCAGATCGTGATGTGCTATCTATCCTTAAAAACATTTCATTGACCTTTGAAATGTCAGTGTTGTAAACTCTGACAACACATGCTTATGTACAAGCATGTATATCTGCTTGTCAGAAGATTAAAATCCTGGGGAGAAAGAAATGATGTGTTAGGTCTTACAGTCAGTATACCTTTGAGAGACATGCACATCATATAATCACTATGACTCTGGGGTATAACGATCTGACTCCATTTTAACTCCAGTCACCTGACGCATGACATTCCAGTGGAAGCATGCTCCTCTGTTGCAACTTAATAACTTAGAGAGAGAGAGTCCTGACACGTGTCTGAGAAATGTAATGTTTATACGTCATAATGTAATGCATGTCTACTGGCCTTCAATACCACAACATCCACACCCAGTTTATGTTACAGGGGATAACACAAGCATTGCCTGTGGCAGGTGCCTGATGTGACAAATTCACATCCCACACCTTCTTTGTAGCTCAACCACGGAAAGCGGGTGGTAGCACTTTGCTGGACCACAATCAAAAATCAATTGCCCGATAATCCAACACCCTCCAATTTGGCTCCCCACACACAACCCAGTTGCCTGGAGCCTAATAACTTCGAACATAATATTACGTAATAAAATGGGTAGTGAGCCAAGCAGGGAATGGAATGTGCACTCTCACAGCATCATCTTAAACCGGGAATGTAATTCTGTACATATGCAGTGTATGAGTACGTTTGTTGAACTGATTTCACTTTCTTCCTTATTTCTAAATTTAAGTTGATCACAGCAAGAGTAGAAGGAGAAGCCAAAAAGTGATTCCTAGGAAAGCCGTGGCAACAGAACCAAGACAGCTGCAAGATGACAGCAGCCAAGTAGGGTGGCAGATGCCAAGATGTAGCACCATAATACATTTGTCAGTTGCGTCCTGCCAGATTTTATCTGCTACACTTACAGCTTTATGTTTAGTAGACTCGGAGCAATTTAAATCACAACAGAAGCATTATTTTCTCTCTGCAAAATTTGAGACTTACTTGCAAACGAGGTTGAATTAGTTGAATTTCCTTCTTCGCTTTTTTGAAAACATTTTGCACAGAGCAAGCTGCCTGGTCAGAGTGAGGGAGTGAAACAGAGACGGCGTGAATTTGAGTCAAAGTGGGAATTCAAACTGGGAAATCTTTTGCCAGTTTAATGATACAGTAAAAGTCAGAATGGGGAGAAGATGGCATAGTGGCATTATCAATGAACAAATTAATCCAGAAACACAGCTAATGTTCTGGGGCCTTGGGTTTGAATCCCACTATGGCAGAATTTGAATTCAAAACTGAAATGAGCCTAATCACAACCACAAAACAAATGCCAATTGTTGGAAAAGCCCATCTGGCTCACTAATGTCCTTCAGGGCAGGAATCTTCCATCCCTACCTGATCGGACCTATTTGTGAATACTAGACCCTCAGCAGTGACACTCAACTGCCCTCAAATGACACAGCAAGTCACTCAGTTTTAACAACTGCAACAAAGCCTCAACAAAGAAATTAAACTGGCCGGGCCTACTGGCATTGAACCAGACACTGAAAACGACATTGAGTACACAAGTTAGGACATCATGTTGCAGATAGCAGGAACTGCAGATGCTGGAGAATCTGAGATAACAAGGTGTAGAGCTCGATGAACACAGCAGGTCAAGTCGCAGAGGAGCAGGAAGGCTGACGTTTCTGGCCTAAAAGGTTATCTACTTTCATAGGAGAAACGGATGTGCAGATTATCTCTTAAATGGCAAGAGATAGGAAATTATAGATGTGCAAAGTAACCTAGGTATCCTTGTCGATAAGTCACTAAAAGCTAACATGCAGGTGTAGCAAGCTATTAAAGGCAGCTAATGGAATGTCAGCCTTTAGTCCAAGAGGATTAGAGTACAGGAGTAGTGAAAGTTTGCTTCAATTGCATGGGAGCTTGGTTAGACTGCACCTGGAGTACTGTGCGCACTTTTGCTCTCCTCAGCTCAGGAAGGTAGTAATGCTTTAGTGGGAGTGCAATGAAGGTTTACCAGACTTGTGTCCAGGATGGCAGGACTGTCCTTTGGAGCAATTTGGCAAATAGGACCGGTTTTCTCTAGAGTTTCGAAGAGCAAGAAGTGATCTTATTAGAACTTAGAAAATGTTTAAAAAGGGAGAGACGGCATAGAAGCAGAAAACGGAAATTGCTGGAGCAACTCTGCACACGTGGCAGTATTTCAGGAAGAGAAAAGTGGTACTATTGAGGTAAGTTGTGGGGTGGGGAAGTGCAGGCTTAAAAATAGAAGCAAAGCATTGGCTCATGAGCTGATTTTAAAAGTTAAATAAAAATAAAGAGAGAGAGAGGCAGGAATAGACTATTAAAACTGAAGTTACAAATATTTAAAAGATTCTTAATGAAAAACCCTCTTATTTAACTTATTAACAGGGAAAGACAATAAGCAGTGATTGTACGGACACTGCAAACATAAAAGATCATTCAGTGAAGGACTTAGGTAATTCCTCTTCTAAACATATTGAAGCACACGATCACTGCTTAGTTTAAATTTGGATTCTGGCAGGCAAAAACTACCTTCTTGCATTTGTGTTGTTAAAATGTTTTACTGTACACAGTGCTCTCATCTAGGTCGACAAGATTATAGAACATAGAACATTACAGCACAGTACAGGCCCTTCGGCCCTCGATGTTGTGCCGACCTGTCATACCGATCTCAAGCCCATCTAACCTACACTATTCCATGTACGTCCATATGCTTATCCAATGACGACTTAAATGTACCTAAAGTTGGCGAATCTACTACCGTTGCAGGCAAGGCGTTCCATTTCCTTACTACTCTCCGAGTAAAGAAACTACCTCTGACATCTGTCCTATATCTTGCACCCCTCAATTTAAAACTATGTCCCCTCATGCTCACCGTCACCATCCTAGGAAAAAGGCTCTCCCTATCCACCCTATCTAACCCTCTGATTTATTTTATATGTCTCAATTAAGTCACCTCTCAACCTTCTTCTCTCTAATGAAAACAGCCTCAAGTCCCTCAGCCTTTCCTCGTAAGACCTTCCCTCCAGACCAGGCAACATCCTAGTAAATCTCCTCTGCACCCTTTCCAAAGCTTCCACATCCTTCTTATAATGCGGTGACCAGAACCAGACGCAATACTCCAAGAGCGGCCACACCAGCGTTTTGTACAGCTTCACCATAACCTCTTGTTTCCAGAACTCGATCCCTCTACTAATAAAAGCTAAAACACTGTATGCCTTCTTAACAGCCCTGTCAACCTGGGTGGCAACTTTCAAGGATCTGTGTACATGGACACCGAGATCTCTCTGCTCATCTATACTACCAAGAATCTTACCATTAGCCCAGTACTTTGCATTCCGGTTACTCCTACCAAAGTGCATCACCTCACACTTGTCCGCATTAAACTCCATTTGCCACCTCTCAGCCCAGCTCTGCAGCTTATCTATGTCTCTCTGCAGCCTACAACATCCTTCGTCACTATCCAAAACTCCACCGACCTTAGTGTCGTCTGCAAATTTACTAACTCATCCAGGACCCAACAGCGACCCTTGCGGTACACCACTAGTAACTGGTCTCCAGGATGAACATTTCCCATCAACCACCACCCTCTGTCTTCTTTCAGCAAGCCAATTTCCGATCCAAACTGCTATATCTCCCACAATCCCATTCCTCCGCATTTTGTACAATAGCCTACTGTGGGGAGCCTTATTGAACGCCTTGCTGAAAGCCATATACACCACAACCTGTTTACTCTCATCTACCTGTTTGGTCACCTTCTCAAAGAACTCAATAAGGTTTGTGAGGCACGGCCAACCCTTCACAAAGGGTTGACTATCCCTGGTCAAATTATTCTTTTCTGGATGACTGTCTCTAATCAATTTATTCTATGTAAAGCTACTTAACTGCATCAGCACTGACTCCTAGATGTTGAGTTTCCAGATCTAAAATATTAAAGCAGTTTGTAAATACAATTATAAAACCACAATTTGAAATCACAATCTGCATTTCAAAAGCATTTTACAGTTACTTATATGTATCATATTTCAATAATTATTAGTAATGCAAACATGCAACTGTCACATCTGTGATGGGAAGAACATCGAACACTACAGCGCAGTACAGGCCCTTCAGCCCTCGATGTTGCATCAACCTGTGAAGCCAATCTGAAGCCCATCTAACCTACACTATTCCATTATCATCCATATGTTTATCCAATGACCATTTAAACGCCCTTAAAGTTGGCAAGTCTACTACTGTTGCAGGTAGAGCATTCCACGCCCTTACTACTGTCCAAGTAAAGAACCTACCTCTGACATCCGTCCGATATCTATCAGCTTTCAATTTAAAAGATATGTCCCCTCGTGCTAGCCATCATCATCCAAGGAAAAAGGCTGTCACTATCCACCTTGTCTAATCCTCTGATCATCTTGTATGTCTCTATTAGGTCACCTCTTAATCTTCTTCTCTCTAACAAAAGCAGCATCAAGTCCCTTAGCCTTTCCTCATAGGAATGTACTGGAAATCAACCTTCACGACTCCACCAGTCTCATTATTTAGTGTAAATGCTTTGATTTAATTATTATATTCCACCAATTGTTTTCCTTGTGGACTGCTACCCAGAATCAAAGAGGCTTTTGCCAAACGTCTTCAATACACTCAGAAGTGATCAATGTATTGTGAAATAAAAACTCATTTCTTAAAAACAAGTGAAAAAAACATGTTAACAACCAAGTTATAATCCAGAATTATCCCCATTTAGTCCAAATACAAATAAACACTCAGAGATAATCAAAGACACTGCAAAATTTATACTTTGAAAACGACAAGAGAAAAATATCCTTGCTGGCCAATGGTCCGAAAAACAAAATAAAGAATTTCCTAAATTCTTACAGTCCACCAAGTTTCTTGTTGACAAAACAAAATTTCTGTAGAATGATGGAAAGTCTTTCCAAGCAAGTTTCATTTTGGGTGGAAATCAGTAAGCTTGGCATGTTCAGAAAGGCGCGATCACGTCCAGAATGAGGCATAACCTGAGTGATTATACATTTTGGGGGTTTTGGGCCAGAACAGGAATTTGTTGAGGAGGAAGACGTGCTTTTTAAATTTGCTTTTTGGCTCATAATTTGGAAGGCTTTTTATCCCCCACCAAAACATGATAAATCGAAGCTCAGGATTGGGGCCCAGCACATAGTAAAATGACATCACAGAAAGCATCCACTCCCTCCACCACTGATGCTCAGTTGCAACAGTGTACACCATCTACAAGATGCACTGCAGAAATTCACCAGCAATCCTTAGACAGCACCTTCCAAACCCACGACCACTTCCATCCAGAAGGACAAGAGCATCAGACATACGGGAATACCACCACCTCCAAAGTTCCCCTCCAAGTCCCTTAGAAAATTAAATTTGGCAAGACAATTATAGGGAACAAGGAAATGGTACAGGAGTTAAATAGACATTTGAACATCTCATTAATACTGAAGAATAAAAGGGAGGAATTAAGTACTATCACTAGATAAGGAGTATTAAACAAACAAACAAACAAAACAATCTACTGGGGTTAAAGGCAGTTAAGTCCCCGACCCCTGGGTTTGCATCCTAGGATCCAAAAATAGCTTCAGAGATAGTGGCTAGATTAGTTGCAATTTTCCAAAAGTTTTTGGATTCTGGAGAAGTACCTGAGGATTGGAAAACTGCTAATGTGACCCTTCTTCAAAAAGAGGGAGACAAAAAGCAGATAACTATAGGCTGATTAGCTGAACATCTATTGTGGGAAAAGTATTGGAATTAATTATTTAGGAAGTAATAGCAAAACGTTTGGGAAATCATAACCTAATGCAACAGAGTCAGCATGGTTTCATGGAAGGGAAACAGTGTCTGATTTATTACAGGTTTGAGGAAGTCTCAACCAGAGTGGATCGAGGGGAAGCGGGAGATGTGTTGTATTAGGACTACCACAACTCTTTGCCACAAAGAGCTGTGGGGCAAGAGTACTTGTTGATATTTAAGTCTGAGATAGATGAAATCCTGACCAGTAGGGGAATCAAAGGTTAAGGAGAAATGGCAGGACAGTTGATGTGAAGAATCTCACATCAGTCACTATCCTGTTGAATGGCGGAGCTGGCTTAATTGGGGAGATTTTGTTCCTTCTAATTCCCAAGGGATTTGAAGCAGAAACTAAGATCAGCAGCACAGGGCCCTAGTTTCTCTTCCAGAGCCATGTTTTCCAGCAGTTAAAAGCAAATAAAAAAAAAAACTTAACTGCTTCAAAGTTTTGCTTGGCTTCCCAACCTACATACCCCATTCTCCCCAACCCCCCAACAAACAAGATGCTTGACTTGCTATAATTAGCAGGTGGATCACAGCCCACATTAAACTATTGGCCATATGTTGCCTGCTCCCCTGGTGGGGGAAAACCCTGTTTAACCCATAAAGTGTCCAAACAGTTTAATATCTTCCAGTTTTTCACACTGTCCACAAATATAGATTTGTAGTCTCAATGCAAGATTCGTCTCAAAACCCTACTAAATTTCTGCTTGTTCAAACACATTGCTCAAAGTGATCTCGTTGGCTGAATGCAAAACGTAAGAGAGAGATTGAAGATGTGAATCCTGCCTGCATTTTGCGCTGGTACTGGAACTATGAGATCAGGAAAATAAGTCAGGCAATACTGCTACCAGGTATATTGTGCTGCTATCAACATACCTTCCAAGAAAGAGATCTTCCAAGAAATGAAAGCAAGCCAGCCTCCTCTCGGTCTATAGGTGCACTGTTTGGAACAAAGTGACCCATACCATCAAACAGTGCCAAATGATCTACAGCTTCAATATGTTTAACTTTACAATTTTTTGGGGAATGCGGGAGCAATTCTTAATCCAGTAAATGGAATGCTGTAACTCCCCCTTACACATATGTAGCCAATTATTAAATCATCAGGTATACCATCTTAAAAAAAAAATCAGCATTTTTCACATACATTTGGAATTCTGGAAATAGCTCAGTTAAATTGATGCAGCTTAAAATTATACTCAACTCCTTCCCTCCCTAGACAGTGAATGCACAATATGCCATGAGTAGGACAGGAAGAAGAGCAAGCTCAGTAAAAGTACACAACTGTGGAAGACAGCAACTTTCATGTACCTCCTTTAATCTCGTAGACTTTATTCACTATTCATTGTGTGGTCTTGACGAATTAGGAGTAGTGCTATCACTTCCACAAATCTGACCCCAAGCATTCAGACACTAACAAAACAAAAAGACAAGTTGAAATTGAATGTCTTTTTTCCCCCCTCCTGTGCTACTCAGCCAAATCAGATGAATACTGTTACCTATCTTCTTAGAATTGATTCAGACATCAGCTATGTCCTTCACATTCTTTAAAAACAATGGGTGCTCATGAGGAGTGAAGCTGTGAATCTCAGGAAAAGGAAATAGATCAACATTGCTGGTGGTCGATCCTTTTACCCTGCTGACGGTTACAGCAAAACGAGAGGGGACTGCACTCATGTCTTTCCACTCTCAGGACAAACATCATTACTTTTCCATCATTTTAAATAAAATTGAACATCTTTTGCATCAATAGTTTTTCATGGCCTAAAATTTCACCTCTTTCAATTTGCGTTGGTCTCTTCTCAAATGTTTCCACATATAATGTTCTTTTCATGTCCTTCTGTGTTTCAGTGAATAATCTTTTGTACAAATATCATTCAGTAGCATGACAATCATTCAACTTTAACTCCACCTCTGCAATTCAAGGACCTGTTATTCCCCTCTTCACCCCTTAACTTTATTAAAATGCTCACTTCTAGTTAGTTTTCAGTTCTGAAAACTTCTATGAGCACAAAACATTAACTTGGCTTTCTACTTGACTTTCTTGATCTTTCCAAATTTCCAGCATATTTTGTTATTGCAAGTTTCTAATTTTTTGTGGTTTCATCTCTCTTTATTTGAGCACTTCAAAAGATATTTGTTGCTTAGAAGAAAACTCAATAGTTTTGAGTTTAAGCCAAAAAATATTAACACCACAGTACTAGGCGTTCCCAGTTTTTCCTACATTTGCTTTACAATTATCAGCAATGCTACTCTGAGTTCATGTGCCATGCAATTTGTATCCTGCTACTTTAAGTTTATTCTGGCAACTTGTCTTTCACCAAATCTATAATAAGTGTTTGTCAGTCCAGACTGTTTTGATCAGTCAGTTTAAGGGGTGCAGGGTTATTTATATATAAACTGTCTGAAGAATTTGAACATGGGCTCCCATGAGATGGGTGGTGCATGGTGCCAGGTGTGTAGTACGAGTTTTTATAAAAAAAGACAAACATTCATTCATGGCATGTGAGCTTCTTTGACTGAGCCAGATTTATTGTCCATCTCCAGTTGGGCTTGAAACACTCCTGACCATTTGGGTGTAGGCTGACACGCAATGTTAGGGAAGAGGTTCAAAGTTAGGAATGGTGAGGAGCCTGGAGGGGAGCTTGCAGTTGGTGGTCTTCTTATGTATCTGCCACCTTTGCCCTTCTGGATGAAAGAGTGGTTTTCAGCTTGGAAGATGCTCTCTAAAGAACCTATGAGAAGTTCTGCAATGCATCTTGCAGACAATACATACTGCGGCTACTGAGCAGCAGTGGTGAAGGAGGTTGATGTTTACAATGTGGTGTCAATCAAGCAGATTGCTTTGTCAACCTTTATAAGTGTTGGAGCTGCACTCATCCAGGCACGCGGGAAGCATTCTATCATACCTTTGGATTGTGAACATGCTTTGGGGACACAGGGGTCAAGTTTCTCACTGCAGCATTTCTAGGCTGTAGCCTTCCTTTGTAGCCACAGTACTTACGTGGCTCGTCTGGTTCAGTTTCTGGTCAATGGTAACCCCCAGGATGCCGATAGTGGAGATTCAGTAATAGTAATTATCATAACTGTAACAAGGTCAGCCAGTTGAACTTCACAGAATACGAGTTACCTAATTAGGTCTATTAATCTGATCCAATCAGGGATCCCTGGCTAAAAGAAAAAAAGGGGAGTGTCAGGGATACTGACCGAGTTGAATCCGAGAAGGCTGTATTAAATTCATGGACCGTTCATGTGTTATTTAAAGGGTGACTTGGTGACAGGATATCAGACTCTCTGCGGTTATTTCACTGGTGATGAGAGGCAACCACGATCCTGAAGAAACTCGCTCGCAAGTCGGCTTTGAGTTGGAGTAAGCATTTCTTACAAGTTATTTAGGAAGTTTGGTTGGTTTGGATCTAGCTATCAAAGCCTAAGCCCAGAATGCAGAAAGAATGTATTTTCCAGACAAATTACGTTACTTTTCATCTGCTACAATGAGTAATTCTTCTGCCGGCCTGTAGAGCTGCAACTTTTTGGGTTTGTGGATTTTGGGAAGGAGAAAGAAGCGGGCAGTGCAGGGTTGGGGAACAATGAGGTTGGAGGCGGTGGGTGGGAGGTCGCGGATGGTTTGGTGCTCGGAGGTGGGGTCATGATCCAGAGAGCAGTAGAAGGGGGTGTCAGAGATGGCATCTGGCCTCAGCAATGCAGAGGTCAGTGCGCCATACTACAACTGCGCCTCCCTTGTCCACGGGTATTATGGTGGGTCCAGTTTGGGTGATGGAGTGGTGAAGGAGGGTGAAACGGCATCATGAATGCCGATCTCCAACACAAGACTCCAGAGCAAGATCATTGGTCCAAGAGGCCCTACATGGCTAAGAGGCATGAGCGATGTGACGTCAGGGCCAGTGACGTATAAAGCTCGGGCAGGTGCGACACCGTCCTGAACTAGTATGTGGGCTGTATGAAACCTTCAAATTTGCAAATTGTGCAGGAGCAAATCATGTGGCACAGTGCTTAGCACTGCTGCCGGCAGCACCAGAGATGTGGGTTTGATTCCACCCTGAGGCCACTGCGTGTGGCGTTTGCACGTTCTGCTGGTGTCTGAGTGGGTTTCCTCCGGGTGCTCCAGTTCCCCCTCACTGTCCAAAGATGTGCAGGCTCAGTGGATTAGCCATGGGAAATGTAGTGTTACAGGGATACAGCAGCGCTGGTTCTGGGTGGGATGCTCTTCAGAGGATTGGTGTGGACTCAATGGGCCAAAATGACCTGCTTCTGCACTGTGGCGAATCTATGCCCCATCCCTCAGAACAATCAAAGACTGCCAGAACCTGTAGATTCACCCTCTCCGTCAAGCCTTCCTGAGTCCTCAGAATCAGAAGATGGACATGATAGATGTAGCCACCTTGGCACCTGTGCCAGAGGAAGAGAGAAATTCTATTGAGAGGCTCTTAGTGCAAGGAGGTGGAATCCTGTGTGTTACATGCTATCCATATTAGAAGCCAATTCAGAGGAACCTGACCCAGTGCTAAAACACCCCAGGAATGTCTCAGAGGAGGAGGAGGAGGATCGGTCTATGCCCACGTACTCAAGAGGGATATAATGATGGTATTAAGGCCAACAGCTCACAGAATGAGTTCCCTGATTGGATCAGATTAACAGCCTCAATCAGGGAGCCCTAGCTGACAGATAAAGGAGACAGTGTCAGAGATACTGACACTCTGACAGCTGACTCTGAAGAGGCAGCCCTACAGTTAAGGTCTGTGTGTGTAAATAAAGGGGGATTTGGTGACAGGATACCAGCCTCTTATGGAGTTATTTTATTAACGTCACTGACTATCAAGAAGCAGTGGTTAGATTTTGCTCTTCCTGAATATGGTCATTGTCTAGTATTGTGTATGGCTGTTACTGGTGTTTTGTCAACCCAAGCCTGGATATTTTCCAGGTCCTGTTGCAATTGGATATGAACTGCTTCATTAAAAGATGGTTAGAGTGCGTGAGGCACATATGGCTGCTCACAGTTGGTGGTGACAAAGCTAGAGAAAAATCAGAACAGAAGGGGAATTCAAAAGTTACTCTGGCTGGCAAAACAGTTTCCACGAGGGATGGAATGGGGGCTGCAAGACTGGGAAGCCATGAGAAGTGGAGCTGGCATGGAAAGGGGAAGACAGGATGATGAAATTGGTCAAGGGTTTCAAAAATGTCATGGTACAACTTACTATTCAAAGGTTATTCTGTGTTAAAAAGGCTTCCTTAAATTAGAAAGAAAAGTTTTTAATAAAAAGCTTAAAGGTAAATTAATATCAGTTGAATCACATTTTCAAAAAGGCCTTTCTCCTCCAGTGTTTCTACAGTGATTCCAATGGGCATAATTGCACTGCATAAAGACTCAAAAGAAGAAAGTTATAACGTTGCAGAAAAATAAACTTGAATCCTAAGGACGTTGCTGTGGTACAAGATTACATAGAAGCTGTATTCGTCCATGATGAATACTGAAACAGCCAATTAAAACAGGCAAATTTTCAAATGTTTATTTCCTCAAACAATGTTGTAAACCTGCCTTTTCAACTCAAATAAGCAATTTCCAATTTGACTATCATACTTCTGGTTATAAAAAGTCACAAGACCAGATTCCTAAAAAAGATAAACATAAATTTTATTAAGCCTGTTTTTACTTATTGGTAAATAGCAGATGCAAATCGGCTGAGAAAGTTAAGTGTCTGATGAAACAACAACTAGAAATACAATATTTAAAGGAAATACTGCTGCTAATATTAACTTGACTGCAAATTTCTTGCAGGTTGCTGCTGTTCCTGAAAAGAAACTATAGCTTCAGCTAAAACATCCAAGAAGCTCATGGAGAACTTGTGGGAGAACACTCAGCATTGCCAAATGATTGTGAAGCGAGCAATCCCAATGACAAATATGTTGCATTCTCAATGGGTTGAGTTTCTGTTCAGTATATTTATCTAGTTTTAACTTATTGGCTGCTCTTTAAAACCATTTACAACATATAAGCAATTTTTTAAAAAAAAGCTTCAACTAATATTCCTATACCAAGCCCATCCTGATACAACACTGCAAGTTTTTCCAAAGAATAGAAAAGGGAATTATTCAAACTTACAAACCAAATTCTGTAACATTATGCAATGTATTCTTGTTAAACATTAGTTAATATTCAAAACCAGGGAAACCAATAATTTTCCTCGAATATACATATAATTAAAGTGAGCTGTTTGACTCTGAAAGGAGGAAGTCGGATTTAAACTCTTGAAAAAAAATGGAGTTAAAAAAATTATCATCTCCAAGAAGCTTTTTAAGTATCAGCTCCTGTGAGGTTGAGAAATTGTGGGGGGGAAATAAAACCACTACTGTACGTGGAAGTTACTTGTTTTAAAAAAAATGGCATTTAGAGCATTTCTCTTGACCAGATTTCTCAAGTGTTTTGCAGCCCTTGAGACTTCTGAAGTGTAGTCACTGTTTTAACGTAGGAAGTGTGGCAGCAAATAGCAAGCTCCAATAAACAGCAATGCAGTCATGACCAGATAATCATCTTTTTGTGATCCCGATTGAGGGATAAATATTGGTCAGAATGCCAGAGAGAACTCACTTATTCCTATATGAAATAGCATCATGGGATCTTTTCACTTCCACCCAATTACCAAGCTTTTGTTTAACATATAACAAAATTTCTACCTGCGTCAGGCATTAGGCTAGAATTATTTGGCTAACACTGATACAACAAGGGGAAAAAAAAATTGTGCTAAACAATAACAACTTACCTTCCAATCTAAATTTCAGAAGAAATAGTAATCTGCTGTTGAAAATGAAAGTGCAAGGGCAAAGCACAATCTGCCGTTACACTCAACATGATACCATTTCCCAAGAATATCAATAAGAGATTATGATAGGAAACATCTGGTACTTAAAAAGGTAAAATTATTTATAGTTTGGAGTCTGTGCAACAAAATATGGAATAGTGTATCAATTATTCTAGTTACAAAATGGAAGACTGACATTTGCAGGGAAAGAAAATATTTTGAAAAAAAATTCCTATTAATGGATAGGGAATGGTGGAGTTTTAAAAAAAAAGTAAAAAAGGAATGTCAACCTGTTCACAGAATTTCCTCGAACAGGCCTCTAACAAGACAAGGCTAATTCGGTCATGCCCACAAGCAAAAAATGCAAAAGAAAACTTCTGCACTCAGCTCAGCTCTACAGCAGCCACTGCTGCCTCAAGGTTTGTAACCTACAATTTGGAAAGCCCTATATTTATGTGTACATGCAAGTCAAACGGTCAATATCACAGACCAAATAATGCTTCATCCAATACCTCGGCACAGGTTTGGAGATAGTAAGGACTGTAGATGCTGGAAGACAATTCAATATAGATATGAAGCTGGTAAAACACAGCAGGAAAGTCAATGATTTGGCCTGAAACATTGACATTCCTGCTCCTCGGATGCTGTCTGACCTGCTGTGCTCTTCCTGCTTCACATCAATTGACTTAGGCACACGTTTGATTCAGTAGAAAAAAAAAGTCAACTTGGGAGATAAATCACACACAATGACTTCTGTAGCATTCGTCATCGCTACAACAGGAGGAGCCCCAGCAGAGACTTGGGAACAAAAATCAAATTGCTGGAGAAACCTCAGCAAATCTGGCAGCATCTGTGGAGAGAAAGTTTCAAGTCAGTGACCCTTCAGAATTTGACTGCCCACTGACTTTGACTGGAATTTTATATCTCCGCGCCCCAACTACCGTCACCTCCTTCCAACTCTCAAAGACATCCACTCCGAGCAAAGTATAGCTCCTCTGAAGTGAAGCACATTGTCAATAGCTTTGTCCACACATTTATTATCTGTATTTAGTTTTGACAGGAGGGGTTAACAAGTTATTTAGGTAAGACATCACAACTGGCCATGTCCCAGTATCTACCTGCATCCTCTTATAGTAGGGATCTTGTGTGCAAATTAAGAATAAAAGCAAGATAACAAAGTGTGGAGCTGGATGAACACAGCAGGTGAAGCAGCATCTCAGGAGCACAAAAGCTGACGTTTCGGGCCCAGGATGAAGGGTCTAGGCCCGAACCGTCAGCTTTTGTGCTCCTGAGATGCTGCTTGGCCTGCTGTGTTCATCCAGCTCCACACTTTGTTATCTCAGATTCTTCAGCATCTGCAGTTCCCATTATCAAGAATAAAAGCAACTTCTTCCTCACTAGCCCAGTGGCACAATTAAAAGACAGCAGTCAAGGTCAGTTGTTTTCTCGGTATAAAGGGTCACACAACTTGGAGCCTTCCTGGTCTATAGAATGGAACTATTGGAGAATGAGAAAATTGAACATTTTCAATGAAAGCTGAGAACTTCTTTGTAACATACTAACAGGCAAGCTGTTTATAAGAAAGCCACTTGAAGGTTCCGTCTGGACTTAATTTTATAGCTTCATTTAAAAACCATGATAAATTCTTGCGTCTCAAAAAAAACCGTCATGAGCATTTGATAATTCTTAATTTCAAAATGCTAGAAAACCTTTACTTCCCTCTTGATCTTGATAACAAAGATGATTCTTTAATAGGAATACAATTCCACAGAATTCACTCGTTCAGCAAATAGCCTTGTTCATGTAAAAGTCTGACAGTGAATGCTGGCGGGGGGGGGGGGGGTGCAGAAATCAAGCTGACCAAGATGATGCCCTAACAATGGAATAGGCACCAAATACATAGAAATTATTACATTAAGCGTGGTCAAAAACCACTAGCAACCTTCTGAATATGTTCAATGACTTACCGCCACAGTAATTGAACTAAAAGAATAAAATTTATGATGTATCAAAGCAAATTTAACTCTGACAGCTGACTTATCCAGTATTACCATCAGCGAGGATCATGTCACTACCACCTTCAAAACAGCAAAAAGGGAAGGGCAGCAAAGCTCATATCACAATTTTAAAAAGCTGGTAGAGGAACAAGGAGGGGCAATATAAAGTGAGGACAGCATTGTAAGGAGCACAGGGACCAGGAGGAGTGCTGCCGTCAGTTAGAGGGAGGATGGCAGGGGGGTGGTAGGGCACGTTCAGAAGGCAGACAGATCCTGGGTTTTAATCAATAGGACATAAATAAAACTAAGAATACCACAATAAACCTGTATATAAAACACTGGTTGAGGCTGAGCCAATGTACAATGTACACCACAATTTAGTGTGGACACAAAAGCATTAGATAGGGTGCAGAAAAAATTCAGGAGAATGTTTCAGGGATGGGGAAGCTTGGGGGCTGTTCTTCTTCCAGGAAACTTAAAATAGTTTGATAAGAGCCATTAAAAATCATGAGGGATCTGGAAAGATTAGATGTAGAGAGAAACTGTTCCAATTTGTCACAGGACTATGAACCAGGGGAGATGGCAAGAACTGCTGATGCTAGAGTCAGAGTCTAACACAGTATGGAGTTGGAGGAACACAGGACAGGGAGTCTACGTTTTTGGTCAGGGCCCATCTTTGGAACTGGGGTGGTGGGCGGGGGGGGGGGGGAAGCTAGGAAATAAATAGTGAGGCGGAGTGGGGCTGGGGAAGGTGGGTGGAATGGTGATAGCTGAGTGCAGGTAGGGATTGGTCAGTGGGAGGAGTGGGGCGGATAGGTGAGGGAAGAAGATGGACAAGTCATGTCATGTCAAGAAGGTGGGGATGAGAAGGTGGTTTGGGCATGGAATGAGGCAGGTTAGGAAAATACTACATGCCTGAACATAGAATTCACCCAAAAAAAAAAGGAATGAGCATAGGTGGTGTTGCTCCTCCAGTTTGCATGCGGCATCGCTATGTTACTGGAGAAGGCCCAGGGTGGGCATCTCACCTAGAGTGTGTGGAAGGGGGAGCTAAGATGGCTGGTGACCAGAAGGTGTCGTCAATTAAAAATTGCCAATTAATCAGAGCACAGATGGTCCACAAAATGGTTGGAGTCTGCGCACGGTCTCACCAATGTAGAGGCGGCCACAGAGAGAGCAACAAATACAGTAGACCAGTTTGGAGGATATACAAAGTGAACTCCTGCCCGACATTGGAAAGTTTGCCTCCATCCAAGGCCCAAAGCAAAGGGTGGTGTCGCGCGTCCTGCGGTTGCAGGGGGATTAATGGGGAGAGTGGAGCGGAGATGAGGGAACCGCAAAGTGAACAGTCCCTACAAAATGGCAGATAGGCGTGGGGAGGGAAGGGTTAGATCATAAGTGGCAGAGGATGATATGCTGGATGCGGGAGGTTGGAGGAGTGGTATGTGAGGACCAGAGAGATTCTGTCTAAGTTTTTGTTGGGGGGTGTTGAGGGCAGAAGTGCAGGAAATGCAAGAGATGCATTTGAGGGCATTTTTGATCACTGGGAAGGGGGAAATTGCGGTCCTTGAAATAGGAGAACCACAGGACACCGATTTTAAAAAAACAGGTGACTGAAACAAAAATGTAGGAATAACGAGTGGAACAGCACTTTTAAAAAAAAAATTACACAGCAAGTGGACAGGATCTGGACTGCACCATTTGGCAGGATGTTCAAGACAGGTTCAAAAAGCAATTGAGAGCTGGAACAAACACAATGGATTGAATAGCTTCCTTCTGTGTTGCAACCATTCTATTATTCTATGCCAAAAGTACACCTCTTACCTGAAATATAACCACGACCATTGCAGTCTTCTAAGTCCATTTTCAAAGTGCTGTGCTAGAAGTATATTAAAAAAAAGAAAAAGTTATACATCTGTTCTCTACATCAATGGGGTCTCAAACTTCCATGTATTAACTGCAGAAGCTTCAGCTATCAACCTCACCCCAAAAAAAAAATTCCAGAGAAAAAGAAGTGACATTGCTGAACTCCTGGTCATTGTATTTTAAATCACCATGTTGCTGATCTTTCTGTATCCAGTTCAACTTGCAAGTAAAATTTGGGAAAATAATCTTCATCCAGAAGTCCAACAGCACATTTTTCTCCCCCCCACTTCATGAGGCAACATGAGAACTTAAGGACATCCCAAGTATTCTTTAATTGTTGAACAATGCTAATCCATTTGCCTTAGAGAAAAGAGACACATACTTTTGGAAACTTTAAATACAAGAAAGGAGCTCAGGAGAAAAAAAAGCCCACCGAAAAAATAGAATGAGTATTTCTCTAGCTAATGTAACTCGTCGCACATATCTTTGAGAAGAAATGTGTATAGCAATTCAAAGCCTCTACACCACAAGCATTTTATGCAAACACCAGGAACATTGTACTCTAATTCACCATCATGTTCAAGGGTAACTAGGGATGGTGGCCCAGCCAGTGACACACATCTCGCAAATGAATAAAAAGCGACGACAATAGGTATGCAGTTAAAATGAAGTGCTCTAAAATGAAAATATTCTGTAGCTTTCGTACGTTTAAAAGCTAGCTGTCCTAAAAAATAAAATCAATTACTTCATCACTTCAGATGCAACCACTTTGAAACTCATTTTGCCATTTTAAAAAAATTCCCTGCAGTCTCTGTGGTGTAGATACACTCACAGCTCTAAGGAAGGAGTTTCTGGAGCAAAACTTGAACCAACCACCTTCTGACTCAGGAGGGGAGGGTCGGGTCTTATCAACTGAACACCCAATATATTAAATAAAGGATTATACAACAAGTAACACAGGGCTACCAGCAACCATGGATTGGATATCAATGCCAGTACAGCATCGGCAGAAAAGCATAATAATGTTACTTCAAGCAACTAACATGACAAATGCACAAAATGCATTCATGTTCAAAGCTATGCAATCACCAAGTGATTCAGGATTGAAATATAAAGTTTATAGCACCCTATAAAGTAGGCACTGTATGGTTTAAGATTTTGTTTTTGTATCTACACAAAACTAAGATTTACAAACAAATATAAAAACTATTAATCAAAAAGAAATAAAATCAAGGCTTGGCTATTTAACACTGCGAAATTTAAAATCTGACGTAAAATTTGAAATCACATGCAGATCCCAGATGTATAAACTAAATACTAAATACCTCATTCAACAAGTTTAACACATAGCCCAGACAGCACAAGCTTCCGGATTTTTGTCTTTTTATAAAATACCTACAAGCACTTTTTTTTAAAATACCTAAAACTGAAGTATTTAATTGAGAGACAATAGAAAAATTAGAGACATAACTCAACTGATGAAGTCTTTAAAAAAAAACCTATTAATTCACATCAGGTATGAGTCTTTTAAAATAGAAACCACAGAGACAGTAAGGAAGTGAACAGTAACCAATAAATTTAGTTGAAATAACAGCAATTCTTTTGAAAGTATTGATATTACCTGACAATTACAATTCAAACTAATAATTGCCAACAGAAACTCTGAGAAAATCATGTCTTGTTTGGTAGAATGTGAAACTAACTTTGTATCTCTAAATAACCCAAAGTAAATTCCTTTGATCAAATTATGGAATATGTAGAAGCTCTGATCAAAAAAAGGTCAGAGATGTCAACTTTACAGGCAACAGTAAAGTAGAACATATTTTTCCAAGAATTTGAAACCTGTCAAGGAAAGATTGTGTACTTACAGGGTGAATGCTGGGATTCAACATCATGTGCACTCTCTCGTTGCTGGTGTGGTGCAATGGAGACTTCTAGATTTTCTTGCTATGTGCTGTGTAGTTGCTTTGAATGCAACAAGTGACTTTGCAATGAAGGAAATGGACTATAATAACAGTTGAATGGCAAAGCAGATTTTGACGTAATCAATGGCTGCTCTCTGACTCATTCACTATCCAGCTTTTCAAGTTAGAAATTACTAGGCACAACAGAAGCATGCACTTTGGTATAAAAGATGATGTGGCTCTCCAATAAATTGGAAATGCTTTAGCTATTTTGAAAAAAAAGCAATATTCAAAAGGGCAATGAAACATTTAGAAATACGAGTGCTAGTTAGTTTAAAAAAAGCCTCCAATATTTTCCCCCTCTATGGGCCATAAGCATCACACAATCACCCTAACCTTCCAAGGGAGAAGTGGGTAATGTATTTCAGAAGAGATCTGCAAATGCCACTTCGAAGGCACCTCCTCAGCACTTCTTATCAAGAACTGAAGTGGAACCATTACCTTTTTCTTCCCACTTCTAACAGTGGTTTGCCTCCATTTAGCATTTTATCCCAATAGTAAAAAGATCGAAGACTATGGGGAGGAATTATGTACAAAAATACTTTTTTCCTTCTAATCAAACGTAGGTCTTCCGATGGAATTATTGTAACCTTAGAAGAAACATGATAGCATATGTTTCTTGATTAAAGCATGAAGACATCACGAAACTCATCAGTTGCCAGCTCTGAATGGCAATCTAAGTGTACAATTGCCCTGACTGTGCAGGATAAACCAGTAATTATCAGAAAAACAAAAACAGAATTTTAATCGAAAATGACTAATATGAATGAAAAATGTTAGTTTGTCACAATAAATACAAGCTTCAAATCTCATCTCCTAACCATTACCATTCCCAAGACCATACACATCCACTTGTAACACATCCTGCCAAAAATACTGCAATCCTCAACTAAAAATTTTCAACACCATTACCCCAAAATTTCCCTCTTTTCTAGGCTCCTCAGCTCCTTTTCAAAGAATCCAACTCTTCCAAACTATTGTTGCTTACATCCCTTACATCCACATGATTGAATGCCCTCAAACTTTCACTAGATGCTATATCCCTGTGCTCATTTAAAAAACATCTCCATCACCTCAGCACAGTGCATTTCCACAGTTTTCTCCAATCCTTTCTTTACAATCTTTCCATTCTGAAATTCTGTGCCTCGATTACATCAGTCTATGACAAATCTCACTTGATGGCATGTTAATCTGTTCATTTTATTGTTTAGTTTCTTGCCAACCTTTAAATCAGCCTCCTTGAATTCTAATCAACTTTGAGTGTTTAAATACTGTTGTTTGGTCTTTACTCACTCATTTAGCAACTGGAATGCTTGCACTTAAATGATCACTGAAATAAAAAGAGATTATTGCTACACGCTTAGAAAAAAACTCAAGTTTGGGAAGAGCCAGCAGTTCAAAGGAAGATCATGTTTAGCCAAATTATTGGCGGTGTTTGAATTAGTAACACATGCTGTGGATCAAAAAGGGAGTCTGAGGACTGATTCTATTTGGATTTCCTGAAGACATTTGATAAAGATGCCACATTGAAGGACACGTAGAACACAAAAGCTCACGGTGTGGAGACATCAGCACAGATAGAAGATTGACCGAGGAGGTGAGGTGAAGATTGGAGTGAGCAGGTAAAAATCTTGCAGATGGGAGAATAGTTTGGGAAAATGTGAAGTGGTTCACTTTAGCAGGAAGAATACGAAGCAGAGTATTACTTAAATGAAAAAACAATTGCAGAATTCTGAATTGCAGAAGGTGTTCTCCTTGAGGAGTCACAAAAAACTAGTATGCAGGTACATCATGTAATGAGATGCAATTCTTTATTACGAGAGGAATTGAATATAAAAAAGGATGTCATGCTTCTGCTACGCACAGCATTGGTCAGAGCATACCTTTAATACTATATGCGGTTCTGGTCTCCTTATTGGAGGAAAGATTAAAGCATTGGAAGGCCATGCAGAAGCAGTTTACTAGTTTGATACCTAGCATGAGCAGATTGGCTCAGGAGGATAGGACAGACGTGCTGGGCTTGTTTCCACAGTAGAGTAGATGAAGAAGTGACTTGATTGAAGTGTATAACATCCTGAATGGTTTTAACAAGGTGGGCAAGAAAAGGGTGCTTACTCTTGCTTGGTGGGGCGGTGCCAGAAGACAGATTTGAATTAGGGGTAACTGCTTTAAAATTAGTGGTCACCCTGTTAGAAGAAAGGTTGAGAGAATTTCTTTTCTCTCAGAAGGTTGAGAGCCTTCTGAAATAGCGCTCCAAAGTTGGTGGAGGTGGGGTCACAAATATTTTTAAAAACAGACGTTGATCCATCTTGTTCGGCAAGGAAAACAGAGGGCTATCAGAGAGAGCCAGAAATTGGATTTTGAAACAAACAGATCAGCCACAAACGGGTTATCGAATGGCAAGGCAGGTTCAAGGGCTGATTGTGTTTCTGCACCTATTGCACATGCTTGCATAATTGATAAATTAACCGGAGTTTCATCATACCTTGTGCTATCTAAAGGCAAGTCCTTGACTTGTGGTCTGATGCACATCAGAATTTTATTCTTCTTAGTTTTGCAAAGTGGTGGCTTTCTATCGTCTTCCACACTCCAGTTTATGACAATGAAGTACGTCCCTAACCTGAATCACTTGCTAACCACACGAACTAAAAACATCCCTCTTATTGTGCTCCCATTCAAATAAGTAGAATCTTTCACATGAAGAATTACATAAATCAAATGGAAGCGATACTTGGAAACTTACAATATTGTTTTGCTCAATTCCCTATTTTGAAAACAAAATGGTCAATTTAAAGCAAACTTGTTGGATCACCACTCAACTACTTTACCGTCTGGCATTCCACATCAATTAGTAGAAAAAGACTGGACTCAAAAATGTCTACATAAATGAATAAAAACAGCTTCACTTTGAATAGCACTAAGTTTTTAAAAACCTAAAAGATAATGATCAACTATCCTATAAAACCTATTGTGGGCGGCACAGAGGCTCAGCGGTTAGCAGCCTCACAGCGCAAGGGACCCAGGTTCGATTTCAGCCTCAGGCAACCGTCTGTGCAAACTCCGCACATTCTCCCTGTGTCTGCGTGTGTTTCCTCCGGGTGCTCCGGTTTTCTCCCACAGTCCAAAGACGTGCAAGCTAGGTGGATTGGCCATGCTAAATTGCCTGTAGTGTTCAGGGGTGTGTGGGTTATAGGGGGATGGGTCTGGGTGGGATGCTCCAAAAGGCAGTGTGGACTTGGGCCAAAGGGCCTGTTTCCACACTGTAGGGAATCTAATCTAAATCTAAAACAATTCATGGAAACCACTTTTGTCATTGGCCAGATTCCCTTAAGCTTCAGGTTTTTTTGCAACATATGAAAAAGGACAATTTGAATTGTTTACATTTGCGGTTCCAAACACCATAAATGTAGGGGATAATTAGAACTATTGGAGATTATGTAGTGTTACAATTTCAGTAGATACTAAAAAAACGTGTTTAAAACAGATTTAAACTTCTTATTAACTCCTGAAAGATTGGCACTTCAAAAAAAGTTTCCTGTAGTAAATCACCAAAGGCACTATTGAAATAAAGCCTAATTTCTTTTAGTGGGCTACTTTTACTTCAAATTACCGAGTGGAACATTCTCCTATCATTCACATCACCCATCACACTCTCCACAGGATTATAGTCCTTCTAACTAGTAGCCCACAGCTGCCGCCCAGTTTTCAATGGGTTCTTGTATTCCCACTGGGTGGGACTTCAAAATGACCATCACCAAACTCAGGAAAGTGTCTTTGAATGCTTCTTTAAATTCACCACTAGCAGTAAAAAGTTTGTTTCAATAATTTTCACACCTGGACTTCTCTCTGTAAAAGTTGCAGGGTGCATCCCATTATTAGAGATGGCCTCCATCCCAAATCCAGCACACAAGATCCAAGGAGCCTTTTCACTCTCTCGATCACACAGAGCTTCTGCTGTCCATCTTTGATCATTATTATTTTGGGAAGTTTGTAACTTAATTTCAAAGTAGTTTCTTGTGTCCTATTTCCAGTGATGACTCACAGCACAACTATTTACAACTCACTCCCTATGACCACCCTGCTGGGACTTTGAAAGCCTTGGAATCTACTCATTGCAAAAGTAGATGCTGTTGCAGTTATTTCCAAGCATAAATAGTTGCCCCTTGTCCATAAAAAGGAATGCAAGCCTTACTTTGACCTCTGACAATCAAAGCACTTAGACTTAAGCATTTAAAACGGACATTTTCCTCGTTACTATCAGTTTACGGGAAGGGACACTTGACCCAAAACATTAAATCTGATTTAATCTCAACACTTGCTGCCAGACCTGCTGAGCTTTTCCAGTAATTTCTATTTTTGTCTCCAAGTCAGACTGGGATGTCTGAGCGGAGCAAAAGAGCTGGATTGAAGGGTCTGTTTCCATGCTGTATGGCTCCATGACTAATACTTCGCTTAAAAAAAAGGGTTAGATCTCGCTGATTTTATTTCCCTATTCTGCTGAAGAATGGGAAAAGAGATGCATATACATCATACGTGAGACATCAGTACAGCACACACAACTTGCATGCAAATTCTTGAAATATGAACAGACAAAATAGCAGATGGAGACCATTTGGCACCTTCAACCTACTCTACTATTCAATAAGATCAATGCTGGTCTGTTTGTATTTTGAGTTCCACATTCCCATCTACCCCAATAACATTTGATTCTCTTGCCTGAGATGAATCGTCTTAAAAATATTTAAGATCCCATCTCAATGGCCTTGAGGGAGAGAGTGTTCTGAAGTCTCACAATCCGCCAGACAGAAAAATAAAAATCTAGAAGGCAACCCCCAATTCTGAAATAGCTCCCCAAGTTCTAGACTCACCCATGAGAGGAAGCATCCATTCCATATTCATGTCATAACCATTCAGGATCTTACATACATCAATCAAGTCATTTTACTAAATGCTATTGGGATCAAGGCCGGCCTGTCAACCTTTTGAGAGAAGGTAACCTGCTCATTCAAGGTATAAAGCTAGTAAATTTCCTCTGAACCACCAACATAGTTACAACCTTCCTTAAACAAAGGAGACTAGAATTGCACACAGAGAGGTGGTCTTACCAATGCCCTACATGACCAAAACATTAACATCCTTACTTTAATGCTCCATGCCTCTCATAAATCAACTTGATTTATGCCCAGCCCTGTCCATCACACAAGCCAATCTTACATCCATTAACTATGTCTATACTTCTTGCTGCCTCAAAAAGGCAGCCAACATAATCAAAGATCACTCCCACCCCATCTCTTCCAACCTCTTCCGTCAGGCAGAAGATATAAAAACTTAAACATATATACATACATACATACTGTACGCAAAACAAACTTTTCACTGTACCTAGGTTAATGTGACAATAATAAACCAAATCAAAATCTGTCTGCAACCTCCTCATATCTTCACAACCTATCCCCTTTATCACAGTCATAGAATTCCTACAGTGTGGAAGCAGGCCATTCTACCCGTCGAGTCCACACTGACGTTCCAAAGAGCATCCCACCCAGATCCATCCCCTTACCCGATCCCTGTAACCCTGCATTTCCCATGGCTAATCCACCTAGCCTGCACATCCCTGGACACTATGGGCAATTTAGCACGGCCAAACCACCTAGCCCACACATCTAACAAGCACCCAACATTTCTTCTTAGAGACTCTGTCCCACATTGTGGTTAATGTTAGGAGGACTTGTAGACCACCTACAAGTGGTTCTTTCCCTATTCCTCTGCTCCACCTAAACTGCTTTTACATACTGATTGATTCTAGCAATGTCATATCTGTTACACAAAATGTCATCCTTGATTAACAGTGTTACTCCTCCTCCTCCTTTACCTAGCATCCTGTTCTTTAAAGGTCATAGGTACCTCAACATTCAACACCTCTGCGTCCTACAACGGTGCCTTTAAGATATATAAATGATAGATAGTATTTATTTACTTCAATGGGCACTTCTTAAATAAACTTGCTATGAATTCAGACGTACAGCTCTTAAGCTTTGTAACATCTGGTCTTGTTAGCATTCCTAGTTTTCTTTTGTCTGCCCCTTCCTGCCATTCGGGCCCTCATTTCCCATATTACAATTTTCCTCTCTTACCCTGTCTCCACTGTTTGATACATTACACCTTTCCACATTTAATAGTCAGGCAGAGACTAAGTTTAAAACTCTTCTGTACTTTGCTAGGTACAAGGTTCATAAGAACGCCACATGGCTCAGGTGTAGACTATTCCACAGGTACAGCCGCACTTTCTCCAGAGTTGGTGCCAGTGGCCCACAGACCAGAACCACTTCTCACACCAGTCTCTAAACCATATATTCACTTCTAATTTTATTGTACCGTGTCAATTTGCACATGGCACAGGTAATCATCATTGGAGGTTCTTCTTTATTTTGTGTCTAGCCCCTCATACCTCTCTTCACAGAAGCTCTTTGAGTTTTTCCTATGTTGTTGGTACCTACATGGACCATTACCACTGTATCCTCCCCCTCCACTGCAAGTTACTTTCCAGCCCTGAGCAGATGTCTCATACCATGACACTGGGCAGCCAGAGTTGTCTAGACTCTTACTTTTTGCTGCAGAGATAATAGGGTCAAATCCTCCTGACATACATTCCTTGTCCTTCCACCCATTTGAATGGCTTCCTGTATCACAGTGCCATAGTCAGTTTGCTGATCCACCCTCTGACCCTGCTTTCAACTAAACAGGCCGAGAACCTCAAACCTATTGAGCAACTGCAGAGTCTGACAATCCTATACTCCTGCCCATAAGCCCGCAACTCCTCCCCTCGCTTATCCACATCTTCCTGACCCTGATCAGTGACCACAGATCTTCTGATTTGATCTGAAGTGTTATGACTATCTCAGAGTACAAAAACTAAAAAGTAACTTTCCGCTTCCCTGATGTTTCAGTGTCTGTAGCTTAGCCTCCAGCTCAACTTCAAACAAGCACTGTAAACATGCTCACCCTAGATCATAAAGGCATCCAAAAACTCTCCCATACTACAACTTTGATATATCACTTGCCCTGCCATCTTCATTTAGTTTTAATAAATTAAATTCATTTAATGTTATTCATTTCTTTATACAGTGCCTGTTTTAACTTTACCACCAACTTATGTATTACGAGGGTACATACGGGGCCCTGATGTTTCCTTAAAAGATGCAATATATTTTAGTTCAACCTTGCCAAAATCCAGGTTTTCACTCATCTCCCAATGTATCAGAGGCACAGCGAAGGAGCTAAATTAGCAAAAAAAAATGACATATACTTCACAGCTCTTGCATAAAACATTTTTAAATTTCTAAAGCACTTATTTGAAAAGCTGCCAAAAAAACGGTCATCATTTATTAGTATAAAAATACTATTACAGTTAGAATTGAAATTTTCCATGTTCATCCTATTAAATTGTATTCAGACTGAAGTGATGGTAATTGTTGTGCCCCTTGGGTTACTTTTTACAGCGAAAAACATGTCAGTCACACAATGTTGAACAATCCACTGTAACTTGGGAGGCCAGCTGGGGTAGAACCAGTTGTAGAATGGAACTGCACATCTTTGGACCATTTAGAATAGAGAGCTGGAAATATATTAAGAGATCACCTGTTGTTCCTTTCTATAATTCACAGATCAAAAAAAAATCTAACTTAGGAAAGTTCTTGTGCTTTTCACAGAGCAAGCAATTTCTCTTTTGAAAGCCACAGAAAGATATTCAATCTTTAAATCTGCAGCTTTTTGGCTGACACAGTTTAAATGTCAACTTCACCACACCATGGTTACTTCAAGCTTGCTGCACGCCACCAAGTTCTGGCTGGGGAAGTTCCATGTAAAATCTACTTTTGCTCATTTAAATTGAACTTGTTCTATAAAGAATACTGGACAAACAATATTCTAAAAGTTCAGAATAATGGCACAAATCATTATCATGTTTTGTGTAAACAAACATCAGAAATTTGTTTCAGATAATAGGAACATGGTGGTTGACACTGTCACATACCAACTACATATCCAAGCATTCCTATTCTAATGTACAGAAATGCTTAAATTGTAAATGCTTTTTTTCCCCTTATCGCATTTAAATTAATGCACTTTTGCATATTCTGGAGGGGGAAAAAAAAAGCCTTGTTATGCCAGTCACACTGCAATCTGATATACCTTTGGCACTGTTTCACTATCACACTTACACACAGGAATTACCAAATAACTTCTTGAATAAATTGTACCTGCAAGAAAGTGCACGTCAGTCAGTTGCACCTCAGTTAATTCTCAATCATCATGAAGTGAACATTATTTTTTCCCCCCTCAGTGCACTGTTTCCAACATACACTAAAAATGTTGTAAAAATCTGTGAACTACAAAAACAAGTGACTGTAAAAGTAATTGTCACAGTTTGACTATTTGTAAAGTTGCAACAGCATCATGTTGAACAGTACTTATTCCCCTATTCTCATCTCCGTCTACTGAAGTTGCAAACTTGCTTTTCAGGTATTTCATAGAACTTCAAATCAAACACACATTTATTTTAAAGAGCATTTAAAAACCTTACATTTATACTGAGTTCTATACATAGTAAACATCCTTTCAGGAGCTCTTCAGAAGAGGTAGGCACATCAAAAAAAAAACAGGAAAATGGGGCGTGAGGAGTTGGTGAGCAAAGAGAAGAACATGATAAGTCAAAAAGAACCATTGATGAAACTAAAAACAAAAAAAAAAGGAAAAAACACAGATCTTTCGTAAGTTAAATGAAAATCTTAACACATTGAGACTCTTAAATCTAACTCAACACACTGTACACAGATTTTAAGAATATACTACCCACCCCCACCACCCCACAATCCCAAGAAATGTTGACAGGCAGTACTGCCAAAGCTCTGAAGAGAAAACTAAAACAAAACAGATACTAAAAAGATCCAAAGTCATTTTCACGATTAAAAGTTATATTGAAGCTGAGCAGTTATTTCAGCAATTGAAACTTGATCATGGTTCATGTAAATCTACTACAAACAGCAAAAATAAAACTCAATTAGGACTGAAATTTCTTCTCAACTTGTTTTTGAGAAAATTAGTCTGTTCAATTTCTGACAGGCAGCAGGATCCAAGAACAAATGTTAACCAGTAAAAGCCTGCATTTGCACACTGTTTAAAATCTTAAACCCACATCAAATCCCATCATTAAGTGATTTTTTTTTAAAGAAGTGTCTAAAGCAACACAGAATTAAACAGAACAACAAAGCAACGGTTCAGTTTATGTGAAGCAAGAGCAGAGTAAAAATCTCTACGTGCCCCTGCATGGGGGTGGGGGAAAGCATTCAAAATTTCTTGTTTCGGTTCAGTTGCTGTGCAAAGTTAAAAGTTAAAGTTAAAACTGTTAAAAGTACAAACGCATGGATGTTAAATGAGTCAGCTCCAAGACACACTTTGAGAGCCTAGACGAATTAACAGCCACTTAGCAGGACACTGAAGAGCTGCTGTTAATGTGACTGGTGCAACTGCACACCATCTTCAAAACAGACAGAGCGAAGTAAACACACTGTGGGCACAACAGGGAGGGAGTAAAGAGATAACAAAGCGGAAAGTAAAGGACAGTTTAAAAAGTTTCATATCAGTGTTCTCATGTCAGATTCAGACAGCCTTGCATTCATGCTGTCAAATCCAGTTTCTGCTCACCACTGATAAAACTTGTGGAGCCAGTTTTACTTGTACCTACAATTCCACCAGGAGTGCATTAAAATCAGATTGGGGAAAAAAAACCCAGAAGTCAGCTAGGTCTTCTAGGATTGACTTAGAAAACCAATATTCAAGACCCCACAGGCCATCACTTTACACTTTTAACTGAAAGATCCACACCTGCTTTCTTAAATTCCTCTTTCTTCTAGTAGTGATATTAGCTTCCATTTGCAGCACTTAAAACTGTTTTCAGAATAAATAAGCATCCAGGTATACAAAAATACAATCTTAACAGTGCAAGCATAAATGAACATCATCCCTAAATCAACTAAGTCCTCTCTACCATCCTGGAATGCATTTGTCTTTGTAATGTTTTGGAATGGGGTGGCTGGCAGTGAGGAGGGGAGAGAGGAAAACAGTGCAATGAAAATATTTAATAGCTAGAGAAAATAACATTGCAAGCACCTGACCCAAAGTTTTCATATTTAATGGTTATAGGTGTTAGGTTCAATGGGATCAGGTCTGCAATGTGAATGTTAAGTGGCAATTCAGAGGGCAAAAAAAAGGAACGAGGTGAGCGATATGATTTCTGCTGAAACCTTCAGGCAGTCAAGCTCAAATCACATTCAGAAATGCAGTTATGACGCTGATGGGAGAAGTGCACCAGAAATCACGCTTCACTACTCCACAGGGCATACTAAAAAATGTAGATGGTTAAACTAATCACCAAAATGGTCAATTTGTTTCTCTATCACTTATACTGAACAAAAATAGACGCCAAGATTTCAACACTCAATAATATCTACTTTATTAAGAATGTTTTTAAATAAATAGTGAACTAATTACCAACTAAGTTACTATGCAGACTTAAACTATATCCTCTTAACCTCTCACATATATACTCATACATAGACAAGACAGCTCTGCAGACATATTACAGGAGGGAAATAAAAAGGGAAGAAAAAAAATCCGTGAATCTAGAGTCCAACTAAAAAAGGATAGAATGAGCTGGTGTCTCTCAGCTCCTTCAGTTTCTTCCTGTCAACTAGGCCAAATTGCTTTCAGCCACAGTGATGGAAGATAACCAGTCTGGGTGGAAGGTCTGTTAGACCCAAGTCTTTGGTTTGACTTAACAATTCAACTTTCAGTGCTGGCGAGGAAATCAAAAACATGGATTTCAGAAACTTTCTCTGATTCCCATAAAATGCTTTAGAAAATCTCTCTTCCCCTGGTTTCTTTTAACCAATTGAACAAGAGCAATTCCAACTGCCAACAGATCCCAAGTCTGTGGCAAAATAGAAACAAAAGTCCAGATGCTGTTGTCCATGTACTAAGTATACATTCTAAAATTTCTCTTCAAGTTTGTCATGCATTAAGGCCATAAAAACAAACTCTTCTTAAAAAGATTGAAATGGACTCCTTTTCCAAAATTACTGCTTTTCTAGTAAACAGCAAGTAAGGCACAGTCCTGCTTGACATTTGACTTTTCATTTCTAAGAAATGACATGATAAATCTATCTTCAATCCAGTAATGACCACTTCTTTCCACCCCCTCCATTCCTCAAAATCAATACATACATATTTAATTAACTATTTCAGCTCAGAATCATAATACTGAGGAAGGCCAATCAATTCATTGGGTCTGAGCTATCCAATTAGATGCATTTCTGCCTTCTTTCTTCATGGTCCCACAAACGCTTCCCATTTAAGTCTTCATCCAATTTCATTTTTCATTATCTTAAATCTGAGTCCTCTACTTAACCGTCCTCTAGCCAGTGAAAAGTTTCTCTTTATATACTCTAGCAAAATCTTAGAAAATTTTGACCACCACCTTTCAATCTCAATTTTTTTTCTGCTTTAAAACGAGAGCAACCTTGTTTCTCCATATGATTGGAATGCCTCGTCCATGGTAGCATTCCAGTAAACCCTGTCCGAAAGTCTTTTGAAAAGTGTAATACCCAGAATCTAGGAAGTTTCAGTCAAATTCATAGGGACATCTTTGCTAACATCACAAGATAATCTGTTTTTGTAGTGTTGATTAAGGGATCAATATGGTCCAGATTATACAGAACTTCCCCCTGCTTTGTCAATTTCAGTCTTGGTATCTTTTACACTGAAGGAGGCTAATGTAGTCTGGACTTTAAAATTTCTTGCTCTATAGGCTTGCTTATAAAGATACCTTTCAGAAACATGATGCACATTTTATATTTAACCTCAAAAGACAGTTACTGAATTTTTTTTCCAAATTAGGAACAAAAATTCCTTTTGAAATTCAAAAGCTGCAGGGTAAAAAGCACACTACCATGAATTCTAGCAGCTAGCACTTCTGCTTTAAAGTTGAGCTTAATCTACTTCTTTTAAAAATGCAATTTTAATCATCAGTTAACCCAAAAAAGGCAAAAACTTTCCAGCAGGCATTAGTTTACAAGTTTGAGTTATTAGTGGGACTTTTAAATATGGTGCTTTGCTTTTGACTTTCGCACTTCGATTAATGTAGTGGAGTTACTTTACTCAAAAATCTACTCATTCACTCACTATTATTTCAATCAAGTACTGTACTCTCAATACTTATCACTATCCTTCCCCATCTTGATGCAGCTCATTTACAGACAAACAGGCCTTATTGATTACTTAGGTATGATACAATAGAGGTATCAGCTAAATGTGGACTTAATTACAGAAGGACTGTAGGTTTAAAAATAAGATCTCTCTGGGAAATCAGTCACTTCCCAGAATATGTTGGACTGGCGCCACAATGAGGCTGGTACACTTAAAAACCCTTTAATATTAAATATCGTTGATTCTATTAATATTTGCTTCATTGAAATTCATCAAATGCACCAGATCTGGTATTTAAAAACTCTTAAAACAAAAGCAGAAGCTTAAACTTTTGAAAATGACTCCAGTGATAAACTTTCATATCAGAATAATCAGTTTATTCCATTAATCTATTAATGCTGGCTGCTTGATCAGTTGGACTACTCAATCCTGGGCCACCAAATTCCCTTATAATAAAATGTGAGGCTGGATGAACACAGCAGGCCAAGCAGCATCTCAGGAGCACAAAAGCTGACGTTTCGGGCCTAGATCCTTCTAGGCCCGAAACGTCAGCTTTTGTGCTCCTGAGATGCTGCTTGGCCTGCTGTGTTCATCCAGCCTCACATTTTATTATAAGGGAATTCTCCAGCATCTGCAGTTCCCATTACCACCAAATTCCCTTTGTAGTTTTCAGTTAAATCATCTGCAAATTTAAAAAAAAAACACCATTTTCTTCAGATTTCTAAGAGGGAATTAAGTTTTTATTACAAAAGATGCAAGGAGCCAAAATATTTTTGTATACACAGCACAGAAGAATGTAGATAAACATATGGCATATTTGCCAAGGAAGGCTGATACTCTGATTTGAATTCCTAAAAAGCCTACTTTCAGAAAATATTTTGTACGTGTTGGTCCATGGCAACATTGGCTGAAAACATGGGTGATTTCCCCTCCTCCCCCCACATACACATGGACACACCACACTACCACCTTTCTCAAATGACACCACTGTTGCTAAATTATCAGATTGCTTAAACGCAGCCTCAGTGCAGAAAAAGGATTTAACTGCTCAGCAAAATGATGATATTCACTAGAGTGTTTCACTTCACTCTAGAGCGTTAGGTTAGGCGCTAACTGCACTTCAACTAAATCGTAACTTTTTTTTAGCATAAATACAGTTCAAAATATAATTAGCACCAGAGTGGCAACTTGTACTACATCCACGTACAATGAGTTCCTAATGTCAGGCTGCCTGGAAGAAGATACAAAGTAATATAAGTGGCATCATAACTGCATGTATCCCTTAAACCTCTCCGTTTATTTGCATCAATCTATGAAGGCTGCCTTACTGGCAACATACAGTACTACAAATGCGGTAATCCATTTGAAGGATTTAGATATAAGCAGTTTCTTCAGTTGCACCCCAAAATCTGGATTGCTGCCAGAAATCCTCTTCCAGACATTTAGGTTTTGTCTTGAATATTTTATGTAATTCATGGTGTCTTAAGCTTTTGAACTTCCTGTAATATTGCAAGTAATAAAATGATTCTTGTACAGATGAAGTTATAACCAGCTACACAGAAAAAGCTTACATGAAATTTTCTAATTGGCAAGTTGGTATAAACTATTCCGATCTTCCAATTTAAAACAGACTACAAAAAGGTGCCTTTCACATTTAATGGTCAGGCACCAACTTCAGAACGAGAACCAAAAGTTAATGCTCCAGACAAAAGAAAGGTCACCATTTCTCTCTCCATAAATGCGGTCTGACTTGCAAAGCATTTCCAGTGTTTTCAGTTTTTTTCTTTTCTACCTTGATTTCGTGACATTTAAATCTCATTTTGAATTGTTAGCATGCTAAGAGGTAAGGAATATTTCTAGACTATACAGATAGAAAGAATTTGAGGAGATGATCCTGCACCTATAAGCAGAGGCTGGAAGATGCCCAGAAGATCCTACGCATAGGTTTGTTGTAATAAATTTTGTTTACTGTACACACCATTGGAACCAGCGCAAGTATTGGGATATATGCACATCTATCAGGATGACGCAGCATCATTGCAATATTTTTCCCATGATTCCAGATCTCAACATACCTTATCAGATTTGAGGAGGAGATGGAAGACAAATAGGAGATTTTTTTTAACAAAAAAATGTGAAAAGGAATCAAGGTTATTCTAGTTTACTAGTGAGCTGTTAGTTTGCAACACACTTTCAAATCACACCAATATCCACAAAGCCTTGGAAAATCCATTGGACTTTAAGCCAGAATCCATAACAGAAAACAGGCTTCGTTATTTTGAGGATTTGGTACCTGAAAAAAAAACCTCATCAGGTCTACATGTTTGTTCCCAGCTATTGTATTACATTATCTGTCGTGGAACAATTCAAAACAAAGCAAGCAGCTGCAATCTAAAAACAAAAAAGTACAGAGCAGAACTGACAAAAACACACTGATATTATACAAGACATTTTAAAAAGCTGCAGGTTTGGATTTAAAATGCCTTTCAAATTATATTTAGTAAGGCATCCAAATCCATATTAAATTTAGGGCAGTACTGATCACAAATTCAAAAGCAACTTTCTTCCTAGCTAAATATTAATTTTGGTGCCTGACCTGAGTGTCTCCAAATATTTTCTGTTTTTATTTTAATAAAGCTGCTCATTAGAATGTAGTTCTTTACAAACGGTTTGCTACTGTACTGGACACTAGCATTCTTTCCTATTAATGTGAAAGGCACCTTTTTGTCATCTGTTTTAAAATTTGAAGATCGGAACTGTTTATACCAACTCGCCAAATAGAAATTTTCAAATGTTAACATTTCAATGTGATAACAAGTGCCCGATTTCTCTCGTGCCCTTGAACATTTCCAAATGAATCAATGTTGATAAAATTGTGAGAATTCATTTTGCTCCAGCTCCTTCAAATATACAGCTGTATTATTAGTATATTTCCAAATAGCAAAAAAAGGTTTAAATAAAAACTCTTCAAACTGCAAGCTGAAACATGTTAAACTTGATCTTGTGTTGGATTACAGTCCAATAGGTACTAAAGCCAACATCCCCTACATACTGGGGCACCTGTATCACTGACATGGTTTTTGAAGAAATTTACATTTAATAAGAATGAAACAAGGTATTGATACATTAGAATTCTATAATGCACTTTCATGAGATGTGCACTAAATTTAAATTTGGGTCAGTACTGATCACAAAATCAAGGAACTTTCTTCCTGGCTAAAACTAACCCCAGTCTCAAAGACTTAACAATTTTTTTAAAAATGTCAAAACAAATGATCCATCTCACTTCTGCAAGAGAACAGGTATCTATCTCATTGGACAGAAGTGGTGATGGAAAACAGGAATTCACTCACTTTCTGAAAAGGGATCAGCTGAGGATATGCTAGATTGTTCTAAACCATGCCTGAATTGCACACATTTAGAAATCTTCTACACTCACCACAATGTGGTACTTGAAAGAAAGTTTTCATTATGCTGGTTTTACAATACAGTTTCAGACAACGTACACATCAAGTCAAGCCTCCCTATTCCTGGAGTCACAATTGTGAAAAGATTTAGTCAAATGATCTAAAGTTCCCAATTTACCTGACTGACAACTCAGGGTAAAATGAAAAACACTCAACAGGTTTCTGGACTTTGCAAGAAAATAACTGTTTATTACGAACAAAAATGATCTTTAACTAATGGTAATTAGGAAAAGTGAATAACGAGAGCACAGCACATGCACACGCACGCACCCTCTTTTGCAGGCTAGGTGGTTCTCTGCTGCACGAGCCCCACAAGCACTATGGTCACTCAAAACATTATTGCCAAGATTTCCTTTTGATCAGAACCCATCAGCTCCATGGTGCCTGCTTTTTGGTCTCTAGTGTCCTGGGGAAACTAACATGGTGTACAACCCCCAATGTGCTCTAGTAAACCCAATCTTTAAAAACTGGAGCCACATCTTAATAGTCTCTTTTGTTTAAGAACAATATTCTTCTTTCTTTGAGTACGCAGGTCAAAAATTAAAAAAATACAGAAAGACGTAATCTTTACACAAGCCATATATACATGGAATTAATTCACTAAATATTTTACAATCTGAAGCAAAAAAGGCTCCCCCCCCCCCCCACCCCACTTTGTTTTGTTACGATCCCAGCCTGTTCAAATATCTTCCTCTTGGGCATGTCCGTAGCCTACTGCTTATTAGCAACTCGGGGCCTCTCCCCTTTGGTCTTGGTTGTTTTGGTGCCCTTTAAACTAACTGCACCTCCCCTATTGTAGGCATTACTTCTTCAAATGAATCTGTTCTCACACAATACTCCACCAACTCTCTGGCTTGAGGCTGCAAAACTCCAGTTAGCAAATACTTTTACAATTATCTCCCCGGGGGCTTGTTGGTCATTAGCTAAAGTCATAGGGTTTGTTTAAAATGCAGTCTTTTGATCAATGTTCAAAATTATTGCCTGGCCTTAAAAAAAAGACCATCGTAGAACAGAAAAGCAAATTCCATTTAGCCACCACCTTAGACCCCAAGCTTTCAAATAGTAATTTCCTACCTTAAAGGAAGGGAGTGAATTAGATGGATTTTAATGACCCTTAACAGTGGTTACACAGTTGCCAATAGGTCAGCTCTTATTTCAGATTTTATTTCATTCAAATTTCACCATCTGCCATGATGGAATTCCAACCTATATCACCTGAAGAAGTGATAATGGGAACTGCAGATGCTGGAGAATCCAAGATAACAAAGCGTGGAGCTGGATGAACACAGCAGACCAAACAGCATCTCGGGAGCACAGAAGCTGATGTTTTGGGCCTAGACCCTTCATGGGTCTAGGCCCGAAACGTCAGCTTTTGTGCTCCCGAGATGCTGCTTGGCCTGCTGTGTTCATCCAGCTCCACGCTTTGTTATCTATATCACCTGAACATTGGCCTGGATTTCTGGATTGCCTGTCCAGTGACATTACTTGCAGTGGTGGCATAGAGGTAATGAGAATATTTCATCACTACTTTAGAAGATAATATCATTCAGCAAGAGCTTACAAATATTTTGCTAACAGTGGTTGAGAGAAAGGGAGGAGTTTTCTTGATAGCAGACATGAGTTTGAAGATTAAAAAATGACCCCTGAAGATTCATACCCCTGACTGAGAATGAGCAAAACACACTTTGAAAGCCAAACCATACCCAAAGTCCCACTATTCACAGGAAATGCATTCCTGTAAACTGTCATAGCTAGGGAATTCACAAACCAGGAACATAAGACCATAAGACATAGGAGTGGAAGTAAGGCCAATCGGCCCATCGAGTCCACGCCACCAATTAATCGTGGCTGATGGGCATTTCAACTCCACTTACCCGCACTCTCTCCTTAATTCTTTGCGAGATCAAGGATTTATCAATCTCTGCCTTGAAGACATTTAACATCCCGGCCCCCACTGCACTCCGTAGCAATGAATTCCGCAGGCTCACCACTCTCTGGCGCTGAAGAAATGTGTCCTCATTTCCGTTCTAAATTTACCCCCTCTAATTCTTAGGCTGTGTCCACGGGTCCTAGTCTCCCACCTAATGGGAACAACCTCCCAGCGTTCACCCTTTCTAAGCCATGCATTATCTTGTATGTTTCTATTAGATCTCCCCTGAACCTTCTACATGATTTATGACATGAGTCAATGGAATAGGATCCAGCAACTACAATATTGGTATCCACAGCACACAGAGCAATCCAAAATTCACTAAAAACTTGGCTGTACTAGAAAATGTTGTAGTAGAGAGCAGCAAGCCAAAAACAGAAAACAGATATCACCATTCGTGGAACAGCTTTATTGCTTTAAAGACTAGATATGCTAATAAGCCAATTACAAAGATGAGATCACATGACCAGCTGTCACAAGCAGTAAAGAAACAGCATGCTTGGAAGAAGATACATATACAAATGACTATACTGTAACTGCAAGTTCTTATCTTCGTGTTAAATAAGCCTGTTTGGAATTTTCAAATAATAAACTAAAATTTATGCTACTTAATGCGTATGTACCAATAAACATAAAAATGAACAACATTAATCCTTAATATCAGGTGAAGTTAGGGATCATAAATTATTAAGATATCGTGGGCGCACATACAACATGGGAGTCAAACATTATAATGAGACATATAATCAGCACAATATTTTGGATTTGGTTAGTTTGGCATATTTTCTTTATAAAATAAGTCAGAAATTCAATTTTGAACACTGGCCTAAATATAATCAATTCCACTCTGCTCTGTCCAGACCTTTCAAATTAAACATTGCCATCAAGTCTCCTCTCAGGCTTAGCTTCTCCAATGTGTTTACATAAAATTAAGTTCATCAATACTGGAGCCATTTCTCCTGAATCTTTTCTACACTCAAATGCCCAAACTTTTAGTGAACGGAGGTGCCCTAAAAACTGGACATAATATTCTAGTTGAGGTTCAAGTCAAAACAGTTTGTTTTTGCAGGTTTCTGAAACATACCACCGAATTCAAAACATATAGCCTAAAATGTCTGAGATAACAAGGTGTAAAGCTGGATGAACACAGCAGGCCAAGCAGCAGAGGAGTAGGAAAGCTGACGTTTCGGGCCTAGACCTAGATCTTAGATTCTCCAGCATCTGCAGTTCCTACTATCTCTGCCCAAAATGTCTGAATTTTTTAAGAGTCATTACACCAATATTTGTACATGCTTCCATTCATTGGAGTTGTTCACATGCAGATCACTGGGATCCAGATTCATTCCAACGCACTTTATTATTACAAACGCAAGAGAGAGTGGAATACTTACTTTCCTCGGTTACAGAAGCAGTGCTATGGATTTCCATAAAAGATACCACCTCTACCGCCTCTCAAAAGGATGGCAGAATTTCCTAACACCGTTTAAAGTGGAATCTGCTCTTGGTGAGTATCAAAGAAAACAAAACGTGGATTTGCACTTGCAACTGGTACCTTGCAAAAAGCATTCCTTCTTGCTGCTTTCAAACAGCACAGAAGAGACACTTGCACATCATCCACAAATCACTTTGTACCTCCTGGAGGCTAGTTACAGACCTCCAAAAGAAAAATCACAGAATCACAAGCAGAACAATTCTCCACCATCTGGGACACAACAGGAAGAAAGCAGAAGTCTTTCAGTGACAGAAGGAATATTCTACTCAAGACAGTTAGCAGATCCTATTAGAGGGAGGTGATGGCCTAGTGATATTACTGCTGGACTGTTAATCCAGAGACCCAGATAGCATTCTGGGGACCTGGAATCAAAACCCACCATGGCAGGTGGTGGAATTTGAATTCAATAAATATCATTAGACTGTTAATTCCAGGTGACTATGAATCTATTGTCAGTTGTTGGGGAAAACCAAACCCTATCTGGTTCACCAATATCCTTTCGGGGAAGTTTCACAGGCAGTTTCCTTCCCTAAAAAGGTCAACTGTCCTGCTCTTCTGATGCTGTCCAGCCTGCTGCGTTCCTCCAGCTCATACTGTTGTCTCTGACTCTAGTATCTGCAGTTCTTGCTATCTCAAACTGCCAACCTTACCTGCCAGACTCTCAGCAATGTGGTTGACTCTTAACTGCCCTCTGGGCAGTTAGGGATGGGCAATAAAATGCTGCCTAGCCAGCAATGACCTCATCTCATGAATAAAAAAGGAGCAGTGTGCTCAAAATAAAGTTGCAATCAACTTGCAGCAAGGATATGGATGTTGATGCCGCATGCATTCTACCAATTTTCACTCCCTGTTACCACTGGTGTTAGAAACCACCTGTGTTTGGTCAAGTTAGTTTCTTCTTTTCATAGTATATTCCATCTAATTCTTCATAAGTTTCGAAGGAAACTTGGCCTTATCTAATATGCCTACTAAAAAAAAAAATCTGGAATTAAGAGTCTAATGATAACCACAAAACAGTTATTGCTTCAATAAACGCTAACAGGATCACCAATGTTCCTCAGGCAAGGAAATCTTCCATCCTCACCTGGTCTGGCCTACTTGTGACTCCAGACCCACAGCAAACGTGGTTATACCTTAACTTGCTCTGGGCAATCAGGGGTGGGCAATAAATGCTGACCTAGCCAACGATGTCCACATTCTGTAAAATGAATCAAAAACACTTCTAGCAAAATGTTCTTGTCTACTGTGTACTTGGGTAGGATGCAAGAAACTACCTTCTCATGTCTGGCCTCCCTCCTCCAGTTTACAGGCTTTTAAAATGCCTAAGCTTCACATCAGTTAATCACTACTTCTGGGCTTACGGGGAGCAATGTGAAGTAAACCTTTTCTATTTCAATATATACACTGACTAGTCACTTTAAAAGCAAAACACCCACAGTCACTCAAAACAAGCAGCTTGATGACTTGTTTTAGAGATGTAATGGCATTGATTTAGATGCAAATTGCTTATTGAGCCAAAGACAGTATCACCACAGAAACAGACCAAGGAAAAGAAAAGGAAGGAGGAGAGCACAAGGGGGGTGAATTTTTACCCAAAATAGTCTGGTGGTCAATTCTGGTGAGTTGCACAAAAGGGTGCAAGTTCTTTCCTCCCCCTCATTATTTTCCTGAAACTCACCTCAGTATCTACGCACACACAGCTCACTCATTATGTTTTTCCTCTTGCCAAAGGCAGGGGTACTCATCACTGCCCAGGCCTCCCAGCAACATTCTTTAATAAGGTAATTGAACATTGGATCAGGATGACACTTCAGAGTTGAACTGTTCCTTCACCTGAAGATTTGCCCCAGAGATGTGGACAGAGGCAAGTGAGCGTCAACAGGGACTTGTTGGTTCTGGCGGAAGGAATGCACAAGGGGACAATCCTCAAGCATGCTCTGGGAGGTTGTCACCCAAGAAATGCTTACCAATGATCTCTGCGCAGATTGTTACTTCACACTCACCTCACTTACTGTTGCACCTGCCTTCCATCAAAGCTCTTGCATACAACATCTCCCTTCACCCACACAATCTCCTCATGCTACTGACCCTACATGGCATCTGTGCTTTGGAGCACCTTACCATATTTCCACGACTTGCAGCAGCACTAACTTCCACCTCACTCAATCCTGCTTTTTGTCTCATTGCAGGAGAAAACAGATCACAATAGAATGGAGAGAGCGCACGAGAGAGACACACAAGACAGGTAGTGGGGTGCCAACATTTACTTACTCGCCTCCTATGAGAAGACGATCTTTGCCCTAGTGGGAGAGGGCCAAGAACCATTTTATTGATGATACAGAAACCTCTGCATCCCAATAACTAAAATAATTACTGTCTATTGCTGTGCTGCTTTCCCATGACTGAGTGTGGCTGAAATTCTATCCCTATTTCAGTACTTTTTTCTTCAAAATCAGGTAAGCGGGATTTGCACAGTTCCTACTGTCAAGAGGACAGCAGAGAGATGTTAATGGGCTAACATCCCATGAATTTTTATGCTCCTTCTCTCCTCATGCAGGGGTACGTGAACACTGTCTCAACTTCCTGCCCGAATAGGATTGGGTGTGAAACATATGTAGGGGTGTGAAACATCTGTAAACACAAAAAGCATTAAGCTCTGTAATCTTTATAGCTCGACCCGCACACTGCCACCTACCCCTGTTTCTGCTGAAATAGCCAGGTCAGTGACTTCTGATGAAGCCAGGCAGTTGTCACCACTTGAAATCACATCCTGTCATTATCATACACTTCGTGACGATCAAAGCTGTATCCTGTTCTCAGATGTAGTAACTGTTTTATGTATCTGCCAATTCCAAGGGTAGAAAAGCGGGGACTGTCCCCTGTTCGAGGAGAATCACTCACGATACTCGACACTCTGTGCTGGGTTGCGTACAGCAATCCTCTGCAGCTTGTACTTGCTTAATAATAAAAGGATTGTGTTTTTGTAACCAGGTCAGTGTCTTGGTCTTGCATCAAGTCCATGAGGGTCTCTGAAAAAAACGAACCTAACAGCCCACAACGCATTTCCTCCACATCAGAGGATGAGCCCACAGAACTCAGAATGCACTGGCAAGGGTGCCTTCTGTATCCTCCCAATACTGACAACTCAGGTGAACATTTTAGTTAGATTACAGTCAGAAGCATACGCTGGTCAGCACAACATCTTGGAAGAAACTCCCCAGGTCACTAGCATTCGGAGGATGGCTGGAGCCTATTCATTTGCTCAGCCCCAGTTGAGAGAACCCCCATGGTGTCAAATTAACAACTTCATAGACAGACACAAGCATCAAGAGCTACAAATCTTCTCAAAACTCGCTATCAAGCAGGTTTGTCAAAGGCACTGGCAAACTGACTCTAAAGCTAGTCGGCTCCACCAAAATTTTATACTGTGCTACCACCACAGAGCGATATCTAGCATAAACTGTCTACTGGATGTATGCACAAAAGTATTTGCTCAGCACTAAATAGCAAAGAAACAAAGGGTCAAGGGACCTTAACTTCACACAGGTGCCCCTTCCTGGCAAGGAGGCAAGGCAGTACCAGTAGGCAGACAGAGGAGGAACCACACAAAAAAGAAACTCTAGAAGTCTCCTCTCCGGGTATTCCGAAAGTGACTGCAGCTTCCATCTTCAAACTGTCTGCCACCATCAGCCCAGTGAGTGTGTTCAGGCTGAAGAGTGTGTGTCCTACCCAGATGCAGGACCACATTCAGCACGTCCGGACCCTCTAACCACAAATGCCGTGTGTTGCTCAACCAAAACCCTAAGACCAACAGGCTTCAGGACAGGCTGCTTCCACTGCAGCAGTGGAGCACAGACTATACCTGGAAACAAATAGAGAGAAAGGAAGACAATGGCCAAAAGGCACACAGGTGGCACAGCTAACACATCATTGCAAGTACATGCTGATTCTTCATCAGCTGTGTAAGAAAATAGATGTCATTTCAGCTGCAACTACAAAGAATGAAGGAGCACAGGCCAGCCATCTTTAGTGTTACACAATTGTTCATGTCTAAGCTGGGAAGTGAGCAGCTCTTGGATCTTGTGCCAACTGGAGACCTTGGAAGGTGGCAATCGCTACTTCAGCAACTAGGCGGAATCCTTCCAGGTTGCAAACCATTGCTTGTGAATCACAGGCATTAGAATTGATCTGTAACACTGAATGATGCGGTCAAGAAGGTTTGGCACCAGGATGTTTAGTCTACAAAGTAGGTCAATGTGCAAAGTTGACATACAGGTGAAGTTATATTGCCCTTTGAAGGGCTTCACATTGCATTAAAAAATTGGAGCCACCGCCACCCTCACAATCTGAAACACTTACTCTGCCCACTTCAGGGTGTGGTGGCAGCCATTTTCATCTCCATTGAGCTCTTGCTATTTGCAACAGGTCAGAAGGTAACAGCTGTTGTGCTCAGCATAGGCCTAAAAACTCTTTGTCCAGGTGAAACCCCCTTCCAAAATAAGATAAAAAATTTCATACTTCCTTATTTGCCCTCCTGGTCAACCCCCTTGACTCTGATCTTTAAAGTTTTTGAGATTTGTAGCTCAGGTTGTGGATGAGATTGTCGACTTACTTGCTGAGCCCGTGTGTTTGGCTGCAGACATTTCATCGCCCTGCTAGGTAACATCGTCCATGTGCCTCCAGTGAAGTGATGGTGTTCTGTCCTGCTTGGTATTTATATGCCTCTGTTTGCTAGGCTGATTGGCATCACTTCAGTGATGGGAGCACACTGACTATGTTACTTAGCAGGGTGATCTTTGGGCAGCTCTCCAACTGACTTACCACAACATTCCAGGCTGGATGCACAGGACCTGCAGCAGCGATCAGGACTCACTCCCTACAGCCCGATTGCCCCAGGCCAACTGTGGACACTGCCCCTGACTTACTGTCCTGGGACCTCTTGACAGAAGGCTGTCTCCCTTTACCTCACTGGGAACTACCTCCCTAGAGATATGGTGATTTGACTACTGCCCATAGTGTTTTTGCCACATATGTTGCTGACATATGGTATACGTATAAAAATAACATTACATAGTATCACACAGCAACATGTCCACCCCTTTGATCGTTGCTAACAAGCTGCAAAGCTTTGTCTGCACTAAAACAGCAAGCAAGATAGGAGGTACTGAGCCTTTAAATTCTGACTAAAGGGAGCAAAGTGCAAAAAGAAAGAAAGACCAGACAACTCAAGGCAAGGCTGTGAGCATCGGAGTAGGCATAAAGCAAGCATTACACACAGAGCAAAACAAAAAAAAAAGCCCAAAGTTCCACCCAGGTCAAAGGCATGAGTTAGGTACTCATCTTTTGCGTGCAAAGTATTCTATCAACATTGCTACAATGAAAAATGCCAGTATGGCCAAAGTGCAGCATTAAAGCGCACAGAACCATAATCAGAAGTGATAATAAAATGTGAGGCTGGATGAACACAGCAGGCCCAGCAGCATCTCAGGTGCACAAAAGCTGACGTTTCGGGCCTAGACCCTTCATCAGAGAGGGGGATGAGGTGAGGGTTCTGGAATAAATAGGGAGAGAGGGGGAGGCGGACCGAAGATGGAGAGAAAAGAAGATAGGTGGAGAGGAGAGTATAGGTGGGGAGGTAGGGAGGGGATAGGTCAGTCCAGGGAAGACGGACAGGTCAAGGAGGTGGGATGAGGTTAGTAGGTAGATGGAGGTGCGGCTTGGGGTCGGAGGAAGGGATGGGTGAGAAGAAGAACAGGTTAGGGAGGCAGAGACAGGTTGGACTGGTTTTGGGATGCAATGGGTGGGGGGGAAGAGCTGGGCTGGTTGTGTGGTGCAGTGAGGGGGGGGGGGGGGGGAGAGACGAACTGGGCTGGTTTAGGGATGCAGTTGGGGAAGGGGAGATTTTGAAACTGGGGCCTCTTCCGCACCTACACAGGCCCCAAACCCCACCTCTTCCTCCGGTACATTGATGACTGTATCGACGCCGCCTCTTGCTCCCCAGAGGAGCTCGAACAGTTCATCCACTTCACCAACACCTTCCAGCCCAACCTTCAGTTCACCTGGGCCATCTCCAGCACATCCCTCACCTTCCTGGACCTCTCAGTCTCCATCTCAGGCAACCAGCTTGTAACTGATGTCCATTTCAAGCACACCGACTCCCACAGCAACCTAGAATACACCTCCTCCCACCCACCCTCCTGCAAAAATTCCATCCCCTATTCCCAATTCCTCCGCCTCCGTCGCATCTGCTCCCACGATAAGACATTCCACTCCCGCACATCCCAGATGTCTAAGTTCTTCAAGGACGGCAACTTTCCCCCCCACAGTGATCAAGAACGCACTTGACCGCGTCTCCCACATTTCCCGCAACACATCCCTCACACACCGCCCCTGCCACAACCGCCCAAAGAGGATCCCCCTCGTTCTCACACACCACCCCACCAACCTCCGGATACAACGCATCATCCTCCGACACTTCCACCATCTACAATCCGACCCCACCACCCAAGACATTTTTCCATCCCCTCCCCTGTCTGCTTTCCGGAGAGACCACTCTCTCCGTGACTCCCTTGTTCGCTCCACACTGCCCTCCAACCCCACCACACCCGGCACCTTCCCCTGCAACTGCAGGAAATGCTACACTTGCCCCCACACCTCCTCCCTCACCCCTATCCCAGGCCCCAAGATGACATTCCACATTAAGCAGAGGTTCACCTGCACATCTGCCAATGTGGTATACTGCATCCACTGTACCCGGTGTGGCTTCCTCTACATTGGGGAAACCAAGTGGAGGCTTGGAGACCGCTTTGCAGAACACCTCCGCTCAGTTCGCAACAAACTACTGCACCTCCCAGTCGCAAACCATTTCCACTCCCCCTCCCATTCTTTAGATGACATGTCCATCATGGGCCTCCTGCAGTGCCACAATGATGCCACCCGAAGGTTGCAGGAACAGCAACTCATATTCCGCTTGGGAACCCTGCAGCCTAATGGTATCAATGTGGCCTTCACCAGTTTCAAAATCTCCCTTTCCCCAACTGCATCCCTAAACCAGCCCAGTTCGTCCCCTCCCCCCACTGCACCACACAACCAGCCCAGCTCTTCCCCTCCACCCACTGCATCCCAAAACCAGTCCAACCTGTCTCTGCCTCCCTAACCTGTTCTTCCTCTCACCCATTCCTTCCTCCCACCCCAAGCCGCACCCCCATCTACCTACTAACCTCATCCCACCTCCTTGACCTGTCCGTCTTCCCTGGACTGACCTATCCCCTCCCTACCTCCCCACCTAAACTCTCTCCACCTATCTTCTTTTCTCTCCATCTTCGGTCCACCTCCCCCTCTCTCCCTATTTATTCCAGAACCCTCACCCCATCCCCCTCTCTGATGAAGGGTCTAGGCCCGAAACGTCAGCTTTTGTGCACCTGAGATGCTGCTGGGCCTGCTGTGTTCATCCAGCCTCACATTTTATTAATCTTGGATTCTCCAGCATCTGCAGTTCCCATTATCTCTCATAATCGGAAGTGAGTTGGAGATGTGCCACGAGGGTGCAGAGAAGCCAGTATGTGTCTCATACTAATGTGTGTAGAGACCGTGGGCAGTCACTCCAAGATTCTTGTGACTGCTGTCCAAGAAGGAAGACCAGACAGCAAGTGGGATTTACCAGGTATCCTCTCTGACTTTCATGTCAGGAACTTGGTCTTAGAGGTGGAAGAATGGAAACTGCATATCAAAAGCGAAGTTAGGTAATAATACAACACTAATGCATTCAAATAGGAGGTAAACAGGCCTCTCATCACTCACTAGAGAGATTCTCATCTCCCTATTCAACACTTTTATAGAGAGAGTGGAAAACAAAACCTGATCATTCTATGTCGAGCATCTCATTTCTGCCATTCCTCCCTATTTTCCCCACCTGAACTGCCAAAACACATTCATTCAGGGGCTGGGAAGATTCCATCAAGTCTGTCAACAGTACGGGGGACGAAAAGGAATTTTTAAATAAATTGTTATGACTCATTGGGGTAGTGCACGGGGGGGGAAAAAAAATAAAATCGAAGGCTCACTACTCCTGCAGTCATCACAGCAGTCAAAAATTTTATGAAGTACAAAAAATTCCCCTAATTTGCCTGACTTTCAGACCCAGATTGACAGAAAGCACAGATTAAGTTTCACCACTCAACAACAATTTTTTTTCTTTTACAAGTAATTAGAATCTAGCTACAGGTAAGCAGTTATACATCATCAACATATCATACTAATTAAAACCCCATCCATCCTTACAAACAGACAGGGTAAAAATAGATCATGAATAGAGGGGTAAATAAAACCCAGTCTCATCAGTGATAATGGGAGCTGCAGATGCTGGAGAATCCAAGATAATAAAGTGTGAAGCTGGATGAACACAGCAGGCTCTCTGATGAAGGGTCTAGGCCCGAAACGTCAGCTTTTGTGCTCCCGAGATGCTGCTTGGCCTGCTGTGTTCATCCAGCTTCACACTTCAGACTCATAACAGTTCCAGCTTTAAAAAAAAACTCAAAAAAAAGTAAAAAGATGCGGTTCTTAGAAATACAAAAATAGGCTTTGCTCATATTCAAAGTAATTTAGTTTGTAAAAGTACACAGAGGTGCGATCATACGTGCACTACAATTACACTATTTTCTTGCAATACTTAAAGGACAAAAGGAATCGCGATACAACTATTTCATAACATAACAGTTTAGTCAGTAACACACGATAGAGTTGCAGCACAGAATGAATTCTGTGCCACCGGAGAGATGCTGACATTTAAGAAACACCTTATTCAAATTCTCACTTCTCTCCCTCAGGAGCTGAAATTTCGTAGAGGACACTACTCCAAACAGGATAAGAAAAATGAACAAACAATTCTCAGACTGCCATTGGGACACTTGTTCCAAGGTAACTAATTCCATAAGGCTCCAGGGTGGGAAACCATCCATACCAGCAGTTAACTCCAAAAGAATAGAATAGATTCCGTAAACCAAATTCTGACCTGCTAACTCTTTGAATTCAATTGAATTCTTGACCTGGATAGAATGCAACATTAAAAAAAACTAAATCCAGTTTTATCCCCCACTCCCATCTTGATCCAGGCAGTTCCTTCTCAAAAATTGGAATTCTAGGGGTTTTTTCCTGTGTTAATAGCTGGAGAAAAGTCACCTGTTTGCAAAATAAAAACTTATTCTGACTCTCACCAACTAAAGGCAGAAGTAGCGAGTTTCAAAACATAGGAAATTGTAATATTCAATAAAACCAGAGAAGATCTGATTTTAACCTTAACTTTGCAAAAAATTTCTGCCTACCCTAAACACTTTTTACATCCATGTTTGAATCAAGGATTCACGCAACTCAATTTCACAATATTCAAAAGGTTTTGTCTCTACCACCTTGAAGAACAAAATTCCAAAGACAACTTTCAAAAGAATTCACCTTATTTTGACCAGAAATGGGCAATCCCTTATTTTTAAGCAATAACTGTTCTAGGCCATCCCATAAGAGGAATGAAACATCCTCTCTACATCCTAATATACACTTCGTAAACAGCATATCAAGTTGCACATAATGCATTACGTGCAGTTTAAAATTTATTCCAGGCTGAGGTGAGCTAGCTACTCCTTTACTGACAGGCTCCCCATGACCAACTCCCTCCCCATTCTGTAGACACTTCCAAAAAGGGATGGAGAAACAGCACTAGCTTCTGCACTGTCAAAACCCTTCAGGATCCTGTACACTTCAAGTCATTCCTCAAGTCTTCTCAACTCCAACAGATGCAAGCCTAGCCTGTCCAACCTTCTCTCAAAAGAAAACCTGCCTATTCTGGTATTAATCTTGTAAAATTTGAAAAAAAAAAGGTAAAATATAGTGGATACAGGAAATCTAAAACAATACATGGAAGGCTGGAAAACCTCAGGTGAGTCTGGCAGCAAAATCACCAAAACTTAAGAGTCATACCAGACTTGAAACATTAACTCGATTTCTCTCTTCAAGGTGCTCCCAGGCCTGCTGAGTTTCTCCAGCACTGGTGTCTGTATTAGTCCTGTAAATCTTCTGAACTGCTTTGAACACATCTGCACCCTTCCTTAAATAGAGAGACCAACACTGCACAGAACTCCAGATGTGATTTCACCAAATGCCCTGTATAACCAAAGTATAACTTCCCTGCTTTTGTATTCAATTCTGTCACAATAAAATGATAGCATTCTGTCTGCTTTCTAAATTGCTTGCTATACCTTCATACTAATCTTTTACCATTAAGCAGTGAATAGCCAGTTCCCTCTGCATCTCAGCGCTTTACAATCTCTCCCCATTTAGGTCATTTGTTTTCTTGTTATTCCCATCAAATGACTGGGTCCCACTTTCCCAGGTTATACCCCATTTTCCACTCAACCTGTATCCTTTACATCCCTACCAATCTTTGACAAATTTAGCAACAATACCTTCAGTGGCTTATCCAAGTCATTTGATTGCTCAATCCTACAATTTTGGGTGGCTTCTGCACTTCAGCCACAAGTGAATTCTTGCCTTTGTCATTCACAGCTCTAACCAAACTTTTTCGGTATTCTGGCTCCCTGAACGGTGAGTCATCTCCCTCCATTCCTTGAATGTCACTTCTTTTTCCCTCCCCAACAAAACCACCCTTTTCTTAACTCCCTGGACTTCCTGAAATGTCACATAAGCATTCCAGATGATGACAGATTAGATGGGATATTGAAGGTTATTAGATCTTTCTTCTTCTCAATTTGGACATCAGGTTATCTGCTTTGTTTGAATGCTATGCACTTCCATACACAAAGCTGAAAAAGTTTTGTCCTTTCATTATTTTTGGAATCTCTAGTTTCATCCAATTCACTTACATGTGTATTTTCTCTCCCTTCCTTACCCACCCTGTTTATCATTTCCCACATTAATACTTACTTCTCTTTCCTCATTTTGCCCGATTTACCACAGCTTCCCAAATTTGATCCCATGCCCCTACTATATGGTTTAAAACTCTGCTTTACTCTCCGGTTGTGCAGGTCACAAGAACACTAGTACCAGAATGGTCCAGGTAAAGACCATCCAAATAGTACACACCCTCTTACTCCACAAAGGCTCCACAAACCAGAACCCACCACCTTTTCCCATATCAGTCTTAAAGCAACTGAGGATTGTAACATCTACCATACTTTCATTAGTGCCAGCACCAGGTCAGAAGTCACCATTCACTCTTCCGTTGATCATTGGAATGGTCTGTTCTTTATTTGGCATTCCCTTAACAGGGAAATGATGACAGGAAACATGCCATATCAAAGGATGGCAGATGCACAATATAGCTTGGTAGAATTTATCAAAATCACCAGGATGTGGCCATTATGTTTAATTTAGATTACCTTGGATTGCTTTTATTGACAGTAGGGTGAAATACACCACACAGGGCAAACACTGCATGGCTAGGTCCCTGATAGCTTGCTAAGCAATAAAACAATTGAATATGTTCATCTCAACCATGGCATTTTGTTTTTAAAATGAAAGAGAGGGGGAAAGGGTGCAAAATTATTTCATTTCAATACAGCTTTCAACCCTCCACTTTAGAGCTTTTCAGCTTTTGAAAGTTTGGATTTAAAAATGTTCTGAGATTGTGCTTGTGTTGTACTCAGTGCTGAGGATTCCGTTTTGTGAACAAGAGCCAGCCTGCAAAAAAGATGCTGAAGCAAGTGTTATTTGGAACTTATCCAGATCAGTTCAGACCCCAAAGCCTCTTTCATGGGGTACAAACTGTAGTTAGAAAAGTAGCTTTTTGTTCTTATCTTAGTCATATGTGTATTACCTTTTCCATAGATAAAATTAGATAGACAACTTACAAATACAGACCATGAATAATGTACCAGATGATGCCTCTTGAACACAAAACCAATTAAAGTTTAAATAAATGAAGGGCATATGCCACAGCAAGTACTGTATGTAATGACATGCAACCGAGAACAGAATACAGTAAAATCACCATAAGTCAAATTGTAAGGGGCCCATCCACAGATTCATGTCGAGTGGACTTTGAGTTAATCGAGGAAACCCATGTAAAGTTTATTTGCTTACAAATGCATTCTGTTAAAAATCAAGAAAGCAGTGACAAAGCATGTGTGAAGTCTATTTTTCAATTTCTTTCCACCTTTGTCTCACCCTATGCAGTAGAAGCCACTGAAAAATGTTGGCAGTGAGCTCTGCAGAAGCGCCATAATCTTTTTCTGCTCAGTATGGTGCTTTAAGAGGAGTGTGACATGATCCATTACCTTGTCAATGCATATGCTATGGGTTTTTTTTAAAATGTGGCAATGCAAAATCTCACAGTGCCCCTACAGCCTATGGCTTCAGCTAGGAATACAGGTAGACTGAGTCACTGGCCTCCTTAGTTGAAGAATATACAGAATCTATGATTGCCTAATATTCCACTGTGCAGCATACACAGTGTCATCCACCTTGGTTTATGTTTCCATGGTTATCCCTGCTAGAATTACGATGCCAGCCTCCCAAAAAGGAAAAAAGTCTAGTCATTTGGCTAGTTAGCTTAACTCTGTCCAACTCATTCACAGCACGTTACTTGACTGTAGCCAGATTCCACCATTCTGGGTTCAAGCAGTTGACAACTATGGTTTCAGTCACTATCTTGCTCACCTTTAGCATGAGCATGGCCTCTTAGAGTAGTTGGGTTGCTCTCCTGCTTATGGTGGCCTCAAAAACCCAAGTGATCAGCTACCATCAGCCAAACAGTCAGTCAGAGCTGTACAGTAGAAACAGACCCTTCAGTCCAACTCATCATGCCAACTAGATATCCTAAATTAATGTGGTCCCATTTGCCAGCATTTGGCCCATATCCCTTTGAATCCTTCTTACTCATGTACCCATCCAGGTACCTTTAAAATGTAGTAATTGTACCAGCCTCCACCACTTCCTCTGGCAGCTTGTTCCATACACACACCACCCTGTGTGTGAAAAAGTTGCCCTTTAGGTCCCTTTTAACTCTTTCACTCTCACATTAAATCTGTGCCCTCTCGTTTTGGACTCGCCCAGCCCAGGGGAAAAAACCTGGTCTGTTCACCCAATCCATACCCCCTCATGATTGGTCATTAGATTCCTAAAAATAAAGCCCATGCCTCCCCTCCAATCCACTGGCAGGAACTTGGCCATGATGTTTGGAGGCAAGGTGGTTAGTTTGATGCTGGGGGCCAGTGACGTCAGGGTGGGCATGGCAGTTGTTCACTTTCTTCCATCAATATCTTCTGTTCACTTTCATGATGAACACAAAAATGCTCGAGGTCATCTAGGCAGTTTTGTTAGTGTGATTCCTGACATTCAGGAAGTAACATGGCTTCTTAGGCTTTCCTATCACTAGCAGCGGTAGTTTTTTTTGTGCCATCCATGTATGTTGGTGCAGATCACAACAAATGCAGTCCTTGTTTCACTTCCCACCAGAGCACTATCTTTCAATCTGGTAAAAGACAATAACAGTCTATTTCATCACTCAAAACATCTCTTGGTACATACACATTCAGGAGATGGGCAAGGCTATTTTGCATCCAAGATGTTATTGCTGCTGGAACTGCCATGCTCCCACCACATGGTGGACAAGGACAATCCTGGCCTGGAATCTGTCCAGCCATTCATTGCTGCAGGCACACTCCTCAAGGCTTAGTCTCTTTGCCTCCACTTCATTCTGCTTCCAACCAACAGTACTTTTAACTTTACCTCACAGATTTAGTTATACTTGCAAGGTTTGAACATCTTTTCACCTCTATTGAATGATGGTTTGCCTGTGATTTCATACTCTAGTATAGCTTAACTCCAATGCAACTGGTTTGTAGTATCAGAAAACAAACATTCGAGTTCAGCTAATCTAAAGTTATCAGTGCAGAACTTCAGCTCACAGGCATCCTTTGGCTGGATTGCCCATTCTACTAGTGGGGATGACCGACAGCTTCATAACTGGATTTTCAGATTCTTTGAATTTAACTCATTGCAATTTCACTGCAACTGGACCAATGTAAACAAAGTTCGACAAGATGGATGGTTTGGTTGGATTATTGGCTTCAGCCACCATAATGCAAGGCTTCCTCACAATCCCTAAAATACGGAGTGTGTCACGTATGCGTATCATTTTCCCTAATAATTCTAGGGCCAGAAAGACCGCCAAGCGTCATTCCTGCCACAGGAATTATCACCAGTTTGACTCTGGAACATTTCCAACAATTAATAATCAAGGTTAGTTACCACTTCAAGTTCTGCCAGCTTGTTATATATAAAAAAAATATAAATATATAAATCTCAAAAATATATAAAGCTTCTCCAAATGTAGTTTTAAGATGGATGAGTAAGTTTCAGTGCAAGGAGGCCTGGGACCAGCAGTGTTCCAAAGTGGTGCTAGGTTCACTTTTGTCTGTCATTTTATACAAATGATTTGGAGGAGAATAATTTAGGAGGTATGGTTAATAAGTCTGCAGATGACAACAAAATTCGAGGTATAGTCGACAATGGAGGTTATCTACAATTACAACAAAGAGATCTTGATCAACTGGTCAATGGGCTGAGAAGTGACAGATGGAGTTAATTTGGATAAATGGGGGTATTGCATATTGGTAACAAACAAGGCAGGTCTTAGAGTTGTTGGCAAGGCCCTGGGTAGGGCTGTCGAACAGAGACCCAGGTGTTCAGGTACATAGCTCTTTCAAGTTTGTGTCACAGGTAGACAGGGAAGTTAAGGCAACATTTAGCACACTTGTTCAGTACAGGAGTTGGGATGTCATGTTGAGGTTATATGGGACATTGGGGAGGCCTCTTCTGGAGTACTGTGTGTGCAGTCCTGGTCACCCTGCTATTGAGAGGATAATTATTAAATTGGAGCGGGTTCAGAAAAGATTTACCAGAATGTTGTTGGGACTGGAGGGTTTGAGTTACAAGGCTGCAGCAGCTCAGACATTTTTCACTAGAGCATAGGAGGATGAAGGGTGACCTTGTAGAGGTTTATAAAATCATGAAGGGCATAGACAAGGTGAATGGTAGGTGTCTTTTCCCAAAAAGGATGGGGGATTTCAAAAAAAGACTAGGGAGTATAAAAGGTAAGAAGAGAAAGTTTTAGAAAAAAGGGGACCCGAGGGACAAATCCACGCCCCCAACACAGTGGGCGATTCATGAATGGAATGAACTGTCAGAGGAAGTGGTAGATGCAGGCATGGTTACAACATTTAAAAAGACATTTGGAAAGGTGCATGAATAGAAATGGCTGAAAAAAAAGGAACATGAGCCAAAACACAGGCAAGTGAAACTAGTTTAGTTTGGGGAAACTTGGTCAGCATGAACAAGTTGGGCTGATGGGTCTGTTTCTCTGCTGTATGACTATGACTCTGCACAGAAGTCGTTCCCCAATTTAGAGGGTGTTACTTCAACAAAGCAGTGGGGCACAGGTCTCTGGCACAGAGTCTGTCTCTGCTGCTCAGAAGAGACGGGGGAAGAGGAGCAGAGCAGTAGTCATTGGGAACTCCACAGTTAGGGGGACAGAGAGGAGGTTCTGTGGGGACGAGAGAGACTCACAGTTGGGGTGTTGCCTCCCAGGTGCCAGGGTTCACGATGTCTGATTGTGTTTTGGGGATCCTTAAGGGAGAGGGGGAGCAGCCCCAAGTCATGGTCCACATAGGCACCAACAACATAGGTAGGAAGAGAGATGGGGATTTAAGGCAGAAATTCAGGGAGCTAAGATGGAAGCTTAGAGCTAGGACAAACAGAGTTGTTGTCTCTGGTTTGTCGCCCGTGCCACGTGCTAGTGAGGCAAGGAATAGGGAGAGAGAGGAGTTGAACACATGGCTACAGGGATGGTGCAGGAGGGAGGGTTTTGGATTCTTTGATAATTGGGGCTCTTTCTGGGGTAGGTGGGACCTCTACAAGCAGGAGGGTCTTCACCTGAACCAGAGGGTCACCAATATCCTGGGGGGGGAAATTCGCTAAGGCTATTCGGGTGGGTTTAAACTAATTGAGCAGGGGGATGGGAACCAAAATTGTAGTTCGAGAATAGAAAAGGTTGAGAGCATGGAGGTCTGTAATAAAGTTCCAGGGACACAAAATGGCACCGGCAAGCAAGAAGTTGGATTGAAGTGTGTCTACTTCAATGCCAGGAGCATCCGGAATAAGGTGGGTGAACTTGCAGCATGGGTTAGTACCTGGGACTTCGATGTTGTGGCCATTTCGGAGACATCAATAGAGCAGGGACAGGGATGGTTGTTGCGGGTTCCGGGATTTAGATGTTTCATTAAGAACAGAGAAGATGGTAAAAGAGGGGGAGGTGTGGCATTGTTGGTCAAGGACAGTATTACAGTTGCAGAAATGATGTTTGGGGACCTCGTCAACTGAGGTAGTATGGGCTGAGGTTAGAAACAGGAAAGGAGAGGTCACCCTGTTGGGAGTTTTCTAACAGGCCTCCGAATAGTTCCAGATATGTAGAGGAAAGGATAGCAATGATGATTCTCGATAGGAGTGAGAGAGACAGGGTAGGTGTCATGGGGGATTTCAACTTTCCAAATATTGACTGGGAACACTATAGTTCGAGTATTATAGATGGGTCAGTCTTTGTCCAGTGTGTGCAGGAGGCTTCCTGACACCGTATGTAGACAGGCCAACAAAGGGGCAAAGCCACATTAGATATGATACTGAGTAATGAGCCCGTCCAGATGTTAGATTTGCAAGTAGTGAGCACTTTGGGGATAGCGATCACAATGCTGTTATGTTTACTTTAGTGACGGAAAGGGATAGGTGTTTACCACTGGGCAAGAGTTATAGCCGGGGGTAAGGCAATTACAATGAGATTAGGCAAGATTTAGGGAGTATAGGATGGGGAAGGAAACTGCAGGGGATGGGCACAGTAGAAATGTGGAGCTTATTCAAGGAAAAGCTCCTGTGTGTCCTAGATAAGGATGTACCTGTCAGGCAGGGAGGAAGCTGTAGAGCGCAGGAGCCGTGGTTTACAAAGGAAGTGGAATCTCTGGTCAAGAGGAAGAAGGCGGCTTATGTTGGGATGAGATGTGAAGGCTCAGTTAGGGCGCTTGAGGGTGACAAGGTAGCCAGGAAAGACCTAAAGAGAGAGCTCAGAAGAGCCAGGAGGAGACATGAGAAGCTGTTGGCGGATAGGATCAGGGTAAACCCTAAGGCTTTCTATAGGTATTTAAGGAATAAAAGAATGACGAGAGTAAGATTAGGGCCAATCAAGGATAGTAGTGGGAGGTTGTGTGTGGAGTCAGAAGAGATAGGGGAAGCACTAAAATGAATATCTTTTGACAGTATTCACTCTAGAAAATGACAAAGTTGTCGAGGAGAATACTGAGATACAGGCTACTACACTAGGTGGGATTGAGGTTCACAAGGAAGAGGTATTAGAAATCCTACAGAGTGTGAAGATAGATAAGTCCCCTGGGCCAGATGGGATTTATCCTAGGATCCTCTGGGAAGCCAGGGAGGAGATTGCCGAGCCTTTGGCATTGATCTTTAACTCGTCATTGTCTACAGGAATAGTGTCAGACAACTGGAGGATAGCAAATGTGGTTCCCCTGTTCAAGAAGGGGAGTAGAGACAACCCTGGTAATTATAGATCAGTGAGCCTTACTTCAGTTGTTGGTAAAGTGTTGGAAAAGGTTATAAGAGATAGGATTTATAATCATCTAGAAAAGAATAATTTGATTAGGGATAGTCAGCACGGTTTTGTGAAGGTAGGTCATGCCTCACAAACCTTATTGTGTTCTTTGAGAAGGTGACCAAACCGGTAGATGAGAGTAAACCAGTTGATGTGGTGTATATGGATTTCAGGAAGGCGTTTGATAAGGTTCCCCACAATAGGCTATTGTGCAAAATGTGGAGGAATGGGATTGTGGGAGATATCGCAGTTTGGATCGGAAATTGGCTTGCTGAAAGAAGACAGAGGGTGGCGGTTGATGGGAAATGTTCATCCTGGAGTCCAGTTACTAGTGGTGTACCGCAAGGGTCGCTGTTGGGTCCACTGCTATTTGTCATTTTTATAAATGACCTGGATGAGGGCATAGAAGGATGGGTTAGTAAATTTGCAGACGACACTAAGGTCGATGGAGTTGCGGATAGTGACAAAGGATGTTGTAGGTTGCAGAGAGACATAGATAAGCGGCAGAGCTGGGCTGAGAGGTGGCAAATGGAGTTTAACGAGGACAAGTGTGAGGTGATGCACTTTGGTAGGAGTAACCACAAGGCAAAGTACTGGGCTAATGGTAAGATTCTTGGATAGTGTAGATGAACAGAGAGATCTCGGTGTCCATGTACACAGATCCTTGAAAGTTGCCACCCAGGTTGACAGGGTTGTTAAGAAGGCATACAGTGTTTTAGCTTTTATTAATAGAGGGATCGAGTTCTGGAACCAAGTGGTTATGGTGAAGCTGTACAAAATTCTGGTGTGGCCGCACTTGGAGTACTGTGTACAGTTCTGGTCGCCGCATTATAAGAAGGATGTGGAAGCTTTGGAAAGGGTGCAGAGGAGATTTACTAGGATGTTGCCTGGTCTGGAGGGAAGGTCTTATGAGGAAAGGCTGAGGGACTTGAGGCTGTTTTCATTAGAGAGAAGGTCGAGAGGTGACTTAATTGAAACATTTAAGATAATCAGAGGGTTAGATAGGGTGGATAGGGAGAGCCTTTTTCCGAGGATGGTGACGGCGAGTACGAGGGGGCGTAGCTTTAAATTGAGGGGTGATAGATATAGGACAGATGTCAGAGGTAGTTTCTTTACTCGGAGAGTAGTAAGGGTATGGAACGCTTTGCCTGCAACGGTAGTAGATTCGCCAACTTTAGGTACACTTAAAGTTGTCATTGGACAAGCATATGGACGTACATGGAATAGTGTAGGCTAGATGGGCTTCAGATTGTTGTGCCGACTTGTCATACCATCGGGGGCCAAAGGGCTTGTACTGTGCTGTAATGTTCTGTGTTCTATGTTCAAAAAGAAAATAATTGTTTCCTACAATGCTGACTCTAAAATATAAACCACTGGTTTGGAAGAATCCCAAAAGATATACCAGTTACATACATGGGCACTTTTTCCACACAGTTCTAATATTGACAGTCAAGTTTCACCTCAGCTCCAAAAAGTACATTTTCAAAAGTTCACATTTTTACAGAATTGATGCTAAATATAGGCCTGGAATTTCCTCCATTCTTAATATTCCCGTTCCATCTGTAGAAGTTACTAATTCATGCAGGGCTACAGTTTCATAGGTGCATTTCATGTCTCCATTCAGCACAGGCAAGTCAATTATTGAGCAATGGTTGTTATAGTCCAGGTGATAGATAGAACTGAAGTCAAATCTTTACTTGTTTTTATAAGCTTAGAGATACACATTCCAAACATCTTAACCTACTACTCCAATGAATCTGATAGTCTGGTTTCTTTTACAGGAACGCACACACACAAATCCCAGGTTGATGCCCACCATCTACATACATTTAATACTGACCACTGGAGATATCACACAACTACAATCCTGTTCTCAGCAAACATCCATGTGTAGCTTTTGAAACTTTGGTCACGGTTAGGCTTTTCATCATCTTAGTCCAGGAGATACCAAGCCCAATTTTGGAATTTCTACCAAAGACAAGTAACTAATTTAACTGAGGTAGTAGGAACTGCTGATGCTGGAGAATCTCAGATAACAGGGTGTAGAGCTGGATGAATACAGCAGGCCAAGCAGCAGAGAAGCAGGAAAGCTGATGTTGCAGGTCTAGACCCTTCAGAAACAGGGAAGAGGGGTAGGGGATTCTGAAATAAATAGGGAGAAAGGGGGAGGCAGATAGAAGATGGGTAAAAAAGGAGAAGAAGATAGGTGGGGAGGAGACAGACAGGTCAAAAGAGGCGGGGATGGAGCCAGTAAGAAAAGTGAGTGTAGTTGGGGAGTTAGGGAAGGGATAGGTCAGTCCAGGGAGGCCAGACAGGTCAAGGAGGTGGGATGAGGCTAGTAGGTAGGAGATGGAGGTGGGGCTTGAGGAGGATGGAGTGGATAGGTGGGAGGAGGCAGGGACGAGCTGGGCTGGTTTTGGGACGCAGTCAGGGGAGGAGAGATTTAAGCTTGTGAAATCCACATTGATACCATTGGGCTGCTGGGTTCCCAAGCAGAATATGGGTTGCTGTTCCTGCAACCTACAGGTGGCATCATTATGGCACTGCAGGAGGCCCAGGATAGACATGTCGTCCAAGGAGTGGGAAGGGGAGTTGTAATGGTTCACGACTGGGAGGTGCTGTCGTTTGTCGTGAAGGAAGCATAGGTGTTCCATAAAGTGGTCCCCAAGCCTCTGCTCGGTTTCCCCGATGTAGAGGGAGCCACATCAGGGACAGCAGATACAGTATACCACATTAGCAGACGTGCAGGTGAACATCTGTTTGATGTGGAAGATCTTCTTGGTGCCTGGGATGGGTGTGGGGGAGGGAGGGAAGTGTAGAAGCGGGCGTAGCACTTCCTGTGGTTGCAGGCAAAAGTTCCGGGGATGGTGGGGAGTGTGGAGCGGACAAGGGAATCACAGAGTGGTCCCTCTGGAAAGCAGATAAAAGGGTGGGGAGGGGGAAAAAAAATTTTTGGTACTGGGGTCAGATTGCAGATGGCGTAAGTGCCAGAGGATGATAGGTGAGGAGAGGAAGATTCTGTTTTGGTTGTTATTGCGGGGAAGGGGTGTGAGGGATGAGTTGCAGGAAATGTGAGAGACACTGTCTAATTTAACTGAAGACCAAACACGTTTCAAAAAAAAACTCACTTCAAATTTGGTTAGAGATGATTTGAAAATTTCATTTACTTACATTGCAAGGGAACAGTCAAGCACTGGACAACACTGGCTACATCATTTTTCCATGCATTTCCATTATGTAGCAAACTCTAATGGACCAATTCCCTTCCCATGGTCTCCTACTGTAATCAAATTCCAAAAAGAACCAAAAATGCCTCAATATACGCAATTTCTGAGCACATTCCAATGGACCAAATGCTTCTGTGCACCTCCATTATAAATGGATTCCAATGGGTTAACCAGCTAACCAGTGGATTAAAACCCTTCAATTCACATTTATCATCAAGAATTCCAAATCCAAACAAAGTATTCCCAATTACTTGTATCCGTGTGCTTGTAGTGCAGAACACCAGTTGTCTCTCAAAACATTAAAACACCTTTTTAAAAGAAACAGAGGAAATAATTTTTTAAAAATGCAGCTGCATATTACAATTAACATGAAAAGATTTGCATTACGTGCACCACACTTCATATAAACTGGTTTTGAAAAAAATCTTGAAAATGGCTATCCGATCAAGGCAGCTCAAAATACAAGATAGTAAGTTGATTTAGAAAAGGTAGTTAGGTGATTCCATACTTTGGAATTAAAAGCATGTTAGTTACAGCAAGATAATAAAGATTACAGGAGATTAAAGGAACCAGGAGTTTTAAAGAAGGTCCTGAGAGAAATAAAAGAGAAAAAGAAAAAAATGTCATTGAGTGAGCTACAAGTCTGGATTAGTACCTCGGCAAGAAGTACTGTCCCAAGGAACTAAGAGACAAGAGAAGGAAAGTTACAGAAAAGAAAAACTGGAGCAGATGCTTTTCTCAAATTACTAAGTAAAATTCTGCAGCCAAATCTCAATTTATTCCTTTTTGTCATTGACAAAAACTGGAAGAGCAATCACAATAGTGTGATAAATATAAAAGTAATTCACACTGAATGCAACTTACTTTTTTCAACTCACCATCTTTATATTTGACTCTGCCATTCCCAAAAGCATCCCAGGGATATCAGATCTACATGAGCATTTATTTGTTAGTACAGAATTCACATATTGAAAAACAGCCATGTTGAAGTCAACAAGAAGAGTAGGGGTCAAAAGCTTCCTGGTGTATTCTCTTAATAACACCTTGACTAGAGTTTACGTGCTCACAAATTATGACTCTTATTTCTCTGCTCCAAGGAAAGCAATCCCAGGCTACCCAATTAAAAAATGAAAAAAAACACTGCAGATGCTGGGAATCCAAAAGAAAAAGACACAGAAATTGGGGGCTGGAGAAACTCAGCAGGTCTGGCACCATGTGTGGAGAGAAAACAAGATTTAAGGCTTTGGGTCCAGTGACCAGATGCGTCAAATTTCAGTAGCAATTTCTGTTTTTGTCTCACAGTCTGTCCAAAGTCTCTTCATAACGCAAACTCCCTAGCCCAAGCAACATCCTGGTCCACCTCCCCTGTACTGGAGAGGGTGCAAGCACATCCCTCCTTCAGTGTGGATTCCAGAATGGCACTTCAAACTTTATCTGTGATATAATCAACATTTTATGCAGTTCCAGCATCACCTTCCTGCTCTTAAATTCTGTGCTTCGGTTAATAAGGCACATGGTATATTCGCTTTTAACCATTTTATCTATCTGCTCTGCTCACTTAAGGAACTGTTGGACATACACACTAAAGGTCCTTCTGATCCTCAGCACTTCCCAGGGTCCTACCATTCCATCATACATTCCCTTGCTTGGTTTGTCCTGCCCGAAGACATCATCTCACACTTATCTGTATTGAATTCCATTTGCCACTAATTAGCCCATTTGCCCATTCGGTCCATATTCTCCTGTAATCGAAGGCTATCCTCCTCACTATTTACCACCCCACCTATTTTTGGTATCACTCACTAACTTACTGATCACCATCACACATTCAAGTCTAAAATCATTTATCCATAAATGCAAACAGCAAGGGCCCCTAGACTGATCCCTTCAGACACTACTCCCACCAGCATTTCCTGACCGTTGGTATTCCTAATCTCCACCCACTGTTCACCCAAGCCAAGGTCCTTTCTCACTAGTGTTTTTAAATCATGCCAAACTATCAAGGCTACCTCTTCTTAAAAAAAAAGATTTTGACAACAGAATGTAGATCACCTGGAACACTTATTTCCTAACATTGGTCACCTTGCAATCATATCCAAGGTGTTTTAAAAAAAATAGTTTTTGCTGATGCTCTAATACCATTAAACACTCAGTTCCTGCCTGTCCTGCACTGCTACACTTTTCCATTGCCTTAACATTTCTAAATCTCCCTCAACCTGAATCCTCCCAGCCCATCTTCCCACCCCCAAACCAACTTTAAAATCCCTATCCCAGTCATAATTCTGTGATTCAACAGGGCACTGATTCCAGTCAGGTTTAAGGGAACCCCATTCCAAAAGGGCCAGCTCCCCAAACACTGGTGCCAGCGTACCACAAACCAAACGCTCTCCCTCCCATACCATTCTTTGAGATACTCATTTAATTCTACAATTTGCTTGACCATGTGCCAATTGGCACATCCAAAGATAAATCATTTTGAGGTTCTGTTAATTTGTACCCAAACTCCTCAAAAGCACAATGGCACACCTAGCATTACCCACATTGTTTATTCCTATAGAGCCATGGCTGTTGGATCCTCACCCTCGCATTCCAAGTTCATCGCCAGTTATGGAGGTGCCATCTTTAATCCTGGCATCAGGTAGATAACACAAACTTCAGAACGGCTGATCACAGATCCAATGAACAATGCCTATCCTCCTGACTTACAACTATAATTCTTCTCGCTTACCTCACTTGCACTGCATCCAGTACCATACTGCTAAAATTAGTTTGCTCATCTATTCCAGAGTCCTTGTTCTCATTCACATAGGTAGCAAGTACCTTGTACCTGTTGGTGTGTTAAGAACCAAAAGTTTCTCTATTGCTACATGGATCCGCTATACCTGCTTGACTCTCAGGTCATATGCTCCAGTCCCCTATCATTAGCCAACGTGAAATTCGACATAACCCATACCTCATGGAACTAAATACCCATTCATTCCTTGTCCTACCTGTCCTGTATTGCATCCAGTTCAGCAAGTGAGTCAAAGATGCTCAAGCTGCTGATACTTAAAAGAAAATAAAATAGTCATTTAGAATGGCAATGCCTTCCACAAACTCCCACATATGTGGGTCACATCGCATTATTTCATTTTGCCATGTCTGTCTAGTTAATTCACTAATTGGAAAGTCAGTTCCCTAGCTTGGAGGCTAAACAAGAACACTCAGCGTTCCTGGAGGTTTAAAAAAAATGGATTACAAAGTAGCACCTCCTTCCACCTCTGCACCAAGTTCTCAACTCGAAGCAATAGAAAACACTACTTACTTAGGAAAGCCAATGACTCACTCAAGCTAACGTAGACACTTATTTGAGCAATCATTTTTACAGTTTTAACATTATAAATCATGAACCTGTTCACTTAAGTTACAGCTGAGAAACACTGAGCAAGGAGATCTCTTTCACCAAATTCCAACTTAGCTCTCTTGTTCACACATTAATATTATTGTATATTAAAAGGCTTTTTTACAGGAAAACATAATACATTGGGGTTTTGATGATCCAAAAAAGAAATTCACACCTCACCTGAATCACTGTCAGGAACAAGTGGATGAAGGCTAGGTGCTGAAAAAGGAAATGGAGTGGGACAGAAAAAGCGCATAAGCAAAACAATGAACATTTCTCAGCAGACTGGTTTCAGTAATATTGGCTGATGTCACGTCATTTGATACCCTTGCAGCTAAAGGAACTCAAGAAATATAAAGCAACGGGAGGACAAAACAGAAACCTCTTCCACCCCTAAGTTGCAGCAACTAAGCCAAGAGGAAAAAAAAAACAAAATCCAGCACCTCAAAAGTTTGCAAAGAACTGCTTCTTAAGTGTCAACAAAATAGATAATCACAGCATGCTAGAGCCAAGCTTCACACTGTGGTGGACATGCACATTTTTCTGGCCAGACTCAAACAATTAGAAACAAAAATCTTACCTGACATTCTGCACCCCAGCCTTGGGGGACAGCAGAAAATCAGGCAAGATTTTTCAGCGCTATTAAGCGGAGATTGGCTTTGTCAACATAGCCATGATCATCAACTACAGCACCATAGGTGCGTAATTTTCATGAGTTAGAGATGTCAAAGGTAGAAAAAGGCTTCACTCTCAACTTATAACATGCACAAAAATGGGCTAAGGGGTGACTTAATCAACAAGTGTACAAAATTATTGAATAGACAAGAAAGACAGGTTATTTAACATTGGGCACAGATTTAAGATCACTGGCAAAAGACATAGAGGGTGTCCAAGGAAAAAAAAACTTTATTACCTGCAGAGGGAAGCCTGTGCCTGGAGGTTGCTGCCCAGTTTGCTGGTAGAAGCACAAACTATCAACTCAGTTAAAAGAGGAACTTGCAATCTGCACCTTAAAGATCTTGCAAGGCTATGGACAGGACTTCTTCCTTTGGCCGGTCAGACACAATAGGCTTAAAAAAGTTTCTTTCTGTGCTGTAGCTTTTTTTTTTAAAAAAAAGGTACACATTCACTACTCAATACAATAATTTTTTCTTCCCTTGATATCCATGAATTTCCCCCAAAAAAGGTTCTATCATAAAGACAAAGTAACTGAACTACTGGTAATTATAACAAAAAGTATACCAACATTTTAGTTTGAAGGTGACATCTAGGTGTAGAAATTGTTTAAGTATTATGATCTTTTATACAAAGATTTAAAAGACAAGAAATTTTGGTAGCAATAAACATAAAAGTATCATGATCATAAGTTATCATACTGTTGCATTACAATAGTGAAACCAACCATATCCCATCTTTCCACACTGTCAATACAGTTTGTCACCCTTCTTTACAATGTTATCACAAGTCCAGTATCAATGTGGAAATCAACAGTAAAAAGGGGCCAAGATGCTGGTCAGGTAACTATAATCTGTCGTAAGATTCATTGTATTTCAGCAGGGAAAAAATGTCTGTTATCACACACAAGTGGAGACAAACATGAAAGATGATTTGAAACTTTTGTTTTGCTTTGTACATTTCTACAAATGGTGGAATTGCACTGGAAATCAATTTATAATTCGTGTGGGGCTCTCTCATGGTCAACTCATGGTGGGCATGGCATCTGCAATAATCATCAACTTAAATCATGAACTCTCTTCCCTTCAGAGTTGCTGCCTGACATTTTGAGTACTGTGAGCACTTTGGCTTTTATTGCTGATTTCTAGCATTGATAGTACTTTGTTTTTGTCATGCCAATATAAACCAATATAAAAAATATATTTATATTTATATAAATATAAATATTGCATTGCTATGATATACAATATGGTGTTACTAGAACCAAGGGAAAAAGACAATTTAAAAAAGTGTTAGAACTCCAAACAGGAAGTGTGTGCTGGAAATCGAGCCCTGTCAAGCCAAAAATTGTTAATGGGTTTCTCTTTATTACTGTTATCTAAAACAAAAACAGGCTTTCACAAGATTGCTTCAATAAAAATCAAAGACAACTCATCTATGCAAAAACAAACAAAACAAAAATAATCTTTAAGCAAGTGGCAAAATTGGTTATCAAACTAGGTTACTACACAGTATTAAGCAATATCCCCCTTAATCCAAACCAAAAGGGAGAGAACAAGTTGACCTCACACAGTTCCTTCAGTTTCCCAGTCTCAAAGTGATAGGAGACCCTCAGACTGAACTGAGTTAGCAGCTCAGAGTTTGAGGGCATCAAAGACCTTGGCTGCTGGAACTTTCAAATGGTTCCCAGAAACTATTTGACTGAGATAACACTCAAAAGAAAACCATCTGAAGGGGTATCTTTTATGCTGAGAGAGGGAGATGTTTTCTCTCCTGATATATATTTCTTCCAAATGCAAACTGCTCCCAAGTATGTGACAAAACAGAAGCCAAACATCCAGGGGCTAATGCTGGGAAATGGCAGCATAGATCCTAGGATTTCTCTCAAGGGCACGAAAGCAATATTTTCTTAAAAGCTTTGGTTGGTCTCATTTTTCAGAAGTATTTTCTTTTCTAGTAAACAGCAAATAAGCTACAGTTCTTCTCTACTCTTGATGTTTCATTTAAGAAATCACACGATAAATCTCTCTTCAACCCTGTAATGTCCAAACAGTTCAATTTTCGTACTATCATTTCTAAATATATGGATTCCTAACAAAATGGAGGGAGACCAAAAGGCACTTCATATCTTATGTGGAATACAGTGATCTGTATACTAATCATTTTTATTCTCGGAATAGCTATTTTCTAAATAGTGTCATTCTAGAAGTGAGATGCTCGTTGAGAACAGACACAGACATGAGGTTGAATGGCCTCTTTCTGCACTGTAATAATCCTGGTGATCTTGTAAATAACCTCACGGTACATTTTATAAGAGAGGTGGTGCCAAGTTCATCAACAATTATTTCTACACCTGTTAGGAAGCGCATTCCTAATTATTCAATATTGTCAAAACAAAAACACTAAAATCAAATCATCTTCACTCACTATTACATTTATCATCCTTCTTCCAAATCAGGTTGTGACTCCATGCATTAAGGACTCATACAGTTCTCAATTTTGATCAAATCCATATGATGGAATTAAACTTTAATAAAATTAAACCAACCATTTATCACCAAGATAATGATACATTGTCAATTCAGCAATAACTTAAAAAACCTCAAGATGTTATTGAAATATGATTTTTTAATTATTATAACTACTTGTTTAACAGCATTGTGCCTCTTTTTAAAAACGCTTCTTATTCTAAACCTTAACTGCGTCTCTGGCAGAAAGAGAAGTGTTTTTTTTAAAACTGCAAATTTTAATAATTGCTTGAAATTAATCTGAGATACTGATCTCAGCACGTAAAAATTCTTGATCAAAGTCATCACAGTCACAAAATAGCCAAAACAGCACCTGATTCTGATCTAATCAAGTATTTGAACTTCAGGACTTGAAAGTTATTTGTTGAGAAGAGTACCGGATGAACACTTCTACTTTGGAAAACATTAGCAAACATTTAATACTGCTACTGCATTTATAAATAGATCAACAAATTCTAGCACCATTTTTCATACCTACTGGATTCTTTGCCTTGAGATTCATAATATTTACAGCATTTTAGAAAATTACTGCACGTGAAATTGGCTGAGCATACTGGGAAAAATAGGTTAAAACGTAGGATCATGAAGGAATAGTGAGCAACATTTAAAGAGACATTTCATTAATTCTCACCGATCTATCAGGAAAATAAAATACTCCAGGGCTCTTTCTAGTTATTTTAATAAGTTCGAGGCCACTAAACAGCACATCTGCTGGCATGGATCTTTTCTTTGAAGCTGAACCTGCTTCTGGCCTCTTTTTCATGTCATAAAAGGTCAATTCAGTATGCACTTCAATAACGATCTCACCAGGTGGCTTGTCTATGCACTGAGCTGAAGTCTCATAATATTTTGGGAGTCCTGTTTTGATTTATTACTGAGGCTCAGAATCTCATTTTCTTTAAAGTCGCCTTCACAAAACTAAATAGAAACACATCTACATCTACTTTAGAACCCAAATAATCAGGTTATAAACCTTCATCACAAAAGATTAATTTTTCTTTTTCTTTGTTCATGCGATGTAGGCATTGTTGACTTTGCCAGCATTTATTATCTCTCCCCAATTGCCCAGAAGGCAGTTAAGAGTCAACCACATTATTATGGGTCTGGAGTCACACGCAGTCCAGACCAGGTAAGGATGGCAGTTTCTTTCCCGAAAAAAGGACATTAGTCAACTAGATAGGATTTTCCTGACAATTGAGAATAGATTCACGGTCATCATTAGGCTCTTAATTCCAGACTTTTACTGAATTTTAATTCCACCACCTGCCAGTTTTATACAAACCCAGGTCCTCCAAAGATTAGAGATAACAAGGTGTAGAGCTGGATGAACACAGCAGGCCAAGCAGCAGCAGCAAAGGAGCAGGATTAACTGGGTCTCTAGATTAACAGTCCAGGAATAACACCAATAGGCCACCACCTCCCCTCTTGCTCAGTAGCAGCAATGTTACCAATTACAAGATGCATTGCAGAAATTCACCAAGGTTCCTTCAGATACACCTCCCAAACCCATAACCACCACCATCTAGAAGGGCGATGGCCGCAAATACAGGGGAATGCCACTATCTGCAAACTCCCCTCCAGGTCGTTCACTATCCTGACTTGGTAATATATTGTCATTACTTCAATGTTGCTGGGTCAAAATCTGAAACTCTCCCCCTAATGGTATTGTTGATCGACTCACACCAAAATGCACTGGAATGACTCCAGGACGCAGTTTACCTACACCTGTTCAAGGGCAAATGGGGATGGGCAATAAAGTACTCACAGCCAGAAAGTAACACGAACATCACAAATTAGCTTTTAAAAAGCACGAATGATTAGAAAAGCAAGTGGAACATTTGTAAAGTTTCCCCTTGAAATTAAATACCAAAAAGAGTCAGGACATTCTGCTATAGTTATACAGGGCAACTGGGTGAGATCACATCTGGAGTTTTGGTCTCCTTAAAGGAGGTATATAATAGCATTAGATGCAGTTCAGAGAAGGTTCATTTGATTGATACTAGAGATAAAATAACCATATTATGAGACAACGTGGAACAAGTTGTGCCAATACCCACTTAGAAGAACGAGAGGTGGCTTTACTGAAACAGAAAGCCCGAGGTGACTTAACAGGGCCGATGCTTCCCAACGTGGGAAGTCTAGAACTAGGGGACAGTTTTAAATTAGTGGTCTCGCATTTAAGACAAAAGGTAAGGAGATATTTTCTCAACCCCACGTCCACTCTGTTAATGCTTCGTGTTCTCTTCCCCAGAGAGCAGTGGAGGCTCAGTTACCGAATATATGAAAAGCAGAGTTTAATTAATGATCAATACTGATTATGGGTGACAGGCACAAAATTGGAATTGAGCCCTCAATTTGATCAGCCAGTGTCATACTGAATAGAAGAACAGGCTCAAAGGACCGAATATTTAGTTTCGGAAGAAAAGTTACCACTACTTCACAAATAGACTCACAGTGGCTCAGTGTTAATACTGCTGCCTCACAGCACCAGGAACCTGGGTTCGATTTCACCCTCGGGGAGCTAAATTGGTAGCATAGTAGGCAGTGAAGGTTTTCCAGGTTACAAAGGGATCTTGATCAAATTGGTCAATGGAACGAAAAAAAAATGGAGGATGGAGTTCAACCTGGATAAATGTGAGGCATTGTATTTTGGCACAACAAAAGGTAGGGCTTATACAATTTCATGGTAAGGTCTTGGATAGTGTTGGGTAACGGAGGGACCTAGGGGTGCAGGTACATAATTCAACACATAGACAGGGCAGTTAAAAAGGCATTTGGCACACTTGCCTTCATTGCTCAGACCTTTGACTATAGGAGTTGGGACGTTATGTTGAGGTTGGACAGGAGACTGGCGAGGCCTCCTCCAGAATACCGTGTCCAGTTCTGGTTGCCCAGTTACAGGAAGGATTTTAATCAAGTTGGACAGGGTTCAGAACAGATTTACCAGGATGTTACCAGGTATGGAAGGTTTGAGTTATAAAGAAACTGGGCCTATTTCACTGGAGGGTTGGGAGGTTGAGAGGCAACCTGATAAGTTTATAAACTTAAGGCATAGGTAGAGTTAATGGTAGTTGCCTTTTCCCTAAGATGGGGGATTTCAAGAAAATAGGGGACATAATTTTTTTTTAAAACAAGGTTAGAGGAGAGAGGATTAAAAAAGAAAGACACAAGGCAACTTTAAAAAAAAACAGGATGGTTCACATAGAATGAACTGCATGAAGAAGTCATGGATGCAGGTACAATTACAGCATTAAAAGACAAATGGACAGATAAACGAATAGGAGAAATATGGGCCAGTTTGGGATTATGTTTGGCATGGACGGGTACGGCCGAAGGGTCTGTTTCCATGCCCTATGATTCTATAGCTGTCTGTGTGGAGTCTGCACAGCACATTCTTCCATGTCTGTATGGGTTCCCTCCAGTTGCTCCGGTGTCCTCCTACAGTCCTAAAACATGCAGGTTAAGTGGGTGGGCCATGCTCAATTGCCTATATAGTGCCCAGGGATGAGCAGGCTAGGTGGATCAGCCATGAGAAATGCAAAGTTACGGTCAGAGGATGGGTCCGGGTGGGGTGGACTTCGGAGGGTTGATGACTGGATGGGCCAGATGGCCTGCTTCCACGCTATAGGGACTCTATGACTTTATGGTTCTAAGCATCATCACCACTGTAGATGTCAACTGCGAGATTTATACATTGGTTACTATTTCTTGTAAATTTGGGTTTCTGGCTTGTGTTAATAATCAGCTTGCAAGTATTTCTGTAGCTATAGTGATTTCCTTTTAAAACCCAAACACGTCTGGCTTTAAAGCATATGCATTTTGTGCACTATTAATAGGCTTTTATTTAGATGGTTTTGTGACCCAGTATGGGAAATAAATAATGGAGCCACAAGATTTTTTAAAGAAGAGTTCTGACACTTGATTTTTTTTTTTAAGCTCAATGGAAGTCTACAGCTTAGAAAGGAAGACTTTTGACAGAGTGGAGCAGTCCTGTGAAGTCCTTGAAATAGTATGATGTTGTAGGAAATTGCTCTCAAGAATCAAAAAAAGTTTACCAAAGTGTTGAGATAAAACCCTGAAGAGGTTACTTAAAGCAGAGTACATTTAGGCAGGTATAGATTAGTTCCTTCCTGGGGCTATCTGCAGTTCCAGTCTTAAATAAAAAATTAAAATCCCAAACTATTCTGTAATACAAAATTATGAAGCTCTGCTGTTAAGGACACAACAGCAGTTAACATTTTCCCAACAGTCATTAAGCTAACTGACCTGTTGTTCGCTGCTTTTCGTCCACTTCCATTTTTTGTTTAAAAACATTGGCCTGGCAATTTGCAATCTTCTGGGACATTTCCAAAAGATAAGGATTCTTGGAATATTTCGAAGTGCACCTACTCTCTGTAGCCACTACTTTTAAAGTCCTGGGATGCAATCCATTAGGTCCAACGGATTTATCAGTCCTCTCCCAATTAATTTCTCTAGTACATTTCATCTAATGATCATTCCTATATTCATTTCCTCTGTGCTCCCCCCCCACAAAAACCAATTCATTTTTTGTTGTACAGTAGATCTACTGTTCGGAAACCTATAGTCTACTCCCACCAGCGTATTCTTCCTTTTGTTACTTCTTACATCCATCATGCCAATTCTGCAACTTCCAACCCTTGATCATTTCTTGCTGTTGTACTTATTCCATCTCATAGCAGAGCTACCCCACCACACTTCCCTTGCTTCCTGTCCTTCTGACCAGTCACATACCTTGGAGTAGTTCCCAGCTTTGATCTCTTTGTAACTATGCCTCTATAATGGCTAGAACATCATATTTGTGAACATCTATTTGTATTGCGAGTTCATTTCTTTTGTTCCCAGTACTATGTGCATTGAACAGCCATTCATTTTGCATACTTATCCACCTCTGTGAACCTATTTAAGGCTTTTTTTTGACAGCTCGTGCAAAATTGGGAAAGCTGTCTCACAAACTGTCAGGCTGCTACTTAACTAGTTACACTCGTGGAATTACACCCGATAGACAATAACCAAGACACTACTATTACCAGCCCTGGATATGTTCCTGGGACAGTGGTAGTGTCCCAAAATAGCCCCGTCAAGCCACAGTTTCAATCCTGGCTCAATGAGTAGCACCTGCTCAGCGACACCCAGTTTGGATTCCACCAGAGCCACTCAGCCCTTGTCCTCTTATAAACCTGGTTCAAACATGGACAAAATAGAAGCTGAATTCTAGAGGGGAGGTGAAAGTAACTGCCCTTGACACCAAGGCCATGTCTGACCAAGTGTGGCATCAAGAAGCCTTAGCAAAACTGAGGAGGTCAGTCATCTCAGCTCCAAGATATCAGGGTAGTATCTTAAGCCCGGCCATCTTCAGCTATTTTAACGACCTTACCCCAGTAAGATCAGAGGTGGGCTGTCCACCAATGGCTGCACAATGTTCAGCACAGAAACAGACCCTTCGGTCCAACTTGTCCATGCTAACTAGATATTCCAAATAAATCTTGTCCCATTTGCCAGCATTTGACCCATATCCCTCTCAACCCTTCCTATTCATAGACATTCAGGTAACTTTTAAAATGTTGTAATCAAGCTAGCCTCCAGCACTTCCTCTGGCAGCTCATTCTATACATTCACGCAGAGGGTGGTGAAAAAGTTGCCCATCAGGTCCCTTTTAAGTCTTCTCCCTCTCTCACCTTAAAATTTATGCTCTCAAATTTTGAATTCTGCTACACTAGGGAAAAAGACCTTGGCTGTTCATCCTATCCATGCCCCTCATGATTTTAATAAACCTCTATAAAAGGTCACCCCTCAGCCTCCAAGGCTCCAGGGAAAACAGCCCCAGCCTATTCAGCCTCTTCCTGTAGCTCAAACCCCAGCAACATCCTGGTAAATCTTTTCTGCACCCTTTCAAAGTTTCACAACATGGTTCCTATGGCAGGGAGATCAAAATTGCACACAGTATTCCAAAAGTGACTGAACCAGCATCCTGTACAACCGCAACAGGACCTCCCAACTCCTGTGCTCAATGCACTGATCAATAAAGGCAAGCACATCAAATACCTTCTTCACTAGCCTATCTACCTGCAACTCCACTTTCAAGGAACTACGAGCCTACACTCTAAGGTCTCTTTGTTCAGCAACACTCCGAGACCACACCATTAAGTGTATTAGTCTTTTCCAAAATGCAGTCTTTTTCTAAGTTAAACTACATCTGCCGCCCATCAGATCAAGGTCCGGTTGTACTGAGGTAACCTCCTTTGCTGTCCACTACATTAAATTTTGATGTCATCTACAATCTTACTAGCCATACCTCCCAGGTTCACATCCAAATAGTTTTATATGAATGACAAAAGGTAGTGGACCCAACACCAATCCTTGTGGTACATCGCTGGTCACAAGCCTGCAGTCTGAAAAGTAACCCTCCACCACCACCACCTTCAGATACTGAGGCAGTCCACGTTCAAGAGCAACAAAGATCTGGATAACATCCAGACTGAGGCTGACAAGTGGCAGTAGCATTCACACACACAAATGCCAGACAAACAGCATCTCCAATAAGAAACACTCTAATCATTGTCCCTTGACATTCAACGGTATTGCCATTAGAGAATGCCCCACTATTTGGGGGCGGGGGGTTAACCAAAGGAGCAGAAACAAGAAATACTGCGGCAAATAATTCACCTTCCAACTCCCCAAAGCCTGTCCATCATCCACAAAAGGCACAAGTCAGGACTGTGATGGAATACTCCCCACTTGCCTAAATGCGTGCAGCTCCAACATCATTCAAGAAGCTTGACACCAGCCAGGACAAAGCAGTCCACTTGACTGGCATCACATCCACAAGCGTCCACTTCCTCCACTAATGCTCATTAGCACCAGTGTGTACCATCTAGAAGAAGCACTGTAGAAATTCATCAGGGTCCCTTATACAGCACATTCTAAACCCACGATCACTTCCATCTCGAAAGGCAAGGACAGCAGATGCACGGAACATCACCTGCAAGCTCTGATCCAAGCCATTCATAGAGTTCAGTTCCTTCAGTGATGTTGGGTCAAAATCCTGGAATGCTCACCTCAATGGCAGTGTCGGTCTACATACAGCACATGAACTGCAGTGGCTCAAAGAGGCGGCTCACCACCACTTTATGGCAACTAGGGATGGGCAATAAACACTGGCCCAGTCAGTGACACCCACATCCCAAGGGAATACAAAAAAAAAGTTCACATTACATTCATACTGTAACAGATAAGTTTTCAAAAAAAAATGAAACTTCTTCACTGCATAAAGTGGGGCAAAACTGGCTCCACTGGTGGAAGCACCAAGAACACCACTGTAATTTGATGGGCAAAAGTAGTGAAAGTGACATTACAGTGAATCATTTGGATCTGGAATGCACTGCCTGACAGAGAGAGTGGCGAGAGTCAGATATGAAAAGGAATTTTTTTAACAGGAATCTGAAGAGGAAAAAAATTCGCAGGACTAAGAAGAAAAAGTGAAATTTGGTGAATTGATCTCGCAGAAAGCCAGCTGAATTGGGTTCATCTGTGCTATGATATAAATTCTTCATGTCCATAGTTATAATGAAAATTACCCATTTAAACTAGCTACATTGCAATTACACGTCGTCATCACCTAATCGAGATGCCATAGCACAGCACTGACAGGATGGTGCAACTACAGTTTGCTTGCTTCCTCATTTTGGCTTTGCCCATATTACATGGGGTTGATAACCCTTTATATGAACTAATCATTTTTGTGTTCGGGGAATGGGTTGGAATTAGTGGTTAAGTGTAGAGTTTGTGCTAAATGTTGACAACGAATTTGATATTTCCAATAGCTAACCCTCTTGAATGCACCCAATTTTTCTCCAGTACCAAAAGTAATTGGAAAAGCTAAAAGAGGTGGAAGCTGCCTTGATGTCATCAGATGATCTTGCAAAGGTGACAGCACGTAGATGAGGAAGAAGGGGGCCAAAGAAAGAGGAGAAATTGATCGAGATTGGCCGAACACAACAATATTGCCAGACAAGTGAAATCCAACAAGAGAAATCCCACTGAAATTTATTCCACAGTGGCAACAGTGCCATAAATGGTAATACAGTAGCTAAGTAATCCAGGGGTTTAGGCCAACTGGAGGAATGTAAATTCCACTAGGAAATTTTGTTGATTTAAATCTAGTCTCAGTAAGAGTAACTATAAATTGTCACAAAAGCCCGTTTAGTTCAATAAATGCCTTTTAAATAAATAGGACACCGACATGTGACTACAGACCCACAGCAATATGGAGAACACTACATATCCAGGGCAGGGGTAGGTATACGTATTGGCCCTGCCAGCAGTGTCCTCATCCCCTGAACAAATTTTCCAAAAAAAGGAATGAACTGCATAAGAGGATTGGGAAAAAGACTGCTGGTCAAGCCTTTCAAAAGGCTGCAGAGAAGTCAAGCACAGTAAAGAGTTACAGACGATGACATCCGTTTATGGCCATTCCATTTCTGTGATAAGACCAAAACTTGATCAGAGCAATTCAAACATTGATGGATTGTAAAATATGGATACAGATTTGGGAAGTAATACATTCAGAGGTTTAAAGAGCAGAAAAAAAGGGAGGCTGTCTTGGTTTTCAAAATTCAAGATTTGATTTGGCTCAGAACAGAGTTTCTCACCTGTTACCCTTCCTATCACAAAGGATTACTTTCTCCTTCACTTCTGCATTCAGCTTTTTAGGCCCCACACAAATTCCTCTCCATAAACCCCTCTGCCACTTCATCTCCCAATCTGGAGATAATCTTTCAAGCACAAGATCTTAATCATTTCCCTCTACCCAGCAATTTATATGCTGTTTTAAACCAACAGCATCAGGAGTAATTTTTCTACATTGAAAATTTTCTACATGAATGCCAGTGTTGTTCTTTAAAATCTTATTAAACCTTAAACTTCACTGGAGTTTCCAACTCCCTTGCTTACACATGCAAAGGACACTGATCTGCTTGCTAAAAAAGATGGGCACAAATAGGGCAGGACTGCAAAATGTGTTCCAATAGAACTATTTACATAATGAAGTTCCACTGTACAACAGATGCATCAATTTGAGGGCATAACATTTCTCTGCAAACTGGTTATGTTTGGATCAGGAATTTCACTTAAAATTACATGAATAGCTTGCAAGTCTGTGCTTGATAGCTCATTTAATCATTTAACAATTCAAACAAACAAAAACAGCACAAAAAACAAATGATCAGACTTCTCAAATGTTTCTGGGTAAAATGAAATAGTGCAGAGTTTTCAGAAGCAGGAAGTGTTTTCTGGAAGGACTGGGGGAGAAAAACATGTCATGCATGGATGAAGAGTTCTATACAATGGGAATGAATTGGAAATGCTTTGGATCACTGGAATTCTATGCAATGAGAGCACAAGGCAAGTGCTTTGCTCCACTGGATTTGCACGCTTTGATTAAGTTTCACTGAAGTCAACTATGCCATTAGTACAATAAAACATTCAAAAACTGGTAAAAATCCACTATGAGGTGGATTTCTGAAAAAAAAGTGCTTTGTACCATTATTTTTGGCACTTGGGCAGTCTACCAACTATATTATCATTTGGAAAACAAGTTTTCATTTGTTTCCACCAAAAGGAATCAAGAAAGTAGAAGTGAAAGAACGAAAAATGTTGGAACTACTCAACGGATTCAGTAGTAGTTCAGATCATGCAGTAGCGGAGAAATATAGTACAATGATTAGAATGAGGTCAGCCAGGTGGACTGTACAGAAGGAGTTCCCTGATGGGGCTGTTAACCTAATCCAAAATCAGGGAGCCTGGCTGAAAGATATAAACAGGATGGTCAGAGGTTCTGTTCACTCAGCATTGGTACTGAGGGAGCTGGATCAGCGTCAAGGATCATCCACATGCAAATAAAGGGCAGCTTGGTGGCAGGAAACTGGCTTCTGTGGAGTTATTTCAGGTAGGATTAATATTTCAGGTCAAAAACTACCTTTACGGTTGAAGCTGTTAAAAATAAAACGGACAGAGACAGGACTGTAATCTTCTCCCTGCTTCGGGAATCCAAAAGCGTAAGAGAACGACTTTCCCACACTCCTGTTTGCTGGGTTGAGATGGCTACTCAGACCAACATGCAATCTGAATCTGCCAGCTGATAACTGACAAGTTGGGGGCGCGTTTGTGCACTCAGATTCCTTATATCTGCATGCTCCCGAAGTCTCTTGATGTGTTGTGTTTGGTGCCTTTTCCATTTTGGTAGGTCAAATGTCAGGGACTCCCATGCACCAGTAGTGCTGTTTGACCTTCTCAGGGTTGCTTTAAGGTCATCATGAAAGCACTTGCACTATCCTGTTGGGACCAGGTTCCAAGTAGAACAGTTGTTTTGGGGATTTTGCATCAAGCATATAACCATGTCCCCCACCTTGTCTCAGTCAGAGACACTGGAGGCAATGAGATATTTTGTCTGTCTGCCTTCATCAAGGGGAGGTCCCTAAGATATGAACAATGGCCCACATTTTCCTGCGTCTCAAAAGGTGCTCTGAATTGACTGAAGGATGATGAGGAACACGAGTGGAAGACCAGTTTAGTTCACCAAGAACTTAGTTGAAGTCCCATTTTCTCAAAAGGTTTGGAGGAGCAGCTGAGTGAGCTAAAGCTTAGTTTCTGAGCAAACATGCATTCAAGCATCATCCACACGCTGAAGTTCAATAACCTGTCAGAACGACTCATTTAAGATTGGACAGTGTCCCATCTGTTCTGTAGATTCCCTCCAGCAAACTGGCCACAGGCATAGTGCAGTACTGCAGCAAGGAAATGGAGAAGAGGGTTAGTATGACGACACAGCCTGATTTGACTGAATGGTTCAGTTGGCGAGGATCACTACTTGCGTGTCACCACAAAGCTGATGGTAACAAAATTTCTAAGGCAGCCAAACCTTTGCTGTTGGCAAAGTCAAAGGCTTTTGAGGTTGAAAAAATAAGGCCACACAAAAAAGGTCAGTGCTGCACCTTGTGCAATTTTTAAATAATTACAGCCGTGAAGACCACAGTTTAAAAAAATTAAGTAATTAAAATACAGATGCTGGACCAGGCAGTGTATTGTAACTGAATGATGTGGGAGCTGGTGAACCCCATTGTGGTTCATAGTGACCACATCCGTAGCAAGTGTTCAATGCTCGAGGAACTCCAGTTCAGTTGATAAGCTGAAGTCTGAGCTTCAAATACATCAGTTGGGGGGGAAGATTTATCTGGACAGGTTCCTGAAGCAACCACACCCTTTAGAATATACTACCACAAATTCTCTCAGTGGTCAGGGACAGGAGGTTGTAACTACCAGTGAGGCATGTAGAGATCCAGGAGGTAGTACTCCAGAAGCCTCAGCCCTTGAGCTTGTCTAACAATTTGGAGATTCTTGTGCCCTGTGTGGATGAGTGTGAAGGCTGTAGGAGGATAAGCAAACTGACTACAGCACCAATGGTACAAGGATCCATTCAAGAAGGAGTTAGAAAACAGAAATATTGTTGTAATTGGGGAATAATACAGTCAGGGGAATAGATACAGTTCTATCGGGCCAGGATCAGGAGTCCCCAAGGCTGCATTGCCTGCCTGTTGCCCAGGTTCTGGGTCTCTCATCTGGGCTACAGAGGAACTTGGAGTGGGAGGGGAAAGATCCAGTTGTCATGGTCTATGTAGGTATGAATAACGAAGGAAGAACGAGGAGAGGTTCTGCTGAGGGAAGATGAACAGCTAGGGACTAAGTTAAAAGTCAGAACTGATGACCCCTGGATTACTGCCTGAGCCATGAGAAAATTGACAAGAAGTGTCAACAAGATCAAAGAGAGGTAAAACACATAGCTCAAAGACTGGTGTGGGAGAAACAGGATGGCAGGACATTAGCACCAGTACCAGGGAAGGCAGAATCTGTTCAAATTGAATGGGATCTATCCGAATTATGCTGGAACTAGAGTTTTGGTGAATTGCATAAGTCAGATTGAAACGTACAGAGGCCTGGATAGAGTGGGACTTGAAGAGGTTTCTACACATTAGGAGAGACTAGGTCCAGAGGGCACTGCCTCAGAGTGAAGGGATGACACTGTAGAACAGAGATGAGGAGGAATTTCTTTAGCCAGAGGATGGTTAATCTGCGGAACTCACTGCTGCAGAGGCCAAGTCATTGAGTGCATTTAAGATAAAGATTAATAAAAGGGGATCATGGGTTATAGGGAGAAGACAGAAGAATGAGGTGGAGAAGCTCCTCAGCCACGATCAAATGGCAAAGCTGATGATTCGATTAGCTGAATGGCCTAAATGTGCTCCTATAATCTTATGGCGGTGTACTTTGGGAAAAAAAAACAAACAAACACTTTCAACTCAGGCAGTAGCTCCACAGTCACCAGAAGGGGACAACTGTGGAGGAACCTTGGAGGTCATGCTGTCTTCCACAGGGAAGATGACTGCTCTTTGGTCACTGCAATTAAAACTTTGTCTCCCCTTGAGAAATCATAATCATAGGCCTGCGATCCAATGGCATCTACGCCCCTTTCCAGAGGAGGGATAGGAATGAATTCCAGCCATATTTCAGAACTTCAGCAGTGATTTGATTTTCTCCATGGACTTTGTTATTTCATGTCACTATAATGATGTTTTAGCAAATATACTATCAAAACACAAGAACCAAGAAAGACAGCAAAGAAGGTGACAAAGGGATGAGAAAAAAGTTACAAGAATCAGGCCAGAAGGAGAAAGAATGTGGAGTTTTGTTTTTAATTCACTTGTAGGATGTGGGCATCACTGGCTGGGCCAGCATTTTCTGATTGTCCCTAGTTACCCGAGAAGAGGGTGGTGAGCTGCCTTCTTTAAACCACTGCAGTTCACCTGCTGTCGGTTGACCCACAATGGCCTTGGGAAGGAAACTCCAAGATTTTGATCGAGCAACAGTGAAAAGAATATATATTTCCAAGTCAGGACAGTGAGCTGTTTGGAGGGGAACTTCCAGGTGGTGGCATTCCCATGTATCTGCAGCCCTGTACTTCTTTACGGAAGTGGTCATGCGTTTGGAAGGTGCTGTCTAAAGGATCTTTAGGGAATTTCTGCAGTACATCTTGGGAGTAGTTGTGCTGCCAATCAAACAGGCTTTGTCCTGGGTAGGGCCAAGCTTAGTTTTCTTGGAGCTGCACTCATCCAAGCAAGTGGAGTTTTCCATCAGTCCTGACTTGTGCTTTGTAGGTGGACAGGTTTCAGGGAGTCAGGTGGTGAATTACTCGCTGCTGCATTCCTAGCCTTGGACCTGCTCTTGATGCTACAATGTTTCTGGCAAGTCCAGTTGAGTTTCCAGTCAATGATAAACCCATGGATGCGAATAGTGGGGAATTCGGTGATGGTAAGACCACTGAATGTCAAGAGATGGTGATTAGATTGTCTCGTATTGGTGCTGGTCTTAGCACGGCATTTGTAGTGTGGATGTTACTTGCCACTTTGTCAGCTGAAACCACAATGACATCCAGTATTGCTTCAGTATCAGAGGAGTCACAAACAGTGAATACTGCTCGCATAGGATTACGCATCCCCATTCCTGACCTTATAATTGAGGGAAGGTCATTGATGACACAGCCGAGGACGTTACCCTAACTCCTGTAGGGGTGTCCTAGAATTGAGGGGACTGACTAACAACTACAACCGCCCTCCTCTGTGCCAGTATGACTCCAACCAAGCATTTACAGAGGTGTCAATGAATCAAACAGAACAAAAAGCAAATACTTCAGACGTTGTAAAGTCTGAAAATAAAGTTTTGTCGAAAGTACTCAAGAACAACTTTTCAAGTCATTGACTTTTAAAGGAAATATTTAACATTCTGCAGGAGAAGTTAAGGCGAGGCAATTAATAGCTTAAAAACACTGCTTGTATTAAGTTTAAGCAGTAAGCTTTAATACTGATTTTAAGAAGTTTTAATTTCTAGTTGCAGAAGCAAATACAGTATCTTAAAAAGTGTATCTGGACAGGACTTTTTCCAGTCTAAATTCCTAAAGCCATATTTACTGTGACAATTGCCCATGTAAACTTACCATCAACAAACACATTGACTTGGAGCCCATCTACCATCCCCTGAGAAAAAGAACAGGAAATGACATCACCAACCCAAGGAAACCTAACCAGATAAACAGAACGCGGGACATAACACCAGCGCTTCGTCGGAGGCTCACTGATGATGTTACCTAGAATGGTGACGAAACGTCTGAAAACTAACCTTCCAGCTCAGCAAGCAAACTTACATCCAGAACCTCAACCTGAGCTACAAATCTTCTCAAAACTTACCACAGTAATTATGTCTCACCACCAAAAAGGAGATGCTGCAGTGTAGCAACAGCATTACAACATTTAACCAAGATGTAGTCAGACATGATTGAAGGGATAAATAAATGTTAAAAATATTTACACCTTTAAAATGGGTATGCATCCAGGTGAAATTAACCTCCACAACACACCCAATCTAATCCTACTTCACATGATGAATACATGTGGCTTCAATTTACAGATTAATAACATACAACAAATTAACCACAGCAACAGAAACCATTAGAAAATAATTTGTTGGCAGCAAGTTAGAGTTCAATGCAACATGTATACCTCACATTACCAATCCAATACAGGTACATATGCTAATTAAACAATTTATGTAACATTCACATAATCCTGCAGTAAATCTGGACTAAAAAGTCAAATGAAATGGTGTGCGCTCCCCTCAGGAATAGGGATATCAATGTGAAATATCAATTATTGCTCCTGCACTCAACTGGCTCTGGGTACTGGTTTGGGTGCAAGTATAAAACTGCTCAGCCCTACAAGTAAAACTAAGCAGAAACCAACCTTAATCACACCTGGGATAATCCTTCCCTTCATCACTGCCAAACTTGAACAATTACTCTCAACCCTGATATGAAAAAAAACACGTTTCCTCCGCCCCCCAAAAAAAACGCTCAGAAATGGGCATCAGTCAAGACCGTCAGTAATTGCCCAGGAGAAGGTGGTGCTCAGGTGCCTTCTTTGCAGTCCATCTGGTGTAGGTAATCTCAAAGTGACGTTAGGGAAGGAATTCCAGGATTTTGACACAGCAGCAGTGAAGGAACGATGGCTTAGTTTCAAGTCAGGACGGCGAGAGATTTGTTAAAAAAAAATTCTACAATGGGATATGACTATCACTGACAAGGTCAGAATTTATTTTCCATCCTGAATTAGTCTTCAGTGGTTAGTAAGACCAAGGGTTACATGCAACCAAACCAGGTAAAGATGGCAGAACTCCTTCCCGCAAGGCCATCAGTAAACTAGATAGTTTTTTTTAACCACAACAGATGGTCACCTTTACAGAGACAGGGAGACAATTTTCAATTTAAATTCAGCTAGTTGCTATAGTAGGATTTGAAACCATGTCCGCAGTCTGGGCCTTAAGATTACAAATCCAGTGATATTACGATTAGTTCGCCATTTCCCCAAGTTGGGGAGGGCTTTGCAAGTGTGCTCCCATGTACCTGCTGCTTTTATTTTTCTACATTAGAATTTTCAAGTTTACAAAATGCAGACAAAGAAACCTCGGAGTTGTTGCAGTGCATTGTGTAGATGCTGGATACAATGGATCAGAGATGGAGGAAGCGAACATTTAAAGGCAACAAATGGGTGACAGATCAAGGTGGCCAGTTTGTGCTGGATTTTTTCCCCCCCTAACCTGCTCTTGCACTATTCTCAAGCCAGCCCAGTTGCGTTTCTGGTCAACGCTTCTCCCCACCCCCACCCAATCAGATCTCAATGATGGTGATACTACCTAACTTAAAACAAGAGAAGGTTACATTCTCTTTTGTTGAGAAAAAGTGTAATTTCCTCGCATTTGTTTGGTATGCGAATGTTGATTACCATTTCTCAGCCCAAGCTCAAATGACATCCAGGTCTTGATGACTGCAGCTTTGGTATCTGACTATCTAGGGATAACACTGGACATTGTGCACACATCAGCAAAATCCCCAGATTTTAGCTCATGATGGAAGGTCAGTCCACTGGCGATGCAGAGGAGGATGGTTGAGCCTAGGACACAACCCTGAAAGAACTTTTGTTTAGCAGTATCCTGGAACACAGATGATCAGCCTTCAACTACCATCTTCCAATCAATAGAGTATTCAGCTACCTCCCACGAATTTCCATCGATTTAAATGTTGCCAAGAATCCTTGATGCCACATGTAGTTGTTGGTGAATAAGTACCATTAGATCGCACTGATGACAACACGTTCCATAACTTTTCTAATGACCAAGATGAGTCCAATGGTGTGTAAATTGGCCAAATTGCATATGTTCTGCTTTTGGCAGACAAGCATACCTGGGCAATTTTCCATATTGTTGTGAGGTAGATATCTGCCCTATAGTTGTGCTGGAACTTCTTGGCTACTGATGCAACTAGTTCTGAATCAAGTCTTCAGTACTGTAGTCAGGATGTTGCCAAGGCTGATAAGATTTGCTGTATCCCAGACCCTCAGCCATTTGATATGCATCACATGCACAGTATACAGATGTAATATCAGAAAGTAATCAATTCACTTGGTAAAGAAGCAAAACACTTCAGGAACAAGAAGAAACATTACACATCCAGGTTTCCAAAAATGACAGTGAAATTTGCCAAGACTTAAGGACAGATCTTACAACATACCAATACAAGAGAAAGCTTAGGGGCATAACACAATGCTTCAGCGAGCATTTGGATCAGGTCATGTCAAATTGTTGAGTCTCAGGTCATTGTTTCGACACAGGTAGCTTACTGAAGCATTGCCCTTTCTTCCCCCCCACCCTCCTCAAAAATTTCTCACAGCAGCTGTAAAGAATATTACATCTAGCACTATGTTAACACCTGCCCTATAGTTAGGGAACATATAATAGGCATTTATTTTGAACCTAAAAGAGGACTTTTTCCAGTATACCAGCAACCTTACTTTGTTCAAATATTCGTAACCGATACATTTTTGATCTCCCAGGCATGAGGAGGCTGGAAGAACACAACAAGCCAGCTAGGACTGAAGAAGGACTATACCCAAAATGTTGACTGCTCCTTTCCTCCAGATGCTGCTTGGTTTGTGGGTGTTCTTCCAGCTCCTGTTTGTCTACCTTGGATTCCAGCATCTGCAGTTTTTTTGTCTCTAGTAGGAGGCAACAGCACTAGGGTTTTGACAAGGCAAAGTCATTTAACAGTCAGAAGACAAATTAGCTTATATTTGTTTCTACAGCCAATACTGAATTATATCATGGTCCTGGCAGAATCTGGAAGTCATATTACCGAAGCAAGAGTTCATGATGTAAATAGGTGAATTTTTTTTTGAAACCTAATACTTGATGAATTCACATACTCACAACTCAACTGTTTAATCACATGAAACTTTGGGGGTTTAAAGAGACAAATAATTTGCAATGAAGGGGCCTGCCTCAGTCACTACCTGATCATTGCAATCACAACTGACAGAATACGCTTAAAGTTCATTCTCACTATTTCTATTATTGCAAGCTACAATAACAATACTGAAGTAATGTTCAATTTATCAAAATAATAGTCATTTAGTCATTAGGCAAGCATAGCCATATTTCTGGAAAATAGTTAGGACTGAATTCATAACCTCATTGCAGTCCTGTAATTTTTAAGTAGAAGTAATATCTTTGTTTCTCACTACTGTAACTGCAAACAAATGCTGGATATATAATGCAGTTGCAATATGCAAGTCACATCTTCACACAATGTATTCATAATTACGCTGGATATTTGGAGGATTTATCTTTTATACTGGTGTGACCCATACCTACAATCGCATACTTTTGTTCACATTCTGCAGATAATGCTATCGCTACTTAAGATGTGGGAATATAATCGCTCACGTTGCATTTACGTATTACATTCCCAAGTGCAATTCGGACTCCGTTCTACAATGGATTTTAAAAATTGAATTCCAATAGGCGAAGAATGTGGTGTCACACAAAGGCCTCATTCCAGACATCTTGAATACGGGGGAAAACAAAATACATTCGTGAAGCATCAAACACCACAAATGCTTCACCAGATGGATTTTAGATGCACTTTGAACAAATACAGTGGAATAAACAGAGATCACACTGTAGGTGACTTTAACTTCTCGGGAGGTGGGGGGGGCGGGTGAGAAAGAAAACAGAGAGAGAGACAATCTTCATGACTAACAGCACACCTGCAACACTCAACAGCTACAGGACCCAGAACCATAAGATAGGACATCAGCAGGCTTCTCAGGGGATTCCCTAGGTGCAATACAACACCTTTAATCCCACTTGAGCCAAATCCTCACTTTCTACCAAATTAGATTCACATTCCCTTGATTAAGAACCTATTGCAAACTCACACTTAACTGCGCCAACCGTCCCGCCCCTTGGATGATCGATAGCGTGGCCGTCCAATCAGTGAGCGCAAATTCCCCAGAGGCACCAATGATCACGAAGAAGAGGCGAGACTTCCGGTAGCAGGTGCGGTTGACTGAGAAAAGGAGACAAACGTCTCGAAAAGCGGGGAGCTTTAACATTGCATTTCTCGTTTCATTTTTTTTTGCAGCAATAACAAGGCAAACAAAGTTTGCTGAATTTGTTCCCGAAGCAGGTAGATTTGTAAAACGAACGCTCCACCCCCCTCCCCAGAAAATAATAGTGAATAAATGTTAGGCCGCGGGTTCGTTCGCTTGACAGCGCGACGCGAACCGACATTTTATGTACCGTTTGATTTCGTGTTTAAACATTCGCTTCAGAACTGAATAAAAGCCAGTTTTTACCTCAAAAATTAGCGTTTACAGTTACAGCAGCATTAACCCCGCTCGGCTTCGAGCGATTGAATTCCAGTCAGCGAACAACTTCCGCCATAACTTCCGAGCAACAGGGAAGCGAGCAGAACGACAAAAAAGATTCATAACACTACCAGAGCGGGTAGCCAAACTCCACCGCATCAATCCATACCAGGAACAAGGGCAACAAGCAGATCGCTGATATACTGATTGATATAGACACCAACACCAGTGATTGGAAGCCTGGAGGAAATCACACTGAATCTAGTCTGATTTAGAAAGACAGTGACAAATCAATTTTTTTGCAAAAAGAATTCGCAGCAACCGTCCATTCCTGTTAACTGAATCATTCAAGTGAACACAATCCTTTACCAAGTTTTACAGGCCAGTTGTCAAATAAAACGTAAAATTAATTGGATTCGGATATGTGGGTGTAGTATTGGAAAGCGACAACACAGTGATTTACACCAGTACCTAAAATGTGGACATGGAATTTATTTTGAAGCAAAAACAAGATAGTAATTTGTGATCTTTCATGTTTAGCCTTGAATTTTTATTGAGGAGGAAATAAAATACAATATGTACTGAGATAAACAAGTTCTGATGAAAGTTAGAGACCTGAAACATTAACTCTTTCCCTCTTTCAATGCTGCCTAACCTGTTGAGTATTTCAAACATTTTCTGGTTTTAGACATATCTACGTGAAATTTCCAAATTATAGATTTTTGGTATATTGATAATCATCAACATCGGTGGTCCCTCACAAGCGAGGATGACTCTTCCACTCTCAGGGTGAGTCTGTAGGTGACTGTACAGACTGCCAAGGGCTCTATTACACTTGGGGTAGAACGGAAGGGGTGGGTGGGGCATTGATGTGGCTGCACACTCCTTTTGCTGTTTTCACCTGGCTTCGGCGTTTTTCTGATGGCAAGTCTCAAGGTGCTCGACACTTTCCCGGATGCTCCTCCTCCACTTTGGAAGGCATTCGGCCAGCGATTCCTAGGTGTCTGTGGGAATACTGCACTTCACCAGTGAGGCCTTGGGGGTATCACGGAAGCATTTCCTCTATCTACCTGGGGCTCGCCTGTTGTCCTGAATGCGAGAGTAGAGCACCTGCTTCGGGAGTCTTGTGTTGGTCATGCAGATGATGTGCCCAGGTCATCATAGCCAATCAAGGGTGGCCGATGCTGGGGATTCTAGCCTGGTCAAGGACACTGGTGCTTGTGCATCTTCCTTCCCAGCAGATTCGCAAAATCTTGTACAGGCAGCATTGGCGGTGAGGTATCTGCTGTAGACAGTCCATGTCTCAGAGCCATATAGGAGAGCAGGAACCACCACAGTTCTGTAAACCATGAGCCTGGTGTCTGATCTGATGTTGTTCTTGAACACCCTTTTTCTCAGGTGGCTGAAGGCTTCATTAATACACTAGAAGCAATGCTGGATCAGTACATCAATTGCTGCTTTGGCCAATAGGACACTTCTGAGGTATTGGAAGTGGTCAACATTCTCCCCATGGACCTTGATGATCAGGGGATTGCTCTACAATGTTAGGCCAGGTTGGTGGAGGACCTTTGTCTTGTGAATGTTCAGGGTGAGATCCATGCTCTCATTGGCATCCATAGAGGTGCTGATGATGGTCTGGAGTACGTCCTCTGAGTTTGCATATACATAAGCAACATCTGCGTAGTGCAGCTCAATGACACTGGTTAGTGTGACTTTGGTCTTGGCTTGAAGGCAGCAGTGGTTGAATAATTTCCCACTGGCTCTGTAAGTTAGCTCCACTCCAGCAGGGAGCTTGTCGGTAGTGAGGTGAAGCATTGCTGTGAGAAAGATCGTGAACAGTGTTGGGGTGATGGAGCCCTGCTTGACACTGGTCTGAACGGGGAATGGATCAGTGGTGGAGACATTTGTAATTACCGCAACTTCCATGTTGTTGTGGAGCAGGTGAAGGATGGTGACAAACTTCACAGTGCAACCAAAGCAGAGAGGGATGCTCCATAATTTCGACAATGTCAAAATGCCTTTGTGAGGTTGCAGAAGGCCATGCACATGCTTGTGTTCTTTTATCTGCATTTCTGCTGCAGTTATTGCATGGTGAGAATCATGTACACTGTGTCCCTCCATGGCCGAAAGTACACTGCGATTCTGGGAAGAGCACCTCAGCCACAGGGAGGAAATAGTTGAGGAGGATCTTGATGATGATGATCTTTCTAACAGTTGACAGCGGGGAGATTCCCCCGTAGTTACCACAAGCAGACTTGGAAAGTACTGGAGCACCAATGAGTGGCTGACAACCACGATGTGCGTTTCTTCTATGCTGTCAAGACCACTTACAGACCAGACCCAAGGGGCCACCCCACTGCTGGCCAAGGTTGAAGTGACTTTTATCAAAGACAAAGAAGCCATCGAACAACACTGAGGCAGCACTTCTGAGACCTCCTCAACCAGGGCTCTGTTATTGATTTGAGCATCTGGACTGCATCCCACAGCACGCTACATGCCATGAGCACAGCAATACTCTAGCTCCACATGAAATAGAGAAGGCCATCTGCCAGCTCAAGAACAAGAAGGCTGCAGGAGCAGACAATATCCCCGTTGAGACATTGAAGTGCAGAGGCAAAGAGCTTCTGCTGCAGTTACATGCCTTGGTCTGCCTTATCTGGAAGAAGGAAAGTGTCCCAGGAGAGTTCAGAGATGCCACTGTCATGAACATTTTCAAGAAAGGGATATTGCCAATGGAAGCTAGACAAAGCATGCCTCTTACAATTGCATTTTTAAAAAGAATATCATTAAGTAAAGTATCTAACAAAAGTGTCACCTCTTTAAAGGGACACAATGAATAAAATCTAAATCATAGAAAAGTCACTGGAAACCTAATTTTACACCGCATTTGTCATCAATTCTAACGTTATCACATCCTTTTAGATTTTTCTGTCACAAATCAAAATCATACAAGCATAGAAGAATGTTTCAATTTTGCATCTCATTGCATATCTACTTGAGGGATTTTTCAAACATTTTTAACCACTTCCAGTTTCTAAATTAGGACAATAATGCAGCCCATATATTTTCTGTACTGCAGCACTTATTTTAACCCTTCTGCTATCACAGGAAAATTTCCAGCTTGCCATCCTTCTCCAAAATGCCACATTCCCTTAAGTGCTGCTAAACCACCGCTATTGCCAAACTCTTCACTCTGCTACCAAATTGCAGAACAATCTTACTGCCTGACCAAAGCATAGGACTGCCTTCATGACCCTCGTCCTTCCAACAGTGCAATAACAAGTTCATCCATAATCTGATATATCTTGCATATCTTCAGTAGTACAGATACAATGGTGCCAGCTGTTGCTCAATGGGAAGCACATTTGCCTCTGAGTCAGAGGCTGTGGGTTCAAATTCCATTCTAAAGGACTTGAGCACATAATACAGGCTGACACTCTCATGTGGTAATAAGGGAGGGCAACACTGTCAGAGGTGCTGCCTTTCAGACACAACATTAAACTAAGACCTGATCTGCTCCCTCAGGTGGACGTTAATGGTTCTATGTCAAATAAAAGAGGAATTCTCACCACTATTTATCCTTCAAATAAGACCATTAAAAAGATTACCTGGTCATTATGACTTGGTGGAATCTTGACATGCAAAAACTAGCTGTTGCATTTTCCAATTCTTAGAAGTGATTAAATTGGATGGAAAGGTTGCAGTGGCAATGGCAAAGAAGCTCTGCTTTTACATACATTTCCTTAGCAATTTCTCATTACAAATTTTCCAGCTGTTACTTTCATAGTTAATACTTGGGATTTGAATGTCACTGACAAGGCTAGATTTTATTGCCAATCCTTTAGTACCCTTGAAAAGTTGATGAGTGGCTTCATCCTGTGGTGCAATCTATTTGGTGAAAGTGCAATCCATTTGGTGAAAGTACTCCCACAATGTGGTCAAGTGGGGAGTTCCAGGATCTTGCATCAAAGAAGCTTCTATTAAATCTATATGCACAGTTGCCACTTACACTATTTTATAAATGCAAATTTCAAGCTGACTTTGTAAGTATGTATGTAAATAATGACCAAAGTGTGCCACAACTATATTTTTCCTCCTTTATCAAAGATTCTGCCGGAGAACCTAATCGACTGGAATTTGACAAACTTTTTTCCATCAGAAGACTTAGTCTTATGAGTGGTGAGAGCCTCAGGAAAACAATTATTTCATTACAATTACAACAATGGCACTGCAAATGTAATTAATTGACCTTGCAGCAACCCGAGGAGAGTAAAGTCTCTATTAAAAAAAAATCACAAGTTCCAACATCCAGCTACATATACTAACTTGAAATGTTCAGGGCTTTTAACAAAGTATAGAATTGATTTTATTCAACCCCAACAAATAAATCCGGTTCCTGAATGCCATGAATGTATCTGTCGATTATTCCCCACGACCAAACATTTTAAAGTTGAAGCAGTTTCAAAATAGGCTCATGTGGTTTAATTGAGAAAGGCTTGGATGCTCTTAGAAACACTAAGTCTGACTCACAGCAAGAGAACTCTTCCTCATCCAATAGGACCAGTTACTTAAAATCCCCCGGTGTGATGGAGCAGATGGAAAAGTAATGTCAGATGATGATCAAGTGTTAAAATCAACATGTCGATGAAATGTGTCTGTTGCAGGCCTTTATTGACCAAACTGTTAAAATTGTCAACATTTTGATTGCCCAATTGTCTGAAATAAATTGATCTTCAAAAGATTTGGCCACCTCTGACCATCCAAAATCATGACTGGTGATCTTCAAAAATTTCTACTCATGCAGTCTTTATATAATAAGGAAATAATAAAATAAGTAGGATATTTTACAGAGTTCATAAGTGCACGCATTTTGAATAACTTTCTAAAAGGAATTTTAAAAGCTTTAGGTACTGTATTTGTAACAATTGATCAAGCTGATTTATATAATCTAAGCTTGGACACTACTATAAATATACTGATCTTTAATATTGCTGAAAAAGACACATTTTCAAAGCTTTTCATCTTGTACTCATCAGGATAATTTTCTAGAACATAAATTTAAGGGAAAATCAACATTTTATACTATTTGAGAGTGATGGTAGGTTACCTGTTAGAGGTAATCCCATGGAGAATGCATTATGATGATTGACAGTTAATGGCTGGGCTTTTTTTAATTTTAAGGCAGGTTGATTCTGATTGGTCAAGGCATTGCTCTGAGAAATGAACCCATGAACGGTTGCTACTTATTTTGTTGAATTGAATTTTGTCTGCAAAGAATATATCCCTGTGCACAGTTCCCTGTAGGCTGCATGGCTGTGCACGCATTCAGCCACTCTGATGTTCCCTGCTTGGCAATCAGCATGCTAATCGCACACAATTCTGGAAGTCATTGGCATGTACAGGCTTCGAAGGCCCACACCATCATTAAGAAAGTTAGGGGGATGTTGGTCCTGTGTATTAATATATCTGTAGCTTCTAGTGCGGACAAATGTACCGCCCAATGCAAGCCTAAGTGACAATCATAAATTGGTTGTCAGCATGATTCTTCACACGCTCAGCAAATGTTGTCCAGTTGCAGAATTTAATATGGAAACAGTGTTGTAAATTTTGCAAGTGTGGGATGGTGGGTATAGTCAATACCGTGCTTGTTGTGCACAGCCATGTGGTACATGTATTTCAGTGCCAGTGTGATGCCAGGTATGTATGATGCATGTGCCAAAGCTTGGCAGATATGACAACATATCCCCTCAGCTGTTTGCTGTTATACCTTCAGAAGTGATAGGGGACATCATCAGAATTACATAGATTCTGCAGCAAGTAACTTACCACAATTCAGAGTTAACAGAGCGGAACTACATTAATGGTGTTAGCCACAGTTTACTCAATGAAAGTCTTGCCTAAGAGTCTGAAGGATGTCAGTTCATTCTGCTCCAGTGACTTCATTACAAGGATTTGGCTGATACTCCAGCATACCACTGAGGGAGTGCTACACAGTGTTTCAAGCAAGACCCTAGGTTCTCTCTAAGGCAGATATAAAAGATCCTATTGCACGATTTCAAAGTGTCATTTCAAACAGCACAGAAGGAAACTATTCAGCCCTTCAAGTCTATACCTGCTCTCTGTAGAGTAATCCAGTCACTCTCATTTCCCCGCTTTATCAACAGCGAGTTCCATGTCATCACTACTCACTGATTTAGAACCATTCTTCCTCATATTCTCCCCTCACATTACCCTGTACTCTGCCCAAAAACCTTGGATTTTTGTCCCTTGGGCCTTGTACCATCAACTAATGGAAACAACTGTTCCATGTCTATCTTATATGTAAAAATGTTATAATCTTATACACCACTATCAAATCTCCCTTCAACCTTCTTTGCTGTAAACGGAATAGCCCCGGCTTGTCCAATCTAACCTCGTAGCTAAAATCTCTCATCCTTGGAACCATTTTGTTAAATTTCTTCTGCATCCTCTGAAGGGCATGTTACAAATGTGACAAGAGGAGCGTACTGATAACCAAGCCCCACTATTCTGTGAGTCACACCATTTGTATAAATGTTTTGATTAAATCATCAGAATGGCCAATTGTTTCACTTTCGTACCGCTATCCAGAATAAAAGAGAAATTCCCGAGGTTTTTTCGGTGAATTTAAAAGTAATGTATTATAAAACAAAATTCATTTCTAAAAACAAGTGACAAAACTGGAAAACATCTAAATATAATCCAGAATCATCCCCTTTTAATCCCAACACAAACTCATGCAACATAAAAAAACAAATAATCTGTGCAAATATTTTGAAAAGGGCAAAAGAAAAACTCCCTTATTGTCTGAGAAACAAGATATAACTTTACAAATTCTCATAGTCCACCTGATTTCTTATTGACAAATTGCATTGTTAATAGCTGTACACTGATGGAAGGCCTTCCAAACTAGCTTCAGATCAGATGAAATGCCAACCAGTTCCAAATCTTTGAAAAGTGATCACGATTCAACTTCTGAACGATTAGAAGGAAAAGTACTGTGATATGGAAATTTTATCGGGTCCACAAGTATTTCAACCAAGACAGAGGGAGAGAGTCTTGCAGCTTTTACTGAAGTTTTGAAAGTTTTCTTACTTCTGACTCCCTAAAAGTTTTTGAAACAGAAGCCAAGATCAAAAAGAGTTGCTAGGCAATTATCAGCACAGGAACTCTGTTCCAAAGCCAGGTTTTCCAGTAATTTAGGGCAATAAATTCCATCTCTTAGCTCACTAAAAGTTTTGCTACGCTGTTTATCCAAAGTCACTTGACTTTCTGTAATCATCAAGTACATCACTGCCCACATTAAACTGTTGACCTAATTTCCAAGAAACCACATTTATGAAGTCCAACATTCCAAATGCTTTGCTGGTCACTCAGTATGTCCTACCACCTTCAAAGATCCAGGCAGATGAAGCCCCAGATTCTACTGCCCCATGCAGTCTTTAGAATGGTGTCATTAAGTATTCATTCCCTCATCATTCTGTCAAAATTCATCCTCTCACACTTCTCTGTATTAAATTTCATCTGTTCTCCCTCTAACCTACATCCTGCTGTGTCTTCCTCAATGTTTGCCAAATTTTGAATTTAACTCTGTATTCCAAAATCCAAGTGAGGTTAAATGTGAGGTTATCCACTTTCATAGCAAAAACAGGAATGCAAATTATCATTTGACTGGTGATAGATTGGGATAAGAGGAGATGCAAAATCAAGGTGTCCTTGTATACCAGTCGCTGAAAGTAAGCTGTAGGTGCAGCAGGCAGTGAAAAAGGCAAATGGTTTGTTGTCCTTCATAGCAAAAGGAATCAAGTACGGGAGAAGGGATGTTTTGCTTCAATTGTGCAGACAGTTGGTGAGACCATGCCTGAAGTATTGTGTGCAGACAGTTGGTGAGACCATGCTTGAAGTATTGTGTACAGTTTTGGTCTTGCATCCAAGGAAGAATGTTCTGGCTGTGGAAGGAATGCAACTAAGACTTACGTGACTGATTCCTGGGGTGGCAGGACTGGCATATGAAGAGAGACTGCATGGGTTAGGACTATACTCACGAACAATTAGAAGACTGGGGTGGGGGCGGGGGTGGAGTGGGGAATCTCATAGAAACCGATAAAATTCGAACAGAACTAGGCAGGGTAAACACAGAAAGGATGTTCCCAATGACCATGGACTCCAGATTAAGTTTAAGGATATGAGGCGGGCCAGTTAGGACCAAAATGAGGAGATATTTCTTCACCCAGGGAGTGGAGAGCCTGTGGAGTTCTCTGCCACAGAAAGCAATGAAGACCAAGACATTGTATGTTTTCAAGGGGTTAGCTATTGTTCTTAAGGCTAAAGGGATCAAGGGGTAAGGAGAAAAAGTAGAACATGGTTGAATGATCAACCACGATTATATTAAATGGTGGAGCAGGCATGAAGGGCAGAACAACCTCCTGTTTCTATTTTTCTATGGTATGTCTGCATCAAAAAAAACATTGGTGCTTATTCTTTGTGTCATGCTGCTCAGCATGATCACCATGCTAAATGGGACAGACTTCAAACAGATCTAGCAGACCTTGAGAAAGTAGGTACTGGCACTAGAGGGGGTGCAGAGGAGGTTCACTGGGTTGATTCTGGAGTTGAGGGGGTTGGTTTATGAGGAGAGACTTAAGGTAGATTGGGATTATATTCATTGGAATTCAGAAGATAGAAACATATAAGATTATGAAGAGAATAGATAAGATAGAAGTAGAGAGGATGTTTCCACCGGCAGGTGAAGCTAGGAGAAGAGGGCATAGCCTCAAAATTAGAGGGAGCAGATTTAGGACTGAATTGCGAAGGGACTGAATTGAGAAGGAACTTCTTCACCCAGAGGGTTGTTAATCTATGGAATTCCTTGCCCAGTGAAGTAGTTGACGCTACTTCAGTAAATGTTTTTAAAGCTAAGGTTGATTTTTTTGGAACAATAAAGGAATTAAGGGATATGGTGAGAGTGCGGGTAAGTGGATCTGAGTCCACGAAAAGGTCAGCCATGATCTTATTGAATGGTGGAGCAGGCTCGAAGGCCTACTCCTGCTCCTAGTTATGTTCTATGTTCAACTCAAGATGGAGCATCAATGAGAACTGTGGGCCACCACAGCAGCAGAATCTGAACACAACCTTCAGCACAATCTGAATCCTTGGTGACCCAACATATTCTCAACTCTACCATTACCATCAAGCTAGGGGATCAACCCTGGTTCAATGGAGAGTGCAGGAGGGCATTCCAAGAGCAGCACCAGGCATATCTAAAAAGAAATCAAGGCTGTAATGAAGTCAGGTGCCAAGTGGCCCTGGTGGAATCTAAACTGAGTGTCTAAGAGAAGGTTATTGCTGTGCAAATGCTGCTTGATAATACTGTTTCTGATCCCTTCCATTATTTTACTGATGATCAAGAGTAGACTGATGGGGTGAGCTGGGTTGGATTGGTCCCGCTTTTTGTGTACAGGTCAAACCTGGGCAACTTTCCAAATTGTTGGATAGATGCCAGTGTTCCAGTTGTACTGGAACAGCTTAGTAAGTGGTGTAGCAATCTTGGAACACAAATCTTAAGTACTTTAACTAGAATGGTGTCAGGGCCTGTTGTAGCCTTTGCAATATCCAGTGCCTTCACTGTTTCCTTGATATTGTATAAAGTGAAACAAATTGCCAAAAGACTGAAGTGAGCAAAATTAAAGAACAAAAAAAAAGGAAAATTTGGATTTGAATGGTTCGGGACTTAGGAGTATAAACACTTAGCCAGAAGTGTCCTCAGGATGGATACAGATGAAGGGAGAGCTGGAGAATTTTGAGTCTCATGTATGATGATATTTTGACGATATTGGTTGAAGTAGTCTGCAGGTGGGGAACTTGAAATGAACAAACCAAATTAAGGACCATAAATTTTGAGTCAATATTATTCAGAGATTATGGATAATACGATATGGTGAATTTTAACATGAAATCTAAAAAAAACAAATATTATTTCAGTGATTGAAGCAGATCATCACATTAAAGGTTAAAGAAAGTGATCAAGACATTGATAAGACAAGATGTCAGAAAGTAAGGTTTTGTCCTGCAAAAGTGCAAGAATTCAAGAAAGTGTTTTCAATTACTCCCTTGAGTTGCAAATATTTGTGACTTAGAAAATGAGTGAATTTCATCCTTTATTAATAATAGTATGGTTAGTGACTTGTTTATTGGTTGCAGTTACACTAGTGGAAAGCTAGAACATGAGCTATCATACTTAGAAAAAGAAAAATAGTATGAAAGTATTTACAGTCAGTAAGATCAGAACCATATTTTTGCATCAGCTCTTCCCATCTTAATTGAACAGCGCGTGTGAGATAGCTTGGAATCAGTCACTGTTTTATATGATATGGTATGTTGGGTAAAAGAAAATAAATCAGTACACTGCCCTTATCTTCACAAAAACACTTGTGTAACATGTCACAACAAGTATTTCAAATACAGTAAGGACAGATATCCCATGAGGAACTGAACTTCTGTTTTAAGCTAACTTAAGAGCATGCAAACAGGTGACAAAATGTTGGAAAATTAGAATTGTAACTACAACCAAAAGATAGTTAAGAGAATTATTATCTGAAGCATCAAGTGCCAGGCTTTTTCAGCCTCGGGATGGGGGTAATTGTAGGATTAGTAAAAAAACACGTTTGAAACTAACGACTTTATAAATGACTTAGTTTGGTTATAATCACATAATGAAAGAATATTCATTGATTAACCTAATATTATAGTATTCTGTTTAAGTACAGCTAATGTAGATTGTAACATTCTAACATCATATGACTTAGCTTTATTTAACACAGAAATGCACCATGGGATGGCAAACAAGGTGAAGACAATCATTTAATGTTTTAGATTTACAGCTATACGACTGAGTGGCATCTGTTTAGTTTCAGATCCAGACTTCCAAAGTTGAATAAGACACTCCCAAGCTTGTTAGCCCTTAGCAAAAAAATAATGACTATAGCTATGAGCTAACAAGGTGTACAGCTGGATGAACACAGCAGGCCAAGCAGCATCAGAGGAGCAGGAAGGCTGACATTTCAGGCCTAGACCCTTCTTCAGCTATGACCTTGTATTGGTATATTTCAAAAGTATTTCAATTGACTAAGTGTAACCTTTGCAATGGAATGGAATTACCAATGTACAATGTAGTCAAGTTTGTAATTGTATAATCCTTAGATGTTAACATATCCTTTATAAAAAATTGTAGAAAATTAGCATACTTTCTGATGCTATGTATCAAGTGGGTCAGTTAGCTGGACAGCTGGTTTGCGAAGCAGTGTGATGCAACAACTTGGGTTCAATTCCCAACCAGCTGAGGTTACCATAAAGGACTCTGCTTCTCAACCACTCCCCTTTCTGAGGTGTGATGACCCTCAGGTTAAATCATTGCCAGTCATCTCTCTCTCGTGAGAGAGAAACCCTATGATCTGGTACGACTATGGTGACTTTATTAAGAGAATGTAAGGAACACAAAATGTTTCCAAGTATTTCATATAACACAATCAAACTAGGGAAAAGCAAACTGTTAATAATATGTAAGTGTCTGATCTAATGGGAACTTTATCAATTACTTGAGGATTGGGACATAAACTCAAGACATTGATCATTGAATCTAGATTATATATCCCTCCCATTTCCTTTTAACAAAGGTGCAACAAATCATTATCTTAGTTATGTCACATAACAAACTTAATGAAGAGGGTTGATCTGTGGATAACAGACGCATTAAGGAACATGAAGGAATCAACACATAGTGGGAGGTGACATCAGTCAATGCCCATCACCCTCAAGAGCGAATTAGAGATTGATCACACATCACTAAAACCTATTAACAATAAGGAACAAAAACAGAAGTTGCTGGAAAAGCTCAGCAGGTCTGGCAGTATCTATGAAGAAAAAATCAGAGCTAACATTTCGGGTCCGGTGACCCTTCCTTAGAGCTACTAACACTAAGTCTCACTTTGTTTTGGCCAAACAGAATGTATTGATGTAATTTTAAAATGCTGTGGGTTGTGGCTTGGTAAGAGTTAATAAGCAGCAACTTTTGATAATCAAGGTGTACAGATGAGAAAGTCTGAAGTTGTTTTCCTGGAAGAAAAGAATATATTACTACAATAAACTCTACTCACAAAGGTCTCTTTCTCTGTCTCACTATAAAAAAACTCTATTCTCCAAGTTAAAATCTCCCTTCCCCGACAACATGCCAAATCCAGCTCAGCTCATATCCACCTCCCCAACCTGTCCTCCCACCTCAAGCCCCAACCCCATCTCCTACTAACTAGCCTCATCCTACCTCCTTGACCTGTCCGTCCTCCCCGGATGGACCTATCCCCTCCCTAACTCGCCTTTACTGGCTCCAACCCCACCTCCTGTCTGTCTCTTCTCCACCTATCTTCTCCTTTATCCATCTTCTATCCACCTCTCCCTCTATCCCTATTTATTTCAGAACCCCCTTCCCCTCTCCCATTTCTGAAGAAGGGTCTAGACCTGAAACGTCAGCTTTCCTGCTCCTCTGATGCTGCTTGGCCTGCTGTGTTCATCCAGCTCTACACCTTGTTATCTCTATTCACCAAGTTGTTCTTTTCCGTCTCACAAAAAAAGAGGAAGTTTGAAGTTATCCTGCTTCCAACCAGGAGAGGAAGGCCTGCAAGGCATTGGTGAGAGAGAGGAAGATTGGGTATCAACCTGCGCCCTAAGCCAAATCAGAAAGCAAGAGCTATAGCACACCTGAAAAAATCATTACTCTGCTTTTTGATAAGTTGGTTACAAATTTTTATAATTTACTACAAGTTTCCTGAGTTACTGCACCAGACTGTCTCCTGTGGCCTTACTGGTTAAAATCTCAAATGAACAAATTAATATTGGGATTTGAGTATTAGATTTCTAAAAACCTACACCAATCAGATCACATAAGAATGGTTGAAATTCTTTTCTGGGGCTCTGGTTAAGCGTTTTCACAGTCACTCATTTAAATTAAGGTCAATCTATCATTCTAAAATGATGCATCATCGAACTGTCCGCTATTTTACACAAAAACCTACATAAAAAGACGAAATTATATTTCAGCCACTTCATCAATCTAAGCTGAGATGGATTTCCCCAATGGCTGTGTGCATCCTTCACATTTAGGCAAATTAAATGTCTGACTTCATTGTACAGAAGAGATTCTGAAAACTGTGCAGTCAAAATGCAAACAGGAAGACAGGACTCTAACATAGTAAATGTCAGCAGCATATCCTCCATGCCTGACCTTTGTAATTCACAGTATTTCCAGTAAATTCATTAATAAAACCGTTTAAAGAGGAAGAGTCTGATCAAGATTAGAAAATAAATTTGCGCAAATTCAACCGCAATGTTCAAATAAGTCTGAAAAACAGAAAACCACTTACATATTTTGACCGGTTTCTCAATTCTGGAGCATAAGGGTTGACATTGTAAACACACGTTTAATTAGAGAAATGGAATGTGAATAGCATTATTTTTGAATTTCTAATAGCCGTTACCACAGATACATAAAATTAGTAATTAAGGTAGCAGTCCATTTCAATTTTCTGAAACGTTCCTGTTTTCCAGAAAAGGATAATATTTTCAGAAAGCTAAATTTTGGGAGTTTAATGTTCTTAGATTTTTTAATATATTAATGTGATGGAAAGGGGATGCTATGATACTAAAGTGTCTGGAATCTATAACCTAGGAGAATGTGTCTGTGACAAATTAAAAACAATAAAGAGAGTTTAAAGAATAAAACCAAAGCAAGATCCATGTACCTCTTTGTTTTAAATGTTTGAAATAAATTTTGAGGACTGGAAACATAACAGGATAATAAAACATTTTTTAGACATGTCATTTCTTGAAAGTCATGTCTTACAATGACAGTGTGTTTACTGCAGAGCCCCAGCCCGGGTTTACAACTGATAGGTTGCAGCTTCTACTTTGGAGATTGTTTGGATTTTTCAGTTGGTGACTAGTTTATGGGAAGGAAAAGAGCTCCCCAGTCCAGCTCTCCTTTCTCTGAAAATATATTCTTGTGGTGGATCGAGTGTGGTACCTGCAGTCCTCGTCCAATTAGATTCTTGATTTTTCTTCTGAAGAGCATTTGAATAATCCCTGATACTGTGTTTCCTACGTAAGCTGCTTTGGCACAGATCTGAGAGATATCTGGTTGTGTTTGGTGACATATATCTTTGTGTGATAGAATATTAGAATGACAGTCATCTGTACTTTCCACATCTTAACTTGCTTTTTTTGCTTTCAGGATCTACGACGTGTTGGCCAAAGGTTTTGATTCCCCTCAAAGTGAATTGTTATAAAGAAATGTTATTTTCCTTTTACCTGCTGTATGTGATCATCAGGCATAGCAGAAGTAGGCCATTCAGTCCATTGAGTCTGCTCTGTCATTCAAAGAGATTATTGATTTGATAATCCTCAACTCCATTTTCCTGCATTTTCCCCAAATCTCTGTTTCCTTACTGATTTAAAATGTCTATTTCAGCCATGAATATCCTTAACACCTAGTCTCTTCAGCTGTTTATGTTGAAGAATTCCAATAGATTCACTACCCTCCAAAAAAACCTCCTTATCTGTCTCAAATGTGTGATCCCTTACTCTGTGATTATGCTGTCTTGACCGAGACTCTCCCACAAGGGCAAAAAAACCTTCCATATCCACGCTATCAAGTCCCTGAACAATATTTTCTGTTTCAATAAGGACACATTCCTCTATGTTCCAATGAGTACAAATCTAACCTATTCAATTTCTCCTCATAAGACAGTTCCTTCATGCACAAGATTTGGACTGCCGCCGAAGCCAATTTATCTTTCTTCAGACTACAGCCTAAAACAGTTCACTATTCCAGCTGTGGTCTAACTAATGTCTTGTCACATTTTTGCAAGACTTCCCTATTTTTACATTCCATTCCCTTTGAAGTAAAGGCAAATGTCCATTTATCTTTCCTATTACCTGCTGAATTTGAATGCAAAACTTTTGGGAATTATGCATGAGGACTCCACAATCCCTCTGCGCTATAGCTTTCTGCAGTCTTTTAAAAAAAATCTAAATAATATTCGGCTCCTCTATTCCTCTGCCAAAGTGCGTAATCTCACATTTTCCCACATTATATTCCATATGCCAAGATTTTGCCCAATCAGTTAACTTGTCTCTATCCCTCTGCAGTCATTAGGTCACCTTTATCACTTGGCTCCCAGCTATTTTTGTGTCGTCCATAAACTTGGCAATAGTGTCTTCACTTGCCTCATCCAAGTCATGAAACAATGTAAATAATGGATGTAAGTTAGAATGTACAAAAAATAAAACATTTATACACCTACCCAGTCATGCAAGCCGCTCCGGGTTACCCAGGGGGTACGTACACCAACTAAAGGAAAAAAATAAACAAAGAAGGAAAAAAACAAAGCAAAGAAAACACCCTGGCAGCCGTCTCCCCGCACAGTCCCTGTTGGCCCCTTGACCAGTTGAGGAAGGCGCCAGCTGGGCCCAGTTACCAGATAGGGCCCTTGTTTCTATTCTGGACGAGGGGTTTCATACGGTGGTCTTTCCCCACCGCGCCTTGGCGGCGGCTGCCCCAAGCTTTAGCGCGTCCCTCAACACATAGTCCTGGACCTTGGAGTGCGCCAGTCTGTAACACTCAGTCAGGGTCAGTCCTTTCAGCTGGCAGACCAGCAAGTTGCAGGCAGACCAAAGAGCATCTTTCACCGCATTGATGGTCCTCCAGGCGCAGTTGATGTTGGTCTCGGTGTGCGTCCCGGGAAACAGCCTGTAGAGCACGGAGTCTCGTGTCACGGAGCTGCTCGGGACGAACCTCGACAAATACCACTGCATCCCCCTCCAGACCTCCTGCGCATAGGCACACTCCAGAAGGAGGTGATAGACAGTCTCATCCCCACCGCAGCCACCTCGAGGGCAGCGTGCGGTGGTGCAGAGATTCTGGGCATGCATAAAGGATCTCACTGGCAGAGCCCCTCTCACCGCCAGCCAAGCAATGTCCTTGTGCTTGTTTGAAAGTTCTGGCGATGAGGCATTCTGCCAAACGACTTTGGCAGTCTGCGTGGGGAACCACACGACAGGATCCACCCTTTCCTTTTCCCGAAGGGTCTCGAGGATACTACGTGCTGACCACTGCCTGACAGCCTTGTGGTCAAAGGTGGTTCCCTTCAAAAATTTCTCCACGAAGGACAGGTGGTATGGGACGGTCCAACTACTCGGAGCGTTCCGCGGCAACGAGGCCAGGCCCATCCTTCGCAACACCGGGGACAGGTAGAACCTCAGTAAGTAGTGACACTTGGTGTTTGCGTACTGAGGATCTACGCACAGCTTGATGCAGCCACACACAAAGGTAGCCATCAGGGTGAGGGTGGCATTCGGTACATCCTTTCCCCCATTTTCCAGGTCTTTGTACATGGTGTCCCTGCGGACCCGGTCCATCCTCGACCCCCAAATGAAGTGGAAGATGGCCCGGCTGACCACAGTGGCGCAGGTCCAGGGAATAGGTCAGGCCTGCGCCACATACAACAGTACCGAAAGCCCCTCGCACCTGACAACCAGGTTCTTACCCGTGATGGAGGGGGACCGGAGCGTCCACCTGCCCAACGTCTGCTTCAGTTTGGTGATACGCTCCTCCCAAGCCTTAGTGCACGCCCCAGCTCCACCGAACCAAACACCCAGCACCCTCAGGTAGTCTGTCCTGACGGTGAAGGAGATGAAGGAGCGGTCGTCCCAGTTCCCGAAGAACATGGCCTCGCTCTTACCCCTATTTACTTTGGCACACGAGGCCAGTTCAAACTGGCCGCAGATGTCCAACAGCCTACTCACCCACCGATGATCGGTGCAGAAGACGGCGACATCGTCCATGTACAGGGAGGTCTTGACCTGAAGGCCTCCGCTGCCTGGGATAGTCACGCCCTTCAGGCTCACGTCCTTCCTGATGGATGCGGCGAATGGCTCCACACAGCACACAAACAAGGCAGGAGAGAGCGGGCAGCCCTGCCTGACTCCAGACCTGACAGGAAAACTGTCCAATTCCCACCCGTTGATCGAGACTGCACTAATGATGTTGGTGTAGAGCAGCCGGATTCAATTGCGGATGCCCTCCCTGAACCCCAATTTGGAGAGGATGGCCCTCATGTAAGCATGAGAGACCCTGTCGAAGGCCTTCTCCTGGTCCAGGCTGACGAGGCAGGTGTCCACCCATCTGTCCTGCACGTAGGCGATCGTATCCCTGATGAGCACGAGGCTCTCAGCGATCTTCCTGCCCGGCACAGCACAGGTTTGGTCAGGGTGAATCACTGACTCCAGGACAGACCTGACCCGGTTGGCTATGATTTTGGCCAGGATTTTGTAGTCCACATTCAATAGTGAAATGGGACACCAATTCTTAACTTCTTCCCTCTCCCCCTTCCTCTTGTAAATGAGGGTGATGATGCCCTTCCTCATGGACTTGCACATTTCCCCTGCCCGAAGCACACTATCGTACACCTCCAGCAGGTCCTGGCCGACCAGGTCCCACAGAGCGGAATACAGCTCGACCGGTAAGTCGTCGCTCCCGGGAGTCTTATTCCTCTCAAAGGACCTGAGGGCTCTGGTCAGCTCATCCAGGGATATCGGCCAGTCCAGCCACTCCCTCGTGCCGTCGTCTAAGATCTCCGTGATAGACGACAGGAACGACTTGGAGGTCATGCTGTCCGTGGGCTTCGCGTCGTACAGTCCAGCATAGAAGGATCTGCTGATCCTCAAAAAGTTGGGCCGAGACGATGTCACCGAGCCGTCGTCCTCCTTCAGCCGGCTAAGCACAGAGCTCTCTTTGTGCACCTTCTGAAAGAAGAAACGCGAGCACATTTCGTCCTGCTCCACGGGGTGGACCCTGGACCAGAAGATTATCCTGGAGGCCTCCGTGGCGAAGAGCGAGGCTTGCTGGCCCCTCACCTCGCGGAGGTCCTCCATGACATCGACCCCCATCGATTGCAGAAGGAGCAGGTTCTGCATCCTTTTCTGGAGTTGCAACAGCTTTCCCCGCCTCTCTCTCACCTTCCGAACACCCTTGAGGACAAAGAACCTCTTGATGTTCTCCTTCACTGTCTCCCACCAGTCGCCCGGAGACTCAAAGAGAGGTTTCACGGTTCTCCAAACCGGCGTACTCCCTCTTAAGCTCCTCGACGTTCTCTGGGGTCAACAGAGTCGTGTTGAGCTTCCACGTCCCCTTGCTGGCCGGCTGGTCATCCTGTAAGTGACAGTCGGCCAGCAGGAGGCAGTGGTCAGAGAAGAACACCGGCTCGACGCCGGTGGACCTGACCGAGAATGCCCGTGACACAAACAGGAAGTCTATCCTTGAGCGAATAGACCCGTCTGGCCGTGACCAGGTATACCTCCGCTGCGCTGCGTCTGCCGGGGTGCTGAAGACGTCGAGCAGCTTGGCGTCCTTCACCGTGCCCATCAGGAATCTGGATGTGACATCCAGTTGACTCCCCCCCACTCGCTGTCCCCACACCGGATCGTCTCCGCCTAGGATGACCGGCCTGGACGTAGCCAGCAGGGGTGGAAGCCGCTGCAGGACGGCCAACCGCTCACTCCGTACTGCTGGGGCGTACACGTTGATCAGCTTCAGGGGAGTGTTCCTGTAGGTGACATCAGCCACTAGGAGGCGCCCCCCCACCACCTCCTGAACTTGAGAGATGGTGAAGTTGCGCCCCTGCAGCAGAATAGCCAGGCCCGAGGAGCGACAGTTGTTACCTCCCGACCAGATCGAAGGCCCACAGGTCCAGGCACCCGACCATTTCCCATAACTGCTGAGGTGCAGCATCCCGCACTCCTGCAGAAACAGGAGGTCCGCCTTGACGGTGGTCAGGTAGGTCAACGTGGACACACATCTTGCGGTGGACTTGACGCTGCACACATTAATGCTCGCAACTCGTACCCCCATTGTGGGCAGTGACCGCAGTACCCTCCCCAAGTCCAAGGTCCAGCCCCTCCATCTGTCCCTTCATGCCCATTGCCCGGGCGAACTGCTGGATGCTCTCTGGGCTCAGGAAACTGTCCATGCTGCCTTCCGGGTGGCATCCCCCCTTCAGGGGTACGGAGGCAGGAGAGTCTGGCTCTGGGTCAGGTTGGGGGCACGTTGTTTCCTGCTTCCTGCCTGCTTCAGGGCCCCAGCGGCGCGTGGCTGGGTGTCGGAGGGAACCTCAGGACACCTCCCATCCCCTGGAAGCGGGGTGCTGCTTTCCTTCTCAGTGGAAGTCTTCAGCTTCTGCTTTGGGCGGGCCTTCTCCGAATCCCCCTCGTCAGAGGAGCTCTGATAGCCCCCCTGTAGCTGCCTCTTCCCGCCTGATGGTTGCGGAGCTGGGGCCCTCCGGCGCGCCTTCTGGACCGTTGTCTACTCCCCTGGGTCACCTGTCACCTCCTCCATCGACTCCGGGTTGTCGGGGTGGGGGAGCGGAGCCTGCAGGGCGCTTTGCTGGCCTCGGGTCCATCCTGCAGGGCTGGTCCCTCCTGCACGACCTGGCCCTCCTGCACACTAGGGGGGTCCTTGCAGCGGCCTGGTGCCTCCCTCTCCTCCGGGGGGGGGGGGGGGGGCTTGCCCCGCATTGCCCCTGCCGGCGACCTGGGCATAGGTGGTCCCCCGCTGCGGGCATGCCCTGTAGACATGGCCCGCTTCCCCACAAAGGTTGCAGCTTTTCTCTTGTGGGCAATCCTTTGCAAGGTGTCCCTCCTCCCTGCAGTTCCTGCAGATGGTGGCTTTGCAGTCAGCCGCCACGTGACCTGACCTACAACAGGCATGGCAGACTTTGGGTCGCCCTGCGTAGGTCAGGTAGCCCTTGCTCCCGCCGATCGCGAAGCTGGACGGTGGGTGTATGATGTTCCCGTCCTCAGCGTCACCCTGACCCGCCTCTTACTGGTCCAGATCCCGAAGGGGTCCATGATGTCAGTTAGGTCCCCTTCCACCTTCACGTACCTTCCAAGGAAGGTCAGGACATCAACTGCTGGCACATGCGGGTTGTACATGTGTACAGTCACCATACGGCTCCTCTGCACCGGCATCACAAACAGCGGGACGGCGGTCAATACAGAGAGGGGGCCCTCACCTCCTTTCTCCTTGAAAACCTCCCAGAAGCGCTCGCAAAGCTTGGCACTCCTGAAGGTTACATCGTAAAAACCTCCTCCGGTGAAATCCTGCAGGCAGTAAATGTCCGCAGCAGCGAACCCACGACAGTCCAACAGGACCCTCTTCACGAAGAAGGTGCGGTCCACAGGTGCACTTTCATCCACCTTCTTCACGGAAACACGGATGGTGTTCCGGACACCCGACCCGAGCACTCGCCGCAGCCATCATTGCAGGTTGGCTGCTCCCCTGAACCAGCATTAGGCCGAAGCCAGCATTAAGATCCACCAGTTGCAAGGGTGCACAGCCAACCCGACGTCTTCCTTTCACCTCCAACACAGCGCTCTCCTCCTCTCAGTCTACAAAAGAGTGGGTCTTTATTTTGTTCCAGATGTAAGCTGGTTCACTGAGCTGGAAGGTTCGTTCCCAGACAATCCGTCACCATTCTAGGTAATATCAACAGTGAGCCTCTGGTGAAGCGCTGGTGTTGCCATTTCCTGTATTGATGTCATTTCCTACGTTGGTGATGTCATTTCCTGTTCTTTTTCTCAGAGGGTGGTAGATGGGCTCCAAATCAATGTGTTTGTTGATGGAGTTCCGGTTGGAATGCCATGCTTCTAGGAATTCTCGTGCGTGTCTCTGTTTGGCTTGTCCTAGGATGGATGTGTTGTCCCAATCAAAGTGGTGTCCTTCCTCATCTGTATGTAAGGATACTAGTGATAGTGGGTCATGTCGTTTTGTGGCTAGTTGATGTTCATGTATCCTGGTGGCTCGCTTTCTGCCTGTTTGTCCAATGTAGTGTTTGTCACCGTTCTTGCAAGGTATTTTGTAAATGACGTTCGTTTTGCTTGTTGTCTGTATCGGGTCTTTGAAGTTCATTAGCTGCTGTTTTAGTGTGTTGGTGGGTTTGTGGGCTACCATGATGCCAAGAGGTCCGAGTAGTCTGGCAGTCATTTCCAAGATGTCTTTGATGTAGGGGAGAGTGGTTATGGTTTCTGGGCACGTTTTGTCTGCTTGTTTGGGTTTGTTGCTGAGAAATCGGCAGACTGTGTTCATTGGGTACCCGTTCTTTTTGAATACGCTGTATAGGTGATTTTCCTCTGCTCTGCGTAGTTCCTCTGTGCTGCAGTGTGTGGTGGCTCGTTGGAATAATGTTCTAATGCAGCTTTGTTTGTGGATGTTGGGATGGTTGCTTCTGTAGTTCAGTATTTGGTCCGTATGTGTTGTTTTCCTGTAGACGCTGGTTTGAAGATCCCCATTGACCACCATCACTGGTATCCTTACATACAGATGAGGAAGGACACCACTTTGATTGGGACAACACATCCATCCTAGGACAAGCCAAACAGAGACACGCACAAGAATTCCTAGAAGCATGGCATTCCAACCGGAACTCCATCAACAAACACATTGATTTGGAGCCCATCTACCATCCTCTGAGAAAAAGAACAAGAAATGACATCAACACAGGAAATGACATCACCAATCCAAGGAAACCCAAACACATAAATAGAAAGCAGGGCATAACACCAGCGCTTCACCGGAGGCTCACTGATGACGTTACCTAGAATGGTGACGAAACGTCTGAAAACTAACCTTCCAGCTCAGAGAGCAAACTTATATCCAGAACCTCAACCTGAGCTACAAATCTTCTCAAAACTCGCTAATGTAAATAATTGTGGTTCCAGCACTGATCCCTGTTGCACACCCCTACTTACAGGCTGCCAGCTTGAACATGCCCTAATTATCCCATTTATCTTGTCTTCTATTTGTAAGCTATTCGTCTACCCCATTAATATATTACCCTAATATCATGGTGTGTTTATTGGATTATTTAGAGGCGTAAACATTATATTTTCACATTACAAACTAAATGTGTACTGCAGTTTTGCATCATCATTGAATAGATTTTGATTAATGAACACAAAATTATTAATATGCAGGAAACCTGCTTGATGGATCTTATTACATCTAATATATTAGGAAGCATATAATTCATCATAATGACAACGGAGTAAAACAATTACATTTATATTTTGACCCACGGAGTCGTGTTAGTGGAAAAGACAGTGCACTATTCTCATCTTATACATTAATTAAGGCAAAATACTGAGTGAAAAATTAGTGTGCCAGGGTATAGAATCCACAGAAGAAACAGGGAACAGAAACTAATTGATGGGCCAGAAATATGCATAACTTGGGGACCCTGGTTCAACAGAAATAGTAAACTACTAGCTGACCTTAACTGTTGAAACTCACAATGTATTTATAATCATTTACATGCAGTCAACAAGTTTAACAATTGCATTAAGTAAATGTGGCAATTGTTAGAAGTGTGCACTATTTCCAAGACGTTCTTACATAGGATCAATTAGATGAAAACAGCATAAGTAATTTGGCCATAATGAGCAGAAAAATAATTAACTAGAAACTCTTTTTTTTGTTTTTCTCTTGCTAAGTTTGTCAGCCTTCAGGAGACCAGCAATTGAACAGCTGCAGGAGAGGGATCAGTTTGGAAAAAAAATCAATGGCATCACAAGACTGATTAGATTAGATTAGATTCCCTACAGTGTGGAAACAGGCCCTTCGGCCCAACAAGTCCACACCGCCCCTTGAAGCATCCCACCCAGACCCATCCCCCTATAACCCACATACCCCTGAACACTATGGGCAATTTAGCATGGCCAATCCACATAGACTGCACATCTTTGGACTGTGGGAGGAAACCAGAGCACCCAGAGGAAACCCATGCAGACACAGGGAGAATATGTGCAAACTCCACACAGATAGTCACCCGAGGCTGGAATTGAACCCGGGTCCCTGGCGCTGTGAGGCTGCATGTTCATTAATCTCTAAATTCATTAATCTCTAGTCTTCACATTGTAGTAAATAGCATGTGAGAAATCACAGACGCTTCACAGACCTGGATGAGCACATGTACACGGACTGTTAGCAACTACAGAAACTTCGAGTTCCAGGTTCCAGAACTCCATCAGCAGCTGAAGTCACTGTGGTGCAAAGACTGACAGTTACATGAGTAACATTTTCAGAGGGGTGGTCACACCACAGGTTAAGGGCATGCAGGCATATAGGAAATGGATGACTGCTAGATAATCTGAAAGAATCAACACAGGTAGTGCAGGTGTCTCCTGTAGTCCTGCTCAAACATCAGTTTTTATTTCTGGATACTGGTGAAGTTGATGGTTCCTCAAAGGAGTGCAGCAAGTTCTAGATCCATGGCCCATAGGTGGGCCAACTGTACTGGAAGGAAGGAAGAAGAATAGAAGAGTTTACTGATTTGTGATTCATTAGTTAGGGGACCAAACAAACAGTCTGTAGACACGATTCCAGTATGGTATGTTGTCTCCCTGGTGTCAGGATCAAGTATTTTGCAGAGTGGCTACAGGACATTCTTGTCAGGAGGATCATCAACCAGAGATTGTAGTACATTTGGTCCTAATGATACAGTTAGAAATTTGATTTGGTCCTGCAGTTGTAATTGGCAAGCACCAGGAAATCAACATGCAGAACTTCAAAAGTTGTATGTTCAGACTACCTCAGTACTACACACAAATGAGTACGGAAATAAGACAGTAAAGCAAATGAATTTGTGGCTGGAAAGATGGCACGGGAGGGAAGTCTGGGACAGTATCTGGGAGATGAAGCCTAGAGAAGCTGCATGGGTTAAACCTGAAGAGAGCCAGGACGGAGTTCTTTGCAGGGAGTTTTGGTAGTTTCTCTTGGGGAGATTCTACACTAATTTTGCAGGGGTGTGGAACCAAAACAGAATATTACAGAGTATTACCATGGTGCACAAAATATTTGGAGAGTTAGACAGCACTAAAGTGAAGAATATCAGTTATTTATTGGAGTTGGAATGAGAAATTAAAAAATTCTAATTCAGGGAAACACGATGTATATGAATGTGCAGAATATAGTAAATAAGATTGGAGAGTTACAGATGCAGATTGCCATTTGGAATTACGAAATTGTGATGATAAGAAAGACCTAATTGATGGAAGGCAGGATTGGGTATTAAATATTCCTAGTTATGGGGTGTTCAGGAAATATAGGAAAGGAAGAAAAAGAGGAAGGGTGGTATTAATGAAGTATTCCTGTACAGGAGAAAGAAGATGTCTTAGAGGGCTCAAGGACAGTGTTGATTTGACTAGAGCTACAAAACAGCAGGACGTAATTTACTTTACGTAAGGCCAAATAATGGCATTGTTATGACATTCATTGGGGGAGGTGATGCAGAGATAATGGGCTTAATCGCCTCCTTCTGCATGGTAACAATTCTTTGATTTTGAATTCCCTTTGTGATAGCTTGGTCCACTCCTCATTCTTGCATGTGTGGTCAAGTCACAATCATGGTTGTCTGCAGAGTCTTGGCACTTGCAGCTTGCTCAGGCAGTACAGTCTTCACTAGGTCTTTCAATCACTCTTTCAGAAGAACAAATAGGTTTAACTGAGAACACAACAAGAGGGTTTATTTCCACAAAGAGGAGAGATCTGCTAGGTAGCACTTCCTTGCAGGCTTCATGACCCTCAAACAATTCTAGATACCAAAGCACTTTCCATCCACTTAATGTTCAAACAGCCCTAGCAGGGAAGAAGTTGCCGTGGCATCTTTATGCTCATGGTATCTGAAGTTTTCTTTTTCTATTGCTCCATCTAGCTGCAACCCTGAAAGCAGCAGCTGAGGTGGAGGCCATCTGCTCAATGTTTGTGCTCTGTCGCTTTGGATGCCCGTGGCTGGCATGAGACCTTCAGGGCTCTAGTTTACTAGGGGTGTCCTGCACTAGCACTGGAGCAACCCTGTGACCTCACCACTGCAGTAAATTAAGTCAATGAATGTTATAGAGCATGAAGAGTCAGCACAGCAACTGGCATGCCGTTCTCTTTCTGAGTGCATGGATGCATTATTTATCTGTTTGTCTTGCATGACAATGTGCAGAGTTAGGGTCATGTCAAGTGAACCTTGGGCCCATTGTCTGCATGAATCCCCATCACACATACTAACCTGTCATTTACATGTGACCCTCTGTACAAAGAACAGCCAGACATTGATATGCTTTGCTTTCAACTGTCACGTAACACTCAGGTTAATCATACATTCACCCTTATGGCATAGCTGCCCATTCACTGATATAAATTATTGGTGACACCTCCGATTCTTTGTTGAGATGCAATTCTTACAGATTGGAGCAGGTCATTCATCCATTTCCTGCACAGTACTCAGATATTGCTCTGAGCCCTATAGCTGATCACATCCATTGCCATCTCTCTCTAGGCTGATCTGGTCAGGCTGGACGGTCTTCTGAGGCCACCTACAGGAACCTCCCATCCTTCCCAGAAGATCTGGAGAGAAACCTGGAGGGAGGCATCACTGAAGTGTTGGGATGATCTGTCTCGGCTCTGGCATCTTTAAAATTGAAAGGCTTAGATGTAATTGGTAGGGGGAGAGAGGAGAACACAGGAGGGAGAATGATAGGACAAGAGGCTTGAGGAGGCCCAAGGTTAATAAAGAGACTGCTACTGCAAGAAACTGCTACTAACCTACTGACCAGGAAAATTGGGGCAGTGACACATGTATGACTGATGTTCTTTATACTCTATCAACACTCGCTCCATTGTGGACTGACTGTGGATTGCCCCCACCACCTGACTGTACATGTTGCTGCTTTAAATATTAATTAGAATCAGAGTGAAGCAGTGAAAACCAAGGCAGCATAGTGGCACCCACATCTGGAAAGGTGAAAATTCAACCCTATATTTTTAGCACTATGTTTTCAGGCTACTACAAAAGCTAGATGGCAGTCAAAAACCTTTTCAAAAGATTACTTTGAGTAATTTTACAGATTGCCCTCTTCTGGTTGCTTTCTCACTGGAGGTGATTTGCTACCTTGAAAAAATATATCAGCCACTCACGCATGACATTCAGCTGGCACATATGCTTTTAAAGTGTTTTGGATTGTCTTCCTTCACACTAAAAGGCTTTGAACTTGTTTGATCAAATATTTCACTTCATACCATTTGAGCCCTCAACATTATCCAGATCCATAATCCCTTTGAATTGGAACAGGATTTTGAGCAGCTAGACAGAAATAAGGATTTCCATTGAACTAAGGTTGTGATCATGTGGAGCTATGGCGGGAACCAGAGTTAAGGTACACAAAAGCCCCACATAATTGAATGGGGAGCAGGCAACACAGACTTAATAGCCTATTCCTGCTTCTAATCTTTAATTTCAAGTACAATGGGCTATGATGAAAACCTTGAGGTATTGCAAAGGAATGTGAATCTATTGGAGTTCTCTACTGAATTTTCCAGAAGGCTGCAGTTGGTCAATCAAAGTATATTGTGGCATAGTAGACAGTGAAAAAGGTTTTCTAAGATTACAATGGGATCTTGATCAAATGGATCAATGGGCTGAAAAATGGCAGATGGAGTTCAATTTGAGGAAATATGAGGAATTGCATTTTGGTAAAATAAACAGGGACAGGACTTATACACTTAATGGTGCAGCCGAGGATAGTGTTTCAGAACAGAGGGACCCTAGGGGTGCAGGTACATAATGCTTTGAAGTTTTCTTCTCACGTAGGTGTGACGGTTAAAAAGGCATTTAGCATGCTTGCTTTCATTGCTAAATGCTTTGAGCATAGGAGTTGGGAAGTATGGGGTTGTACAGGACACTGGTGAGAGCTCTTCTGGAATACAGTGTCCAGTTCCAGTCGCCCAGTTATAGGAAGGATATTATCAAGCTGGAAATGGTTCATAAGAAATTTACTAGGATATTGCGAGATTTGGAAGTGGAGCATTTTTAAAATTTTTAATCCTTTGACCTACATGCACTATATTTACACAATATAGTCTGTAATAGTTGCCACAAGTATAATCACCAGACAGTGGAAGAATAGCAGACTGAAGGGTGTGTTCAACAATAGGCTATAATTGCTGTTCCTTCACAGTCAAAGGGTCAAAATCCTTGAACTCCCTCCCTGACAGAACTGTAGATAGACTTATGCCACACGGACTGCAGCCATAAAAAAGGCAGCTTACCAACACCTTCTCAAGGGTCATACAGTCATAGAGATATACAGCATGGAAACAGACCCTACAGTCCAACTCATCTATGCCAACCAGATATCCAATATAAATCTAGTCCCATTTACTGGCATTTAGCCCATATCCCTTTGAACCCTTCCTATTCATATATCTAGTCAGACGCCTTTTAAATGTACTAATCAAACCTGCCTCCAACACTTACTTTGGCAGCTCGTTCCACACACACACCATCCTATACGTCAAAAGGTTGCCCCTTAGGTGCCTTTAATATCTTTACCCTCTCACCTTAAAGCTATGCTGTCTACTTTTGGAAAAGACATTACTATTCAGCCTCTCCCTATAGCTCAAACCCTCCAATCCCAGCAACATCCTTGTAAATCTTTTCTGAAACCTTTCAAGTTTCGCAACATCTGTCTCTAGGAGGGAGACCAGAATTGCACATAATACTCCAAAAGTGGCCAAACCAATCTCCTGTACAGCCACAACATGACCTTCCAACTCCTATACTCAATGGACTGATCAATAAATACAAGCATACTAAACGCCTTCTATCCACCTGCAACTCCACTTTCAAGTAACTACAAGCCCGCACTCCAAGGTCTCTTTGTTCAGCAACATTCTCCAGGGCCTTACCATTAAGTGTATAGGTCCTGCCCTGATTTGCCTTTCCAAAATGCAGCACCTCACATTTATCTAATAACTCCATCTGCTACTCCTCAGCCCATTGTACTCCGACGTAACCTTCTTCGCTGTCCACTACACCTCCAACTTTAGTGTCATCTACAAACTTACTAACTATACCTCCTATGTTCACATCCAAATTATTTATATAAATGACAAAAACCAGTGGACCTACACTGATCCTTGTGGCACACTGCTTGTCACAAGTGTGCAGTCTGAAAAACAACCCCCCACCACCAGCCTCTGTCTTCTACCTTCAGTTCTGTATCCAAATAGCTAGTTCTCCATGTATTCCATCTAACCTTTGCTAACCAGTCTACCATGAGGAGCCTGGTTGAATGCCTTACTGAAGTCCATATAGATCACATCCACCGCTTTGCCCTCATCAATCCCCTTCATTACTTCTTCACTTAGGGATAGGCAATAAAAACCGGCATAGCTAGTAATGTCTATATCCCATGAATAAAAAAAATTAAAAAGTAAGAGAAGTAGTGTTCAGCACCCTCATTTAGGAGTTATTTCGTAAAATGAAGTGCAGGGGAGAATTACAATACATTATACAGGTACATGAGAATGAGACAAAAGACAGAAATACAACAAAGATGTACATTCAAAATTCACTTTTGCTGTAAGGTCATGGTGTCAGCTATGCTGCTATGGTGACTCAATAAATGGAATCTTGGTGTTTATTTATTTGGGCGGGTGTGCTGGGGTGGGAATGGGGAGGAGGAGGCAGTGAGCCATCAATGATCAATACTGAAATATGCACACACCTGTTGGCAGCAGACAGCACTGGCACATTTCCACCAAGTGTCTGCCCATTTCCTTGGCTAGAGAACCCAAACAAAAAAATGAAATGAAGAAAGCATGTTACTGTGATCTTATCATCTGCACTAGATGGACAATGCTCTATACTGGCATGTATTTCTCTTGCCATCACAAACTATAGTGTATCTCTAGAGAACATGGGAAAATCATAGGCTACTGCTGCCTCTTTACTATAGAAAGCCACAAGGCATTAGAAGAAAATAATCTCTGTCCATAGCAAAAGAAGTCTTATAGTGTTTCCCCCCCCCCCCCCCCACCCCTCAACATTACCAGCAAATATTTAATTTGAGGGTGGCAGCAAAGGTTTAATTTGAGAGTGGCAGCAAAGCACAAAGTAAAATGCATGCTTCTAACCTTCCACATTAAACAAGGAGAATAAGGGGCCTGGACAAGAATTATACTACATCAGTCATACAGTAACAAAGCAAGAGGAGAAAGCAGTATTACAGGGCAGCTGTAGGGATGATGATAGCTACAGTAGTTTAGTAAGGGATAGAGTACACCACAGAAAAACAGCAGTGAACACAGTCAAAAGGGTCAAAAAGAAGATAAAAAGGCAAAACTAATGCTTCTTGAATGCATGTACTCTTCAAAGCAGTATAAATGAATTAATGGTTCATGGATATGCCCTTACTGCCATTATGAGCACATGACTACAAGGAGATTAAAGCCGAGAGCTAAATATTCACGGCTTTATGGAAGTACAGGCAGGAATGAAAGGGCAGTGTAGTAACATTGTTTGTACAGGATGGAATAAGTATGATAGCAAGAATGATCTTGGATCAGAAGACATTGAATTCATATAGGTGGAGGTAAGCAACAGAAAGGGGAAGACAACACTGGTAAGGGTAGCCTACAGATTCCCTAACAGCTCATAGTGGGTTACAGAATAGATCAGGAGATAACAACAGCATGTAAAAAAAGGCACAGTATTAATCATGTGTTATTCTAATCTTTATGTTGATTGAGGTAGTCAGATTGACAGGCGTAGACAACATAAAGAATCCATACAAATATTCAAGGCAGTTTCCTAGAACACTATGTTATGGATCCAACCAGGGATCAGGCTATTTTGTGTCTGGTGATGTGTATTGAAGTAGCTTTATTAAAACATGTCAGAGTAAAAGATCCCCTGGAAAGCAGTGACCACGACATGGCAGAATTTAGCATTCAGTTTGAGAGGGAGGAACTTGGGTCAGAAGTTACTGTGCTAAAAAAACTTAAACAAGGGCAATTACAAAGGAATGAGGACAGAGCTGGCTTCAGTGGACTGGAAAAGGAGTTTAGCAGCAAAGACAGTTGAGGAACAATGGTTGACATTTAACAAATAGTTCATGGCTCAAAGCAAAGATATATTCCAGTGAGAAAGGAGGATTTTAGAAAGGGGATCAGCCAACTATGCTTAACCTGGGAAAGTGAGGATAGCATCAAATTCGAAGAAAAAAGAAACATACACTGTGGCAAAGATGAATGGTAAGACCGACGACTGGGAAAACTTTAAAAACAAACAAAAAGATGACTAAAATAAAGAGGGAGAAGATAAACCTGAGGATAAACTTGCAAGTGATATGAAGATGGACCACAAGAGCTTCTTTAAATATATAAAAAGAGAGAGGCCAAATTAACAAAGGCCCCTTAGAGAATGAGGCTAGAGAAATAATGGGGAACCAGGAAAAGCAATAGTATTGAATAAATATTTTGCAGTCTTCATCAGTACAACACACTAATACCATTCCAAAATTACCAAATAATAGAGACAAAAGGAGAAGAGGCAAAAAGACAAAATTATCAATAGTGAAAAAGTGCTAGGAGAACTAATGGGGCTAAAGATTGATAAGTCTCTTGGACCTGATGGAGCACACCCTCGAATATTAAAAGCAGCAGCTAAGAGATAGTGGATGCAGTAGCAGCAACCTTCCAAGAATTCTTAGATTTTGGAAAAGTCCCAGAGGATTGGAAATCTGCCAATATAACACCTTTATTTAAAAAAGGAGACAAGAGCAGCTAACTTATAGGACACTTAGCTTTACAGCCGTTATTGAGAAAATAGTCTATTATAAAGGGTGTAATAGCAGAGCATTTAGAAATATATAATATGATCAAGCAGGTTTTAGAGTATATTTGTAGCTTGAGTTGTGGATGTTATGGTTGGTTGGCTTGCCAAGCTGGTTTGTTTTTCCACAGACGTTTCACTACCCCAGTGGGTAACATCATCAGTGCAGCCTCCAATGAAGCGCTGTTGTGTTTTCCCCTGTTATTTAAACTCAGGTGTCCGTTGAGCTGGATTACCTCACTTCGTTTTCCTTTGCAATGGAGTGTATATGGGGTCGAGCTCTGTGCTTATTGATGGCTTTCTTAGTGGAGAACCAGGCTTCTAGGAATTCCTGCGCTTGTCTCTGTTTCGCCTGTCCCAGGATCCTGGTGTTGACCCAACTGAACTGATGGCTTTCCTTAACCATGTGGATGTAGATGAGTGAGTATTGCTCATGTCTTTTTGTTACCAGTTGATGTTTGTGTACTCTTGTGGCTAATTTCCCTCCTGTGTGTCCAATGTAATGTTTGTCACAGTCTTTGTAGGAATTCATGTACATGACATTGGTCCTGTCCATCGTGGGTAGTGCGTCTTTGGTTCAGGTTAACAGTTGGAGTCGGGTTGATGTGGGTTGTGTGTTACTCTGATGCCCAGTGGTCGTAGGAGTTGTGTGGTTAGTTCAGATGTGTTCTTAATGTAAGGTTGCATGATGAGTGTGTTGGAATGCGCAGTACTTCCTGGTGTTGTTTATATAATAGGCATCATCGAACGCAATTTTTCTGGTATCCGCTGTCTTTGAATACTTGGAAGAAGTACTCTTCTTCTTTTTGGCAGAGTTCTGTGTTGCTGCAGTAGGTTGTTGCCTGTTTAAATAGTATTCTCATGCAACTTTGTTTGTGTGTGTTAGGGTAGTTGCTGTTAGAGTTTAGTACTTGGTCAGTGTGTGTGGCTTTCCTGTGTACCTTTGTTAGGAATTCCCCATTGGTCCTGAGTTCCACCATGACGTCCAGGAATGGGAGCTGTTTGTTCTTTTCCTCTTCCCTGGCGAATCTGATCCCAGCGAGAGTGTTGTTTATTACTTCATGTGTCTCCTCTAGTTTCGTCCTTTTAATAGTGACAAAGATGTCATCCATGCATCATATCCATGGTTTCGGCTGGATTAGCAGAACAGCCATACTTTCAAGTCCCTGCATCACCGCTTCAGCTATTAGTCTGGAGATAGGTGATCCCATTGGTGTCCCTTTGATCTTTTCATATATTTGGCCATTAAGGATGAAGTGGGTGGTGAGGCATAGATCCAATAGTTTCAGCAAGTTGTCTGTGAAGATGGTGTTACTCAGGTCTTGTTCTCGTTTTAGCAGTGTTGCTAGTGGTATGTCTATCGATGTGAATAGGGCAGTAACATCAAATTATACCATGGTCTTGTCATCATCTATTCTTATGTCCTCAATGGAGCTGAGGAGCTCTTGGGCTGAGTGGATTGAGTGGGATGACTTGCTGACGAGGTGCTTTAGTCTCCTTTGTAACTCCTTGGCTAATCTATGTGATGGCATGCCTGGCAGAGAAACCATCAGCCTGAGGGATACAGAGATAATGGGAACTGCAGATGTTGGGGAATCCAAGATAATAAAATGTGAGGCTGGATGAACACAGCAGGCCAAGCAGCATCTCAGGAGCACAAAAGCTGACGTTTCGGGCCTAGACCTTTGCACATTTTATTATCTTGGCCTGAGGGCTACTTCCAGTTTGTGTACCTTCGGGAAGACATAGAACTGGGGGGCGTTAGTTCCTTCAGGTTTCATTCTTAGGCAGTCTGCTTTGTTGATTTGTCCAGACTGTTTGAGTCTTCAGTGTGTTGAGAACCTTGTTGCCCAGTTATGGTGTCGGGTCTATCTGCGGGTGCAGGTATTTGTTCTCAACAGCTAGTAGTGTGTGCACTTTAGAGAGGTAGTCCCGTTTGTTTAGTATTACTGTCATGTACCCATTGTCTGCTGGTAGTATTATGATGATTTTGTCTTTCTTCAGTGCTTCTAGGGCCTTCCTTTCTGATGGATTGAGAGTGTTAAGTTTGCTTTTTCTGGTCAGTGTTGGGATCACTGTCGGTCTTGTGGCTTGTTGTGTTTCTTCATTGATGCCATTGGTCTTCAGTGTGGCTAGGAATTCTGTCTTGTTGGCTTCTCTGTGGTTGTAGTTGAGTCCGTGAATTAGAACAGCTTTCTCAGTGTCAGTTTCCTGTGTGAAAGTTTTCTTATCCAGATGTCTGCTCTGTTGTTGTCATTTTGGTGGGTTAGTTTGGCTAATTTTTCCCTGAAGGGTCTGTCTTCTTGGTTCTTGTCGTCTGTTGACTGATGTCAATGCCTCATTCTAGGTCTGTTGCCCACTCTCGGTTGGTAGTGTCTAGAAATAGTTTTATGGCATGTAATTTCTTTGTCATATCTGTGGTGCCGGTTGTTTGCGTCATTCATCATTACCTTCACCATCCTGCGGCCATTGTGTTGTGCTGTCCTACAGGTTTGTGGGTTATTGGTAGATGGTTTGTATGTCACACTGCGTGTTAATAGCTGGTTCCCGAGGCATCCGTGTAGGAAATAGAGTTGTTCGCTGTCATTTGGCGTAGATTTCCCATTTTTGTGCCAACTTGAGCTTGCTTCACCCATAGCTAAAATTTTAAGAGTATACTTGTAGCTTGGGTTGTGGATGTTGTGGTTGGTTCGCTCACCGAGCTTGTTCATTGTTCCGCAGGTGTTTCATTACCCTGCTGGGTAACATCATCAGTGCAGCCTCCAATGAAGCGCTGTTGTGTTTTCCTGCCTGTTATTAAACCTCTGGTGACTGTTGAGCTGGGTTACCTCGCTTCTGGTTTTCCTTCATAACAGAGCGTATATGGGGTTGAGGTCTGTGTGTTTATTGATGGCTTTCTTAGTGGAGAACCAGGCTTCTAGGAATTCCCGTGCTAGACTCTGGTTCACCTATCCCAGGATCCTGGTGATGTCCCAACTGAACTGGTGGTTTTCCTTATCCATATGGATGGAGATGAGTGAGTCCTATCTTTTTTGTTGCCAGTTGATGTTCATGTACTCTTGTGGCTAATTTCCTTCCTGTCTGTCCAATGTTTGTTGAAATCTTTGCAGGGACATAGACAAAATGTGCAGGAGTAGGCCATTGGGCCCTTCGAGCCAGTGCCACCATTCATTATGATCATGACTGATCATCCACATCCTGTTCCTGCCCTATCCCCATAACCCTCGATTCCACTATCTTTAAGAGCTCTATCCTTCTCTTTCTTGAAAGTATCCAGAGAGTTGGCCTCCACTACCTTCTGGGGCAGAGCATTCCATATATCCACCACTCTCTGGGTGAAGAAGTTTTTCCTCAACTCCGTTCTAAATGGCCTACCCCTTACTTTTAAACTGTGTCCTCTGGTTCTGGACTCACCCATCAGCAGAAACATGCTTCCTGCCTCCAGAGTGTTAGTATTGGTGGATTAAAGGAGGTTGAATTTGAACAACTGAGCCAATGATTGAGTTCTGGAAAGACTATAGTACTGGAAATTTTTTTTAAAAATCACTTAGATGTGGCCTCATTCCAAGGCCAGAATTTGTTCTCTGCTTCTAATGGCCCCAGAGAGGGTGCTGAGAATGACCTACTCAAATTTCTGCAGTTCATGTCCTGTTGAGAAATCCACTGTGCTGGATTTTCTGTGCAGGTTGATACAGTTTTCAGAAGGCATTTGATGAAGTGCTACAGCAAAAGGTTATTATGGAAAATAAAAGCTCATGGTGTCAGGGGTAGCATATTGGCATAGATAGAACATTGGGGACTAACAGGAAAAAGTTGCCAAAATGAAATAAGTGTTTGCAATTTATAAATCACTTAGATGAAGGGACAGAAGGTAGTTGTCAAGCTTGTTGACAATACAAAGATATGTCAGAATGCAAGTTGTAAAGAGAATACAAGGAGATTACAAAAAGATGTAAAGTGAAGACTAACATGGGAAAATGTGCTTTTTTCCATTTGGGCAAAAATTATTTTAAAAAGCAGATTATCTAAATGGTGAAAGATTGCAAAGTTCTGACATGCAGAAAGATCTGGATAGCCCTGTGCATTAATCAAAGAAGGTCAGTTTGGAGGTATAGCATCCACTTGCTAACCAATCAACATCCTCCTCTCATGCCATATAAATGTTGGTTTTCCCCTTGAATTAGTATTCTTATGAACTGTCCTGATGAGTACACAAAGAGGAGCTTTGACAAAATGTATCTTTTTCAGCAATACTTGAGTTCTTTAGAATTAGCAGACGAAACTGTTTAAATTTTAGTTCCTTTAGGGTACTACAGTTTAATCATGTGAAAGTCATATTATACTTGACTAGTTTAAGAAAAAGATTTTCGTTTTAACTTTTCTGGAGGAAAATATCTCAACGTTTCTCCATATCTTATACATGAAACGAACAAACGCTCACCTTCAACTTTGATTTCATTGTGTTCTGCTGCATGTATTTATTTTCTTTGCCTCACCAACGTCTGACTTTAAATGGAACACCTACATCATTAAAGCTGCCTCCAAGATGGAGGCAGCATATCATGCACTGAAGAGATGTAGATTTGAGTTAAACGCTTGACAAAATAAAAAATTGCAGATGCTGGAAATCAGAAACAAAAACAGAAGTGGTTAGGAAAATTCAGCAGGTCTGTCAGCATCTATGGAAAGAGAAACCACGTTAACCTTTCAGGTCCAGCAACCATTCTTCAAGCATGTTTGTTAATTGTTGTTGCATAATGATATTTTCTAATCACCCCATTAAGTGATGTTATTACATATGTCTGGAGCAGGTGGGACTTGAACCCAGGCCTCCTGGCTCAGAGGCAGGGACATTATCACGGTGCCACAAGCACCCCTGTTAGTATACATTGTTTAATTGTTAGCACAGGTTCCAGTCACACACATTCATACTTATACAGCAAACACTGTTTTAACCGGCACTCTTAATAAACTGGTAAAAATGATCCACCTCAAATACCATGAAGTTTATTATTCGTTCCCATTATGATATTTTTTAAAATGCATTCACCTCAGCATAATCATGCTTGTTGTTCAAATGAATGGCTGCATAAAATATCAACAGTTGATTCAATTTCTCCTCATACCATAATGTCCGAGTAGTCAGTTGAGGGTCGAGTGAGAAGGCCCTCTGCCAGTAAGTTTTATTTAAGGCAAAGTTGCATTATTATTTAAACTCCCTTGGAAATTTCAAACAAGAGTACACCTAAAGTCTGAAATAGTCAAATCCACAATGCATTACACTTTCAAAAATTCTTTCACAGAATGCGAGCATGACTGGTAAGGGCAGCATGTGGTGGTCACCCCTAATTGCTCTGGAGAATGTGGTGTTGAGCTGCCTTCTTGAATCCTGTAGGCCATAGGGAAGTACCCACAGAGAGTTATCTGGAAAGGTTCAAGGTATGTGACTTGGAGGGGAACTTACAGGTGGCAGTGTTCTCACACATCTGCTGCTCTCCTGTTCTGAAGTAGTAAAAGTCATAGGCTTGGAAGGTGCTGTCAAAGGGGTTTACCACCTTATATATGAAACGCACTGTCACATAATATCAGTGGTGGATAATGAAATGTTAACGTGGCACATAGGGTGCCAATCAAGAGGGTATCTTAGATGGTGTTGAGCTTCTTGAATTTTGTTAGGAGGACCATACTTATCCAGATAAGGGCAGAGTATTCCATCACATATATTGTGTTTACCCTTGAAGCCTTTCCCCATACCAGAAATGGTTTTCTTGGAAGCACAACTCCGGGACAGATGGCAAACTCATCAGTCAACTGATCCTCAAATTCAGAAAAGCACTCAAATTGCAAACTTTAAAGTAATGTAATTAATAAATTAATTTACTAAAACAGAACCATGACAGAGTATATTTTACAAAACATAATGTAATAGAGAGGTTTAAAAGAAAATCAAAGTCTTTTTTCTCCCCCAGACTCAGAGCTCAAACAATGAATAGCGCAGGACACATGCCTTTTAGCACAATGGTACACGTAGAACTCAATCTGTAGAGCACAGGTGCTTGGGAAGCAAATTGGTCACTTAAAACTTTAAATATTACAGCATTTATTTCAATATATCAAAATCATAAGACCCATAGTCAAAAAAAAGACAAAGAATTCGATATCCTTTACAGTATCTCAGAATTACATCAAAATTAGTATTCAATAAGTATTTAGATTGTTTAAAATCCATATCAAACTTGCCTTCTTTTCAACCTTGTTATCTTTATATCTTATGATTAAGAATTGATGGAGTATCATCAAAAAGTGGTTTCCTTATACACAGTACAGTTATTGAATTTATTAATCTGTAGGCATTCATACTAGAAATACTACATACTTTATTGTAAATTGTTTAACTGCAATTTTTTCCAGTAATACATGGAGCTAGGCATCACAAAAACTGAGTCATGTTTACAGTGTAGGACCATGAGGTTAGATTAATCTCTTCACAGTGGAAATGTTCATTCTGTATAAATTTGAAAAAGCAAAATTTGTACTGACTAATCCATCATTTTAACATTCCAGTCACCGGAACAGCTTCAGCTGAGGAATTTGGTACACATTTCTAACATTCCACAGCCCCCCACAAGCATAAAACAATAAGTGTTTCTGTTTTGGGTTTTATTCCTCTTTGTCTGCTTGGGGTATTCTTTCTGGCAGTAGTGAAAAGGAGGACAACTAGTGATAATATTCTGGTGTTACAAGAATTCAGATACTGCATTTTCAATGGCTGCCATACAGCAGTCCCAAGCAGCTTTGGCCAGGCTTCACAGTGTAATTCATCAATAGAATCACAAGAATTTCAAAGGCAATTTGAATGCTGATGAGCCTACGCTGGCTGTTGGGGAATATTTTGTGGGATACATAAAACATATTCTCACCTTCATCTTTGCTAACAAAAGCAAGGTCTGAGCAATAGTTCTGGTGCTAGGAAGTAGTTTGAAAAGTTCCTTGCTCATTATTTTTTTGCAAACATCCAGTCCAGAGTTCTGTCTTTGGCATTATTTGTGTCATAGCCTCGTAGGTGGCTGTTAAAGTCAGAGATATATTAAGTTTGGATTAATGCACTTGGAAACACTGGCTTTGGCCATGTTAAATCCAGAACTTTTTTTGGGAAGTTGGTAATCTGTAGCTCTTTCAACTTGATGGCAGTGGTCAAAGTGGCTTCTTCAACTGTGGTGGAGGAAAATATAACAAAATCAATGATGCTTTCTTGACACATGCCCAAGCCATGTCTTGAGTGGCAGTGGTTTTCCATGAGGCTGCAGCTACAGGTACAGTAATGGTTAGCATGTAGGCCATTTGAGAGTGAAAGCAACAGAATTCTGTCTTTGAACATGCAACTCAAAAAATATCACAGAATCGAAGGACTTTCCCAGGTATTGGTGAACCCTTGTTCCTGCTGGCATTTTGCTTAGCCCCCAAGGCGGCTAGTATGGTGGCTTTATTTGCTTCTCTAAAGATGGCAAGATTGTTAAATCAATGTTCAGTTGTCAGGATGATGGCATCAGTTGTGATTTCTCATTTAACAGAGTGGGCCACGAGAAGGCTGCCATCTTCCACTCCAAATGGCTAGCTGGCAAAACTGTACATTAATATGTCAAATCTAGACACATCCCAAAAGTAGAGCAGGAGACAATGGTCATTGGTAAAACTGATGTATGACCCAGGAAAACTGACATCAATATTACTGATGCGCATGACATACTAAATTTTAGAATGCATCACCTCCTAGAGAATCTGCAGTCATCAAGTGATGAACCTTAAAGAACAAGTAGAATTCCAGCCAAAGTGTAGATGTTGTGACAAGATTTTGCCATTGCTGTACACAAAATGCTAAGTGACTGCTTATGTGACAAAGTCAATTCACCACAGCTCCTCAACAAGGCTCATTACTTGCACAGATATTCTTCAATATCTATACCACCAACATGCTACAAACCAAGTTGTGCAAATTTGCATATGACCTTGCCTGGCAAACAGTCTTTTGTTGATATCAAATCCACCTCGGATGGGAATCCAAATTCTAATAGAGAAATTGTTCCAGAATTGGAATCTCAAACCAAATCTGTATAAAACCAGTTACTGGACTTCATTGCGACAACAAGAATACTAAACACATGTCAAAAATCGACTCTCTTTGCCAATTCTGTGCAACATGATCTTGCACTGACGTAGTGTGGAGTGAAGCTGGACCACACACCTGAAGAAGGTAGCCATCAATACAAAGACAAGGATCAACTTGCTTTTGAACACTGCTCTCCAGCTTGTGCTTGCCATCAGCAGGATTGCTCCAGACATCAGAGATGGCTTACAAGTACTACGGATTAGTACAGACCAGGAGTTGCTACACATATATTGTGCTGCATTATTCAGTTGGATAAGTCTGAAATCCTCAGGTTGACCCAGAGGTGCCTTTGCAGTTGTACATCTCTCCAGTCATCAGCTGCAACAGTACAATCCTCTAGAAAATCCAGTAAAATGAACATCTCTCCACCAACACACCAGTAATCTCCCTCAAAGTTGCACAAGTCCCTTTGAACCCACATGCTTAATTTTTCCAACAATGAAACTTCAATCATGAAAAGTTTACACAGTCAGATTAGACCATCAGAAAGAAAGCAGTATCTTGTGAAGATCCAATTCATGGGAAAACCTAAACTATGTCTGTACAAAACATGGCAGATTAGGATGCCTGGTATACAATATAAAGTTTAAAAACTTTCCGATGTGCAGCTGTAGTCACCCAAAACAGACCATGGAACACTGGTTCAAAAGTCCCAGGTTTAACGACCTGAGTGCAAAATTATATTTGCTGCTCACAACTACATCAGCTATGACACTGCTGATTTCAGTCATCCCACCATGGGGGAGATTGCCAAGTGGAAGTTGAGATATACACACAGTGAGCAAAATGAGTTTCAGGACACTGGTGAAGCTTTTACTGGCTGGTTTTAAAGTAGCCTTGAAATCTTACCCAACCACTGATCACTAATAAACACAAGTGAGAGACAGAGGCAATAAACTAAAGGACAGACAAAGTAGATTCCAGATGGAGACTCACTCAAAACAGAAAACAGGCACCAAACTCGTTCAGGGTTCAAACTCAGTCCTATACTAAAATGGAACTTTGGTGTAAGTCATTACAGGGGCAGCACGTTGGCTCAGTGGTTAGCACTGCTGCCTCAGTGCCAGGGACCCAGGTTTGATCCAGCCTTGGGCAACTGTGTGGTGTGTGTACGTTCTGTGTCTGTGTAGGTTTTCTTCAACAGCTCGAAGATGTGTAGGTTAAGGTGGATTGGCCATTCTAAATTGGACATAGTTTCCAGGGATGTACAGGCTAGTTGGATTAGCCATAGGAAATGCAGGGATAAGGTAGGGCATTGGAATGCTCTTCAGAGGGTTGGTGTGGATTCAATGGGCCGCATGGCCTGCTCCCACACTGTTTGGATTCTATTCTTACAGCATTGTATAAAAAAGAAAAATCACTGTGCCTCTTAAATGGAGCTATATTTTTATTGCACACCACATTGTTTTTATAATCAGAAGCTGCATAGCAATACAAAGAGAAAAATGGCAAATTTATTTTATTTGACAAGCAAGCTATCAATTCATCAACACTTTAGCACAACAGTGGCTTTGAGCAGTCTCCGAGGTGTCTATACATGTCACCTGGATTGACTGGCGTGATGTAGCAACAAACAAAACTTTCAACCCGACTGCACAACTAAACGGTCAGTAACCCAAGAATACAGATTTCAGATAAGTGAAAAATAGCCAGATTGGGGGAAGAGTGGAGAGGAATAATTTTTATTTATACATGACCAGTTACAATCTGGAACAGACTGCCTCCAAGGGTGGAGGAGGAGATTCAATGGTAACTTTCCAAAAGGAATAGTGTACACACTTGGAAAGGGAACGTTTGCAATGCGGAGAGAGAGTGGCAGTGGTACTAACTGAATAGGTCTTTCAAAGAACTACCATTAGCATAACAGGGCTGAATGGCATCCTCATATGTTGTAAGATTCTATGAACTATCAACTTGAGAATGAATTCAGCCTCTCTCAGGCTCACTCTTAAATGAACATTAACACATTTGCTTATTCAGAAAATTTCAAGAAAGGAAAGCATGAATGAACAAACTTGCATTTTGTGACCTCAATAACCAAAATGTTTTGTGACTGAAGCATTTTCAGGTACAGCATTATAAATGTAGGAAATGGAGCAGCCAATTCGTGCACAACAAAACTTCCCAAACAATGCGGGATTGACCAGATAATCCGCTTCAGTAAATGTAGGTTGAAGAATAAATATAGGCTCTTCTTTGGCAGTGGCACTAGATCTTTTACATTCACTTGAGATAGGCAAGTCATTGCATTCAATAGTTGGCTGCTTTAGTCTCAAATCAAATTAATCATTCTTCTTTTCAACGAGCTACATAAAAAACAGGCAATGCAGCAATAAAGATCACAAAATGGGAAAATAGTTTAAGAAAAGCAATTTAGCGCCAATCACAACCTTGGGACATCCCAAAGTATTTTACTGCTAATGAAGCACATTTGAAATGGAATCAGTTATGTCTCAATACGGTTTTCAAACTTCTTGCATGTCTTAAAATTCTGCAGCTAAACATTCTGAAATTTTTTACTCTAAGTATCAAGGGTCATTATTATGGTCACTTTATGACAGTGCATTCATTATCTTCTATCCAAACAAAAAGGAGGGAATTGATACAAACACAAAACAGAGGTCACTAGTTTTGGGTGTTTTTTTAAGCCATGTTTAGAAACGTCTAAATAAAAAACAAAGAACAGTGGATGCTAGAAATCAGAAACAAAAACAAAATTGCTGGAAAAACAACAGGTCTGGCAGTATCTACGCAGAGCTAACATGACTGGAACTCCCCACCCCAGCAATTTCTGTTTCCTTTTCTATAAAATGTCTAGATGCATCTCTGAACAATAAACTGCTCTAAACGAAGAGTGCAGAGGTTTTGTTCTTTTGAAAAATGTTAATTCAAACTAATCAAATGAATACAATCAGCAAAGAAATCACTGGCTTAAGAATTTTGCCCCAGATTAAAAACTGAACCAAATTCAAATAGAATGGCTTAGACTTAAGAGAACTTGACTGTATATGGAGTTAATGCAATGATGTCAAGAGCTAGCTCACATGGCAACCGTATACAGCCAAATTCTGTAATCTGAGACATTCAGATCCAGTTTCTAACCACTACTAGGTTTGATTGTAACTGTCACCCGGCTCCAGGAATTATTGAGAACACCACGTAAATTCCAGATGGGTGCAACGGTATCAGGCTGCACATTGTAGTTGTTGTCCACAGCTTTGCAGATTATCTCCAAGTTTCTCTGGCCCTTTGGCAGAGGCACAGTGAGCTGCCACAGTTTCCATGCCCACACCCGACCCGTATCCTGCTTCTCCCCTGTTAAGTCAGCCACTTTCCAGGTCTTCCCACCATCTAGTGAGATATCTACTCGAATCACTTCTCGGCCACCTCCACTCCATGCATAGCCTTTCACTGTGATCTCGCCATTGTCTGCAGAGATAAATTCGTTATTAGAAGGCGTTGTTATGGCAGACTGGATGGGGAGTTCTTGGATCGCTGGAGCAGTACTGAAGTCAACAGTATCCCAGTCTACAGAGGGAGAAAATCCTTTATAGTCATTCACCTGCCAATGGCTCTGACTTTCTTCTTTGCTTACAACGATCTTGCTCAACCACTTCACATTGCGTGCTCCAACCACTCCAGGCACAATGACACGCAGTGGAAAGCCGTGATCCCTGGATAGATCTTCACCATTCATTTCATACGCAAGTAGCACGTCGCCATCTTTAGCCAATGCCTTGTGAACGGAAATAGAGGCCCCATAGGGGGTCCCACTCAGATCTTTATCAAGTCCCTCAAATTGGACATGCTTGGCGTTTGTGTTCTCTGGGAGCCCTGCATACTTGAGGACATCAGAAAGCTTGGCCCCGCTCCAAGTCGCATTACCAATAGCTGCCATCCCCCAATTCAGTCCCTTTACCAGATGCACAGCATTCATTTCCGAGCGCCGATTCCCTGCACACTGCAATGTAGCAGTTATTGTGTGCTTTGGGAACTTGGTCTTGAGGTCATCAAGAGTTAGTTTGATGGACTTGAGCCCCTCTCCCATAATCTGCAATCGGTACTTTTTTGGATCAACGTCTGGTACAGGCAAATGGTTTCGTTTGAAGAAAATTTCATTTGGGGTAATGTAATTTTCAGACAGGAGTTCTAACGGTGGTTCTGCGTTAAATGGCTTTAAGCTATTCACTTTCAAAACTGGGTGTCTCGGGGGTTCATTCCCATAAGGGTCGTCTACATCCACGATTGTCTGCTTCTGATCTTCAAGGCTCAGTTCTCCAATTCTGTACTCTTCAAGTATCGAATAAACATGTTCTTGATTGTGGACTGCATACATTGCCCAGAACGGTTCAATGGCACCACCAGCAGCAAGCATGATCTTGTCCCCTCCAGGATGTAGGTCCACAAACTTTGTAATATCATATACACCAGTTTTATAAGTGACCCATACCCCATCTGCCAGAGTTTTATGCTTGGCAACATCCTGCCTGGTATAGATGGAGTTAGTTGGTTTCACCTCATTGCCCAATGCTGACACAGTTAGGCTGTTCAGTTCTGTAATACTTTTAGGCTCTGTTTGCTGCACCTAGGAGACAGAAATAAAAAGACCATAAGACTAGAGCTCATGGGAAAATAATATCTTGCAACTCAGACTTCTGCTTATCAGTTGAAGGTCAGAGCCACTGCAACCGATGGCTTTAGGTGGATTGAAGTAAAACGTCAGATAAAGTTCCCATTCCTGGCTATAGTCCAAATGTCCAAGTGTAAGTTGGGTAAGTGCAGAATTATCCTCAGCTACCATCATCCACTGACACTCACATTCAAGATCTATACACAAATATTGGCCACTTAGGCAAAGTATTACGATTGCCATGCTCAAAAGGAGTGCACCCTGCATGCCAGAATCTTTGGGAGAAAATTAGGTGTTGAAGTGAGAGTCAGCAGCAGCAAAGATCTGTAAAGAGATGGTTTTTAAGGAATACAATACATCATTTAAAAACAGAAAAAAAATTTAAGCGTACTTGAGCAAAATAATTATAAAGGTGTTAGTAAGGATGCAATAGCTATTCCTTCATACCTGCTGTCTATGTAAGCCATAAACTAGGACAGCACCTGTACCCGCCAGGACCCCCGCAACCAAGCATCTCCATTGTGTGTTAGAAAATTGGTAGTTCATACTTCTGCCACTGTTGGCGGCCATATTCTTCCATCGTACAAAGCTGCATCCTGAACAGGCCTGCAGAAGTGTACAGGTCTCTATCCGTACTCTGGAAAAAAAAGGGAGAGCAGGGAAAAAACAAGTGCACAGCTTGATACGTTGAAATTCAAATTGCAATGTGTTTGTCCCATTCTGCAGGACCCAGTATTTAGGACTTGCTTAACCAAACTGCAGGGTCATGCCTCCACATTATTTATCATATTGAATGGTAAGCATTACTGAGTGAGGAAGCCAATGTGTCCAGATCTAGGAAACAATGTTAAGTTGAGTTCAGTCATCACATCAGGATCACTAATTTTTTGAACGTAGAGTGAAAAAAAAGGATCATACTGGACATGGTAGTATGGGGGTTATGTTACTGCACAAATAATCCAGAGGGCTAAACTTAATGGTCCAAAGACATTTTATCAATTAGAGATCACTCCATCTCTGATCACTTTCTTGTATCATTTAGCACCTACACCCTCTATCACATCTCAACTCACACCACTTTGTATCCGTCCACAGGAAAACGTTATCTCCCAAATTCAATCACTAACTCAAAACCATCTAAGGCCTCCATTCACCACGTTATCGCAGCCACGATTTACGCAAATACATTCTCAATTCCTCCTTCTGATGTTTAAGTCACCAATAAAACAATTACTTTCTCTCACCCTGGTCATTACCCTGATACAGCTCTCATCTGCATTCCCTCAAATCCAAGGATGACTACCTATAAAAGGATATGGTAGGCAACCGGTTTAGCCATCCAGAACCAGATTTTGCCGGACCACTTAAAACATGGTCAGGTTCTGGTCTCATCTGCGGAAATTGCTGACTGCATTCCAGGCAGAAATGACTCTTTTCTTCATGGTAAATAATCCTCTAAATCCCCTCTTCTTCCGCCCTCCACTCCAGCCAACGCAGGAAGCCCACGGGCTTTCTCATCACTAAGATCAAGCCTCTGCCACATCAGTCCCTTCAACTAGCCCACCTGGTCAAACTTCAAAAAAAGTGTCCCCTAAATCTGAACTCATTTCTCCAGTTACAAATATACAGATTTGGACATGGGGTAGGTCAAGGGACCCCTCAAGCCTGTTCCACCATTGAATAAGATCAAGATCATGACTGATCTGATGAGAATTTGGACTAATCTATCTCTGATAACTTTTCACCTCCTTGTTGAATCAGAATCCATGTATCCTTAAAAATACTAAAAAATTCTTCTACAAAAGACAGTGAAAGCAGAGTGTTGCAAAGACTCGATCAGAGAAAGAAATACAAACAAACAAACAACATAAAATGACAATCCATAGCTTTCAGTAAAATAAAGAAACACTTCTTGCACTGGGCACGCCTTGGAAGAATTTCGCTCTCTTCTTCCGGCAGAAAATGTGTTGAGGTGGCTACATCTGAATCAGAGATGGACACTACAGAAGGGCTCGACAATGCTTGACAGAGGGTGGATCCACAGGCTCCGGCAACATTTCCAATTGTTGCAAGGAGCCAGGCACGTTTTGTTCCCGTGCTGTTTGCAAATTTGCGCCTTTCATATGGTCCACATCTGTTCAGGACTGTTGCAGTTACCTGAATTTTAAATGTTGCTGGTCCTGACCTCATGTTGACCATGCCTCTTACCATGCAGGGCCATTTCTGTGATTCTTACACCAGACTGTCTCGCTCATTGGGTGGAGTCTTGATACTGGCATTGTTGTTCCTGATGCCATTTCATCCTCAACCACCAGATGTGGGAAGATCAGACAATCTGGCGTGGAGTCATCTCACCATTGGCAACTCTGGTGTGTTCCTTGTAGTGGCAGGAGGGATGGATCAATCATCAAACAGGAACTGGGACAGTTTGGTATCTAGTAAAGGTGTGGGATGCTTCTTCAATCCAGCCTTCAAAGTTTGGACTGCCCTTTCTGCCAGGCCATTAGATAATGGGTGGTATGATGCGGTCCTTATGTCAAATCCCAATCAACTTCAGGAAATACCCAAATTCCCTGCTGGTCAATGATGGCCCATTTTCTGTGATCACCACTGCCAGGATTGCAAAAGATTTCCTATTGTTGTCCCAGTGTTTGACAAACGGACCCCAAGCACATCCAACCATTTTCAATGTGCATCCGCAATGACTAAGACGCTGAACCCATGAAAAGGACTGCATAACCAACATGCCAGAGATGTGGGAGAACTGCTTGCAGTAATTTTAATCTGGGCACTGTCCCCACCAATGCGGTTACGTCTGTAGCCCAAGTAGGTCATGTACAGGGCTTCGAACACATTTATTCCACCTCAGGTTTACACCTGCCTTGGAAAAATGCCTTAGAACTACATTCAAGTTCCCTCAGTGTTCTTCCCTAGTTTTCTGTTATTAGGACACCTCCTCGGTAATTGGCGACCTGAGGTAGATCTTGCAAAACTTTCTCCATCACCCACTGAAAAATTGCATAGGCAGATAATACCCCAAACGGCAGTCTTTTATATTGGTACAAATGTTTTTTTGTTATTAATTGTAGCATACTTCTGGGAATCATCATCTAACCATAAGTGCAAGTAAACATGGCTCATGTTCAGTTTCATAAAAGGGCAGACCCACACCAGTTTTGCGAATAAATCTTTTCTGAACCCTTTCAAGTTTCACAACATCTTTCCTATAGCAGGGAGACCAGAACTGAATGTAGTATTCCAAAAGCGGTCTAACCAATAGCCTATACAGCTGCAACATGACCTCCCAACTCCTATATTCAATGCACTGACCAAAAATGGCAAGCATACCAAATGTTTTCTTCACTATCCTGTCTACCTCTGACTCCACTTTCAAGGAACTATGAACCTGTGCTCCAAGATCTCTTTATTCAGCAACACTCCCAAGATCTTACCATTAGGTGTACAAGATCTACCCTGATCTGCTTTTCCAAAATGCAACACCTCACATATATCAAAATTAAACTCCATCTGCCACTCCTCAGCCCACTGGCCCATCTAATCAAGGTCCTGTTGACCCGAGATAACCTTCTTGACTGTCCACTATACCACATATTTTGGTGTTGTCTGCAAATTTACTAACTATACTTCCTATATCCACAAAATCATTTATGTAAAAATGACAAAAAGCAGTGGACCGAACACCTTGCAGCATACTGCTGGTCTCAGGCCTCCAGTCTGAAATGCAACCCTCTATTCTTTCAAATGAGAAATGCAAGCAGAAAAGTCAAGACCCCCACCCCCGACCACAACACCGCCCCCATCAGACACTCATGGGACAGGGACAGTACCAGGTTAAGTACAGAGTAAAGCTTACTCCTCTCTTAAAAGAGAAATCTAAAAGTTTCCCCAACTCCCAAACTGAATTAAAGTTCCAGTGGAAAATAAAACAAATAAATAAACAAAAACATGGCTTTCCACAACCCTGTCCTCACCAACCACTTGGGGTAGGAACAATAAGGCTGAATAAACATTCCCTGACCTCAGTCGAACGCAAAAGGAAACTATAAGTCAAAGCCCCTCAAAGCTCCATCCCCATCAATGGCTCCCAGGACAGGGGCAACAATGGCCCAAACGTCAGAGGAAAAGGTTCCTCTAACCACTGCATATGAAAATAAAGTGCCCCTTACACCAACCACATCAAGAACTTCTAGGACAGGGACAGCACAGGGTTAAAAATAAAAGCTCCTTTGGCTCTTTCAAGGGGTTCAAAGGAAAAACAAAACTGCCCTGTTCCTCAGGTGTCAAACCGAAAACATACTCAAAAGCAAACAGAAATTTACACTTTAAATCTAAATCAGAATATCATTATCCATACTGACAATGTCCTCCAGCCCCCACGACACCCATCAATAACAAGTGGCCTCCACCGTACCAGTGAGCACCACTTGCTCCCACTCCAGGAGCGCCCGGGTGCAGACATAACCATGGAAGAGGGGCAGAGTCAGAAATGACAAGACCCTCCTTGGCCCACCGTCTAGACCTGTTAATAGCCACAAGAAAGCTCGTAGACTTGTCTGTCCCACACCACACTGGGTGCCCATAGATCAGGAATGTGGGGCTGAAGTGTGACCAAAATTTTAACACCAGCCCCCACAAAAAGAGCTAAGAGTGTGCTGGCAAACAGACATCTTCAACTGTAGGGCAACACAGTGGCTTAGTGATTAGCACTGCTGCCTCACAGTGCCAAAGAGCCAGGGTTCAATTGCATGTTCGGGTGACTGTCTGTGTGGAGTTCGCACATGTCTGTGTAAGTTTCCTCCTACAGCCCAAAGGGCTGTACATTAGGTGGACTGGCTATACTAAATTGCCCATAATGTCTAGGATGAGAAATGCAGGGATGGAATAGGGGTGGGTCTTGGGTGGAATGCTCTTCAGAGGGTTGGTGTGGACTCGATGGGCTGAATGGCCTGCTTCCACACAGTAGGGATTCTATGAACTCAACCTCCAGGCCCACAGAATGTGTGTGCGCGCGTGCACGTGTGTGTGTGCGTGCGTGCGTGCACGCAACCAGGAGGTTAAACACTATGGCCCCGATTGCAGGGTGCTGCTTCATCGGTCCAATGTCACATTGGGTATAGACAGGATTCAGTTTTTCCAGAAGCCCATCACACACCTGCGTCACATCAAGTGCACACGACGGGTCATGGCCAAGCACCTTGTCCATTGGGTTCTGGGTGGCTCAGGTCACAAATCAGAGGTTGTTTGACGTCCTCACAGCCAGCATCATCCAGGGCATCCCTGACTCTGGTGAGCCCTGTAACCTGAAATCTCTCCTCCCTTGACCAGTGCAAACACGCCTGAGAAAGAATTTGTTCCCGAGTAGCAACTCCCTGGTGAGAGCTGCCACTCCTGTAGGGGGGAGCACTCCATTGCAAGCCGACTGTATTCCAGACTGTGATCAGGTCCAGATAAGACAGGCAATTCTTGGAAGACCAGAGGCCAGAACCACTCTATGAACAGGAACTGCATGTCGTAACAGATGCTGAGGAAGAAATGTGTCAACAGGACAACCTCCTTGGAGAAGGCTTGACATAAAAGATATCACTGCAGGGTCTGAAGGCAGAAAATCACAAACAGGGTGGGAAGTCACACCAGCGCCTGACCACCCTCCTCAAGTAGGAGACTCGTAACCATAGCCGTGATTCAGTGTTGCCTTTTGACCCAGAAAAGCTCGACTAGCTTTTTCTGATGGCTGTGAGAAAGCCAGAAGGAGGGACCAAATGTGACCGGCCAGTACCACAACATGGCAGCCACCAGCTGGTTTATGACCAGCAGTCTCAGCCTGTAGGTCAACACTTGGAACAGTCCTGTCCAGCATCCTAGGAAGTGGTCAGCTTGGTTTCCAACTCGTGCCAAGTTGCCGGCCAGGATTCCTCAGTAGGGCAAATGTGGACTCCCAGGTAGAGGTGGTGAGTGGTACTCCACGTGAAGGACCAGAGCTCCTCCAGCAGGAGGGTCCATCTGCCATGAACCAACCAGCAGGCCCGAACACTTGTTCCAGTTGATCCACGCAGAAGACAATGCAGAGTAGAACTCCTAGCACTCAAGCATCCTCTGCAAGCCAGCCCTGTCCCTGAGAAGCACGTCAGAGTATGCCAAAAGGAGCACCTCCAGTCCGGGTTCACACAGAGCCAGACCAGAGAGCCATTTCCCTAAGAGGTGCAGTAACTGCTCTACACAGAGAATAAAGCAGCATTGACGCACCCCTCTCCCAAAGCGCAGGGGTGCCATCAGGGACCCATTAACCTCCCTACGCACTCTGCGGCAGAGTACAGAAGTTGGGCAACAAAGTGTGTCCTGAACAGATACTCATGATCCACTCTGTCCAACAACTTTTCCTGATAAAGAGAGAGAATGATGCTCAATAGGCCAGCCTTTTAGGAATAATGGATCACGTCCTCGACCAGGTGAACGTTGTTGTCGATGCTCCAGCCCAGGATGGAGTAGGAACGGTCTGGACAAAACATGTGGTTCAGCATTGTGCCAAGGAAAGTTGAGGGTCTCTTAGTCCGTGCAGAGAAGTGTGACTAGATGCCAATTCTTTAACAGACAGGAGATCTCACTTCTTAGGCAATGGAGTGATGATGGCTCTGCACTAAGAAAGGGGCATCTCTCCAGTCGTCATACAGTCCTCCAAGACCCACACAGTCACTTCCCCCAAGACATCCCAGAACACCCTGAAGAACTCCAAGTCAGCCTATCCAACCCTGAGGATTCACCCCATGAAAGTCAGTTGAGGGTGCTAGTCAGCACCTCCAAACTCTCAGGGCTGACCCATGGCAGGTCCTCCCACAGAATCCGTCAGCTTCCTTGCTGGATGGATCCAGAGAGAAGAGGCCTGCATGGAAGTCCCTCACTTAGACCCTGATGCCCTCCAGATCTGAGACGAGGCATCCATTGTTGGCAAACAGCACAAGGAGCTGCTCGTAGACCCTATGCATGTTTTCCCCCAGGTGAGGAGAAGAAGGGGAGCTGTAGTCGAGATCCTGGATGAACTGGACCCGTGATCTCACATACGCATCCCAGAACTAGACAAGATACAGATTCCAGAGGTCCCCTTCTCTTCATACAACCACCACAGAGCCAGGTCCACATCAGGCTGACCGAGACATGACTCCAGGTCGAGCACATCCTTCTCCAACTCCTCAATCCTATATTTCCGCCTCTTTGTTGACTCCCACGCTTACTGTTGGCAGAAGACATGGAGGTGAGTATTGCCAATGTCGCACCATTGCCTCAAGGAGGGGAAGCTCCCCTGCTTCCTTCTCCAGTTAGTCCACAAGTGACAAAAGGAGTCCTGGACCTGCTTGCTCCCCAGCAGTAGGTTGTTAAAGTGCCTGTACACCAACCTCACCCTGGCACTGAGCGGAATGAGTTCCACCCACACCAGATTGGGATCTGATAACTCAAACCCTCCATTCCCAGCAGAAACCCAGTTCTTTAGGGGGCTTTTGTGGTACAGTGTTATTGTGCCTACCTCTGGGCCAGGAGGCTCAGGTTCAAGTCCCACATGCCCCATACTTGTGTCATAATATTTCTAACAGGTTTGATTAGAAAATATCTACCAGACAGCTCATGTGGTGCAGTGATAGTGTGCCTTCGTCTGGGCCTGAAGGTCCCATCCACTCCAGAGACATATCATAACATGTCTGAACAGGTGGATTAGAAAATATCTACCAGAAATAACTCCTGAGCTATTCTCTATAAGAATGCAAATGCCATTAGGTTTTTAGCATTCACTTGAAAGGAGCAGGCAGAGGTGTGCATTTTAACTGAGAACAGCACTCTGACAATGCAGGACTCCTTCAGCACTGCATCAGAGTACTTACCTAAACCTTTATGCTTAAGTCTCTAGAGCTAAGCTTGGTCTCACAAACTTTAGACTCTGCACGATCATCAACTGAGTCAAAGCTGATACTATTTTCCCCAAGAGTGTGTGCAGAAAAGGCCTTATTAAAAGGAATCAGCCAAATCAATGAGTTACTCCAAGCAAAATGATCAAAAGATGGAATTACCAGTACCTGCTTTGTATTTGCCAGATACTCAGGGCAGATCGTGTACACTGCAGGAATGACATCACTCCACCTGAGTAGAGGGAAAAAAATAATATTTTTTCAGCTAAGGTTTTAAAAATGCTGTATTTCCTCATGTTTCAATCTACCTCCATTGCTACTATCCAGCCCAAATGAGATTCCTTACTGAAGTCCAACTCCAAACACTTGAGTCATTCTCCAATCCTTCACCCAAGAGAAGCATCAAGTTCCACTTGTAAAACACCTTATCTGGGAATTTAAAACTTCTAGATATGGACAGAGAGAGAATTGATGGAACTAACGTTCAGGCTCAGAATCAGCTATGGAAAACAAGTGACTCCAGTGACTACTTGAGGAACAAATTATCAGTTGTCACTGTAGCATCAGCAACGCAGATTCAGTAATAACACCAGAGGGTCAGTGAGAACAGCTCAAAAAAAAATCACATCCACAGTAGGACCCAGAATGCAGAAATGAAGTTTACTTTGAGGGAAAATCAGATTTCTGCCCAGGTTCCCACATTAGCAAAGTGAAGCAGTGAAGCCAACACAGTGGTACAGTCCCGAAGTTTTATAATTAACAGCAGCAGCTGGGACCAACACTGTGGATTCAAACCAATTAAATTAAAATTGAATGAAATAGAGTGAGAGTCAAAATGGCCAAGCTTTACAATGGTATGAAGAACATAGTCCTCATAGGTTGAGAAGCCTGGTGTCTGGCAAATCAAATGCAAGCAACAATTATGATTTTACTGTGCTCTTTTCAGTCAGTAAAGTGGACTGAGTGCTGGGAGCTTTAAACTCAGTTTGGTATAAAAGCATGCCCAGTGTTAGGGCATGAAATCTTAAGCAGGAGTGAATAGATGGGAGAATAGCAACAGCAACAGGCAACTATGCTACTCAAGGCTGTTGTGCAATCCATGGCTGACATGTGACTTAACTCAATTTACTGACCTTGGGTCCATAACCCTTCATACCCTTTCTCTACAAAAATCCATCAAGTTCAAGATCAGAAGTTCAGTTGAAAATTTCAGCCAGTTTCAACATGTTTTTAAGGAGAGTCTAAGGTTTGTCGCTTCCTTTTTTGTGAAAAACTGCTCCCTGGAACTCTGTAAAACCCAGTTCTAATTTAAGGCTGTTCCTCTATTCTGGACTTCTCCACCCACAGAAATAGTTTCTTTCCAGTCCATTTATTCATTTGTTTTAATTCCTTTGTCTCCCTACCTAAAAGTAATCATAATTTATTCTGCATAATTTACCTACTAACTCTGTATGAAATCAGTGAATTTGGATCTTCTAAAGTCAATAAATCCTTCCTAAGAGATGATGTCCGGAACAGCACACAGTACTCTAAATGAGATTTAATTTTATAACTGCACAAAATTTCAAATCTCTTTGTATTCCAGTTCTCTTGGAATAAAGACCAACAGTGAGAAGATAGAAGTTGTTTTCACCTGATTGTGGAATCCAGAGCACACGGCAGAGTCTCAAGGTGAAGGAAACAATGATTTAGCATTGAGATCAGGAGAATTTGTTTAAAAAATATATTGTTCATGGGATTTGAGTATCACTGACTAGGCCAGCAATTAATGTCTATCCAAGCATCAAATGCATTGTGGGTCTGAGGTCACAGGCATAGGCAAACCAGATGAGCTTTTAAGCTTTTCATGCCAGTATTTTTTTTTCCAAATTCAAATTTCACTATCTACCACAGTGGGTGGATACCAAATTATTTATGGATGCATAATCATTTAAGACTGAGACTAGATGTTGGCGTGTTCACCAAGCTGGGACGTCAGTCAACAGCACCGAGGACATCACCTAGTAAGGGGACAAAATATCTACTATCAAACCTCCCAGCTCAGCGAGCACACCAACATCTACAACCAGCACCCAAGCTACAAATCTTCACTTAAACCCTAAGATCAAGACTTTTTCATGTCTCAAGGGGTTCAGGGATACACGGCAAAGCCAGAAAAGAGAAACTGAAGCAGAAAATCAGCCATGATCATCTTGAATGGTTGAGCAGGCTGAAGAAGCTGTAATCTACTTCTTATGATTGCTCTTCCCAAAGCCAAACACATATGTTTCAACTCACTCAGAGATAGTAAGAACTGCTGGAGTCAGAGATAACACAGTGTGGAGCTGGAGGAACACAGCAAGCCAGGCAGTAGAGGAGCAAGAAAGTTGTTTTGGGTCAGGACACTTCTTCAGAAAAAAAAAAGTCATGAATACTGTAGAAGTGCAAGTGCAGGTTTGTTTTACACTTTTCCACAAGTGAACAGTTTTTGGGAAAGCGGGGAACAGAATGAGAGGAAAAGATAGAATGGGGGCGGCGGAGGGCATTAAGACCACCTCTACGAACAATACAAAAAATTTTTTTCTAGAAATGAACTACATTCGTTTTAATTATGAAATCGTATTAGAAAGGAGAGTATTTGATAGCACAACAGAGCAGGATATGGTACAGGCCACTGTTCCAGCTTGCAGAGATCATGACTGTTCTTGGCACTGGTGGCCCCAAAAAATCTTAAATCAGCTTAGTGAGCCTGACATTGCAGAACCACTTTCACGGTTTGATAAATTCTCAAAGAAAAAAACACATGACGATCAGTTGTCTCTTTGTCCGAAAAGGTGGGTTGGTTTAAGCCAACTGGTTTAATCGTCTCGTTAAATCCAGTTTGAGGTTTCAGGACATCACCAAACAAAATCGCTTCAATTCCAATACATTTTAAAACTTCGCGTTTAAGTCGTCTCGCAACTTCACCTCAGAAAACGGCGAGAATACAATACGGGGGGGAAAAAGTGATTTAAAACGCTTCTTTACTTCTGCCTCGATAAAACCTTCAGGCATCATTATTAAGAAAACATTCAGATTATCAAATCCCCTCAGAAATCCGCCCGCTCACCCCCAACGACACATTACCGAACGATTCCACCCGACACGTCTTCCGTTCTGCACAGGAGCGGTGTGCGCATGCGTAGTATCAGGCCAGCACCAGTGACGTTCCTTTATTAGAGAATTTGGGAACTGCAGATGCTGGAGAATTCCAAGATAATAAAATGTGAGGCTGGATGAACACAGCAGGCCAAGCAGCATCTCAGGAGGACAAAAGCTGACGTTTCGGGCCTAGACCCTTCATCAGAGAGGGGGATGGGGTGAGGGTTCTGAAATAAATAGGGAGAGAGGGGGAGGCGGACCGAAGATGGAGAGAAAAGAAGATAGGTGGAGAGAGTGTAGGTGGAGAGGTAGGGAGGGGATAGGTCAGTCCAGGGAAGACGGGCAGGTCAAGGAGGTGGGATGAGGTTAGTAGGTAGCTGGGGGTGCGGCTTGGGGTGGGAGGAAGGGATGGGTGAGAGGAAGAACTGGTTAGGGAGGCAGAGACAGGTTGGACTGGTTTTGGGATGCGGTGGGTGGGGGGGAAGAGCTGGGCTGGTTGAGTGGTGAAGTGGGGGGAGGGGACGAACTAGGCTGGCTTAGGGATGCAGTAGGGGAAGGGGAGATTTTGAAACTGGTGAAGTCCACATTGATACCATATGGCTGCAGGGTTCCCAGGCGGAATATGAGTTGCTGTTCCTGCAACCTTCGGGTTCCTTTATTTATGCCTTGAGCACGAGCCACGGTACTCCAGAAGATGTCAATGTGATTTACAGTAGTCATTAGAGGAATGTGAAACTACTGTTTCCCAGGCCGCCCGTGGCTGTCTGAGGAGTTCATGCATGGTTTCCCCAATAAACTATTTTAATGCAGAACAAAAAAACATGTTGGAGAATCTGAGATAACAAAGTGTGAAGCTGGATGAACACAGCAGGCCAAGCAGCAGCAGAGGATCCGGAAAGCTGACGTTTTGGGCCTAGACCCTTCGGAAAAAAATTTTCTGAAGAAGGGTCTAGTCCTGAAAAGCCAGCCTTCCCGCCCCTCTGATGCTGCTTGGCCTGCTGTGTTCATCCAGCTTCTACGCCTTGTTATCTCAGACTCTCCAGCATCAGCAGTTCCTACTATCTCTGGAAAAGCTTAGATCATCCACTAGGATTTGTGGACTGAAAACCTGATCTATTGATTATTTCCAGTGGTTTTTATTTGTTCCTTTTCAGATTTTGGCAATTTGAATACTCTGACTCTGACTCTGAGCTCTCTATCTTCTGCCTCCAATGCTATTCTCGTGAAATTCAGCTAAAGCTGAACATTTCATCTTGTTTCCTTTTCCTTGCTGATTTGTTTTTCCCTTTTTCTGACTGATTGTTCTTGATTCTGCCATTCACAACTCCCCTAGGCCCATCTTTTGTTTCCTCACATATCCTATTACTACCCTCTTTGCTTTGTATGATCAACCCTGTAGGCATTTAATGACCTTGCACCCTATCACATCTTTTATCCTTCTTCACACTCTACCCTTTCATTTCCCTTAAAATCGTTGTCTCTTCAAATTTTATCAGTTCTAACAGAAGGTCATCCATCAGAAGTTTTAGCTGATTTATCTTTCCACAGATACAGTCAGGCTTGCTGAGTAAGTGAGAAATTTCAGTTTTAATTGGAAATTTTAGGAACTCAATCATGTGATGAATGAGCGAGCATAATGAATCAAACCTCCCACATCCACGCATACATTTTATTCATCCATTGCATGCCATTTTCATAGTCATAGAGGTCTGCAGCACAGAAAAAGGCCCTTTGGCCCATTAAGTCTGCACTGGTCAAAAACAACCACCCAACTATTCAAAGATAATAAGATCCCATTTTCCAGCATTTGGCCTGTAGCCTTGTACGCCTAGGCATCACTGGTGCACAGCAAAATACTTCAAAAACACGTACGAAAGTTTCTGCCTCGACCACCCTTACAGGCAGTGAGTTCCAAATTGCTACAACCCACTGGTGAAAAAAATTTCTTCACATCCCCTCTAAACTTCCTGCCTTAAAATATATGTCCGCAGCCATTGATCCCTACAACAGGGGGGAAAAGTTCCTTCCCATCTATCCTGTCTGTACCTCTCATAATTTTGTACACCTCAATCATGAGCCTTCTCAATCTCCTCTGCTCCAGGGAAAACAACTTTAGTCTTTCCAATCTCTTTTCATAACTAAAACTTTCCAGTGCTGGCAATATCCAGAACTACACACAATATTATAGCTTGGCTTACCAATGTTTTGTACAGTTCCTGCAGCACCTCCCTGATCTTAACTCTATGTCTTATGTAATAAATGCAGGTATCCCACACGCCTTCTTAACCACTTTATCTACCTGTCCCACTACCTTAAGGGATTGGTGTTGTGCATACCAAGGTCCCTCTGATCCTCAGGGCTTCCCAAGATCTTACTGTTCATCATGTACCCCCTTGCCTTGTTTGTTTTCCCAAGGGCATCACCTTGCACTTACGTGGATTGAATTCCATTTGCCACTGATGAGGCCATCTGACAATTCCGTCGATATCTTCTTATAATCTGAGGCTATCCTCCTCACATTTTACCACCCCATTAACTTTCTTATCATCTGCAAATTTAGTGATCAGCCCTCCTGTATTCAAGTTTTGCAGCCACAGAGTTTATAGGTTCAGTTCAGTTTCTGATCATATAGTCACAGAGGCATACAGCATGGAAACAGGGGAGGGGAAAATGTGTCTGGTTGGAGGCATCCCGGTGGAGGAATAAGAAATTATGGCTTATGATCCATGGGGTGAGTCTGAGCTGCAGACAGTATTGACGAATGTAATGTGGCTGTGGAAGCAAACTTTGGTAAATATGCTGTCATACACCAAGAGCAACAACAAAAGTAATGATGGTGAACAAGGAGAAAGGTTAGAATGGAAATCCTGTCGAACAGAGTAGCAGAACTTCTTCAAGGTGGGCACACATGGAAGAGATGTGTAAGTGAGTTAAACACTTAACAAAAAACAAAGAACTGTGGATGCTGGAAATCTGAAACAAAAACAGAAATAGCTGGAGAAACTCAGCAGGTCTGGCAGTATTTGTGGAGAGAAAGCAGAGTTAATGTTTCAGGCCCAGTGCCCCTTCTTGAACTGGAGAAATTCTGAAGAGTCACTGGAATGGAAACATTGACTCTGCCTTCTCTTTTTGAAGACGGAGCCAAAATATACATTTAATTGGTCTGCCGTCTCCTTATTCCCCATTATAACTTCCCATGTTTCTGGCTGTAATTTACTTCGCATCCTTCCAATAGCATGGTGACCAGAAATGTACTCAATACTCCAGCTGAAATCTAATCAGTGTATTTGATAAGTTCATCATTAGTTCCCTGCTTTTGTACTCTATGTCCTCCAGGAAACTATCTATTTTGTTAACAACTCTCTTCAACTTTCCTGCCACCGTTAATGCATGTATACACCCAGAACTCCTGCACAACCTTTAGAATAGTATCCTTTATTTTGTACTGCGTCTCCATATTCTTTGTAACAAACCACACACTTCTCTGTACTGAACTTCATCTGTTACCTATTCACACACTCTATCAATGTGTCAATATCCTTTTGAAGTTCTGCACTGTCTCCTCAGTTTTCAATTCTCCCAAGTCTTCTGTTGTCCACAAACTTTGAAATTTTACTAGACAGTAGTATTAGGCTTCATGTATCTGTTCAGCAAGCTGTAAAAGATCCTACAGTCTAATTTGAACAACAACAGGATGTCTGACCCACCACTGTCCATTAAAAAAACCACCATTAAAATCAGGTAGACTATCCTAACTAATTATATTTACTGTTTATTGCACTTTGCTCTAAGCTAATTATTAGACATCAAAACTAATCGATTAGTTATAATGCATTTTGGAATGTCTAGAGAATGGTGATATAGGAACATAGGAACAGAAGCAGGCCATTCAGCCCCTAGAGCCTAATCCAAAATCCAATGACAGTATGGTGCTCTTGTAAATAATTACATACAGAAAGTAAGTAAATAAACAATCAAACCAGCAACATTGCATTTTAACGTCCTGGTTAAAAGCATCACAAGAGTAGTAACTTGGTCAGGCCACCTGGGTGTATGCAGAACTCTGTCGAGTCTAAGAAGAGAGAGAAAACAGTCAGACACATACTTTGATTGCAAAAGTGCATCTCCCTACCGAAGGATAATTAGACTGCATTTTAGAGAAAAAGTACTTTTGTTTACAGGGGTCTCCTGTGAACCTTTTTCTTTATTATTCATGGAATGTGGGCATTTATTGCTCCTCCCTAGATGCCCTTGAGAAGGTGGTGGTGAGCTGCCTTCTTATCCGCCACAGTCTAATTGGAGTAGGTAGACCTGCAATCCTACCACATAAGGAGGGTGTTTTAGGGTTTTGACCCAGCAGCACTGAAGGAATGACATATTTTCAAGTCAGGATGGTGAATGACTTGGAGAAGACCTTGCAATTGATGGTATTTCCATGTGCTTGCCAGCCTTGTCCTTCCATTGCCTGTGGAACCACTGAGCCTTGTTTGTCACTTGTGTCTTGTGCTGTTTGACACACAAATAGTGCTGTTTTGTAGCTTCAATTTTAGATATGTGTGGTGCTGCTCTTGGCATACCCTCCTGCACTCTTCACTGAACCAGGGTTGATCCACTTGCTTGATGGTGATGGTAGATTGGGGGATATGCTGGATCACAAGGTTTCAGACTGTGTGATGGAGTACAATTTTGCAGCTATTAATGGCTCACAGTGCCTCATGAATTCACAGTCTTGATCTGTTCAAAGTCTATTCTATTTATCACTGTGATAGTGCCACAGAACACAATGGAGAGTATCCTCATTGTGAAGATAGGACTTTGTCTCCATGACAACTGTGCACTTTTACTGTGCTATTATGGGCAGATGCACTTGCAGAAGCAGACTGGTGAGGATAACGTTATTTGTTTTGTCCAAATTCTGCCACATACTGAGTTTAGCAGTTATGTCCTTTAAGATTTGATCAGCTTGGTCAGTAGTGGCACTGCCAAATCGGTTTTGGTGATGGACATTGAAGCCACCCACCTAGAATACATAAACAACATATAGGAGCACTGATTCATTAGCTGAGAAAAGAAGGTGGTGGTCTCTTGTAATCAACAGGCTGTTTCCTTGCCCATGCTTGCCACGAGAGTTCATGGGGTCTACAGTCAATTGTGAGGAATACCTGGGCAAATCCATTCCAACTGTAAAATAGTGCCTTTCCACCTTTTCTGGGTTTTCCTTACCAGTGCGACAGGACAGATCCAGGGATAGTGATGGTATTGTCTGGGTTATTATCTATAAGGTATAAATCCATGAGGATGACTATTTCAGGTTGTTGCTTGATTAGTCTGTGAGAGCTCTCTTAATTTTGGCATCAGCCCCCAGATGTTGATAAGGAGGACTTTTCAGGCTTATCAAGGCTGAGTTTGCCTTCTTTGATGTCAAGTGGTCCATCCTATGTCATTGCTCTTTGAGATATTTAGTGATTTGTACAACTGAATGGCAAGGTGGCAAGATTAAGCAATGAAGACTTTCTTCCCCAAAGGACACTAGTAAATCAGATGGATTTTTAAGACAATTGACAATGATCATTTGATTATCATTATTAGTCTTTAGATTTCAGAGTTTTGTTAAAAATTCCACCAAGTGCAGCCATGGAGTATCCTTCAGTATCTGAGGAGTTGAGAATAGTGCTCAACAATTTTGAGTGAACATTCCCACTTCTCTTCTTATGATGCAAGGTTCAAGACCTAAAATATCTGAGGCAAGAAACAAGCCCAATTACAAAACCAAACATTTAATTTGTTCAGATTTGTGTTTGCCTCAATTCCTGACCCCGCACAAGCTGGATAGACTATGAGAGTCATAAACCTGTTCCGCTCAACAATTGCTTGATGGATTTGATAGAGAACGACTGGCTAGATTAGCTGAATAAAATAGATTAGATGAAATTAAAGAAAACAATGTAGGTCTTGACGTTGTGGCAGTGTAACATAGGTGATGGCCCAATGTGGACTTTACCAATTTTGAAATCTTCCCATCCCTGGCCTCATCCCATGACCAACCGTCCCTCTTATTCCCACCTCCTTAACTTGACACAGCCTGTCCATCTTCTCCCCACCACTGCCTACCTGCACTCACTTATTACCATCCCACCTACCTTCCCCAGCCCCACCCCCCTCACAATTTATTTCAGAGCTCCCCCCGGCCCCCGCCATTTCTGAAGAAGAGTCCTGACCCGAAACGTCAGCTTTCCTGCTCCTCTGATGCTGCCTGGCCTGCTGTGCTCCCCCAGCTCCACGCTGTGTTATCTCTGACTCCTGATTTGGCAGTTCTTACTATCTCTGATGCCAAATTGTTGGCCTGTTTTATCTCTAGTTCCATTTTACACATTTTTAAAAATCTACTCTAGATTGTTTATGCTCCTCTGAAACGGTAGATTTGTCATTGCACTGCATAGGCACAGTTATGTCAATGTCCAAAAATGTATTGTGCTTTTTCTGCAATTTCATGCAGTGTCATTTCCTACAGTCACCTGCTAACAACAGGGGATAAAAAGGCTTTTTACCCTTGTGCTCGTCTGCAAATAGCCATTAAATGTGACTATTTGAGAGAATGATCAAAGTTGTCTCTGAGTGAGAAACGTTTAGCTTCGAATTATTTCCCACAACAACAAGGCTAACATTAGTAGGTCCTGTGGTAAGGAATCACATCATCATTTTTAACATTGTGCCTTCAATGCAAATGCTGGCATTGAAATGACTCTCATTGATATCAACAATTGAACAATGAATAAGTCAGTGCTGACTGCATTGTTCTGCATCAAGGTTGCTTTATCAACTACATGGAGCATTTCATGCCATAACTTACTGAGTCATGTGTTGAGACAGCTCAATGGTTTCTGGGGAGGATGCAGGGAAGTCACATAATTAAGCACAGAGGAACACCGGGATCTTGGGGTGTTTTTTACCTAAGACAGAATTAATCTCCACTTGGAGAAGCAAGGTTTGACCAGGGATAGTGAACATATCTTTTTCAGACGGAAGTCATGCCTAACAAATTGATTGAAGTTTTCAAGAAAATGACTGGATGTGGAGCTTAGGGTAGTGTGGTGGATGTAGTTTATATAGATTTCAGCAAGGCTTTTGGCAAGGTCCCACATGAGAAACTGATAAAGAAGATAAAGCACATGGGATGTAGAGTAACTTGGCAAGTTAGATCCAAAATTTGCTTAGTAGTAGGAGCCAGAGTAGAAGGCTGTTTGTGTGACTGTGTGTGAGTGGAAGCGGGTATCCAGTAGTGTACCATAGGGATCAGTGCTGGGTCCCAATGTGAGATGGAAAGAAATGTAGGATAATAAAATGTGAGGCTGGATAAACACAGCAGGCCCAGCAGCATCTCAGGAGCACCAAAGCTGACATTTCGGGCCTAGACCCTTCATCAGAGAGGGGGATGGGGTGAGGGTTCTGGAATAAATAGGGAGAGAGGGGGAGGCGGACCGAAGATGGAGAGAAAAGAAGATAGGTGGAGAGGAGGGGATAGGTCAGTCCAGGGAAGTCGGACAGGTCAAGGAGGTGGGATGAGGTTAGTAGGTAGGAGATGGAGGTGCGGCTTGGGGTGGGAGGAAGGGATGGGTGAGAGAAAGAACAGGTTAGGGAGGCAGAGACAGGCTGGACTGGTTTTGGGATGCAGCGGGTGGAGGGAAAGAGCTGGGCTGGTTGTGTGGTGCAGTGGGCGGAGGGGACGAACTGGGCTGGTTTTGGGATGCGGTGGGGGAAGGGGAGATTTTGAAGCTGGTGAAGTCCACATTGATACCATTGGGCTGCAGGGTTCCCAAGCGGAATATGAGTTGCTGTTCCTGCAACCTTCGGGTGGCATCATTGTGGCACTGCAGGAGGCCCATGATGGACATGTCATCGAAAGAATGTAGGGGGGAGTGGAAATGGTTTGCGACTGGGAGGTGAAGTTGTTTATTGCGAACCAAGCGGAGGTGTTCTGCAAAGCGGCCCCCAAGCCTCCGCTTGGTTTCCCCAATGTAGAGGAAGCCACACCGAGTACAATGGATACAGTATATCACATTGGCAGATGTGCAGGTGAACCTCTGCTTAATATGGAAAGTCATCTTGGGGCCTGGGATAGGGGTGAGGGAGGAGGTGAGGGTGCAAGTGTAGCATTTCCTGCGGTTGCAGGGGAAGGTGCCGGGTGTGGTGGGGTTGGAGGGCAGTGTGGAGTGAACAAGGGAGTCACGGAGAGAGTGGTCTCTCCGGAAGGCAGACAAGGGTGTGGATGGAAAAATGTCTTGGGTGGTGGGGTCGGATTGTAGATGGCGGAAGTGTTGGAGGATGATGCGTTGTATCCGGAGGTTGGTGGGGTGGTGTGTGAGAACGAGGGGGATCCTCTTTGGGCGGTTGTGGCGGGGGCGGGGTGTGAGGGATGTGTTGCGGGAAATGCGGGAGACACGTTCAAGGGGTTCTCGACCACTGTGGGGGGAAAGTTGCGGTCTTTGAAGAACTTGGACATCTGGGATGTGCGGGAGTGGAATGCCTCATCGTGGGAGCAGATGCGGCGGAGGCGGAGGAATTGGGAATAGGGGGCGGAATTTTTGCAGGAGGGTGGGTGGGAGGAGGTGTAACCTAGGTAGCTGTGGGAGTCGGTGCGCTTGAAATGGACATCAGTTACAAGCTGGTTGCCTGAGATGGAGACTGAGAGGTCCAGGAAGCTGAGGGATGTGCTGGAGATGGCCCAGGTGAACTGAAGGTTGGGGTGGAAGGTGTTGGTGAAGTGGATGAACTGTTCGAGCTCCTCTGGGGAGCAAGAGGCGGCGCCGATACAGTCCTCAATATAACGGAGGAAGAGGTGGGGTTTGGGGCCTGTGTAGGTGCGGAAGAGGGACTGTTCCACGTAACCTACAAAGAGGCAGGCATAGCTGGGGCCCATGCGGGTGCCCATGGCCACCCGCTTTGTCTGTAGGAAGTGGGAGGAATCGAAAGAGAAATTGTTGAGGGTGAGGACGAGTTCGGCTAGGCGGATGAGGGTGTCGGTGGAGGGGGACTGGTCGGGCCTGCGGGACAGGAAGAAGCCGAGGGCCCTGAGGCCATCTGCATGCGGAATACAGGTGTATAGGGACTGGACGTCCATGGTGAAAATGAGGTGTTGTGGGCCAGGGAATTGGAAGTTCTGGAGGAGGTGGAGGGCATGGGTGGTGTCACGGACGTAGGTAGGGAGTTCCTGGACCAAAAGGGAGAAAATGGAGTCCAGATAGGTGGAGATGAGTTCGGTGGGGCAGGAACAGGCTGAGACAATGGGTCGACCAGGGCAGGCAGGTTTGTGGATTTTGGGAAGGAGATAGAAACGGGCCGTGCGGGGTTGGGGAACAATGAGGTTGGATGCTGTGGGTGGGAGGTCCCCTGAGGTGATGAGGTCATGAATGGTGTTGGAGATGATGGTTTGGTGCTCGGGTGTGGGGTCATGATCGAGGGGGCGGTAGGAAGAGGTGTCGGAGAGTTCGCGTTTGGCCTCGGCGATGTAGAGGTCAGTGCGCCATACTACCACTGCGCCACCTTTGTCTGCGGGTTTGATGGTGAGGTTGGGGTTGGAGCGGAGGGAGCGGAGGGCTGCCTGTTTTGTGGGAAGAGGTTGGAGTGGGTGAGAGGGGTGGAGAGGTTGAGGCGGTTAATGTCTCGATGGCAGTAGGAGATGAAGAGGTCGAGGGAGGGTAGGAGGCCTGGGGGTGGTGTCCAGGAGGAGGACTTGTGTTGGAAGCAGGCGAAGGGGTCAGTGGAGGGAGGGTTAGGATCCCGGTGGAAGATGTAAGCGTGGAGGCGAAGGTGGCGGAAAAACTGCTCTATGTCCAACCGTGACTGGTATTCGTTGATGTGTGGTTGTAGGGGTACAAAGGTGACCCCCTTGCTCAGGACTGGCCATTCGTCCTCAGTCAGTGGGAGGTCTGGGGGGATGGTGAAGATGCGGCAGGGCTCAGTGTGGCTGTCTCCTCTGGGGTTGCTGGCTGTGGAGGTTGTGGGTGGAACGATGAGGTTGTCGGCTGTGGGCGGGGTTCCGTCGGCATTGGCCGTGGGCGGGGTTCCGTTGGCGTCGGCCTGTTCCTCCCTTCCTCTTCCTCTTCCTCTGTTACATTGATGACTGTATCGGCGCCGCCTCTTGCTCCCCAGAGGAGCTCGAACAGTTCATCCACTTCACCAACACCTTCCACCCCAACCTTCAGTTCACCTGGGCCATCTCCAGCACATCCCTCACCTTCCTGGACCTCTCAGTCTCCATCTCAGGCAACCAGCTTGTAACTGATGTCCATTTCAAGCGCACCGACTCCCACAGCTACCTAGGTTACACCTCCTCCCACCCACCCTCCTGCAAAAATTCCGCCCCCTATTCCCAATTCCTCCGCCTCCGCCGCATCTGCTCCCACGATGAGGCATTCCACTCCCGCACATCCCAGATGTCCAAGTTCTTCAAAGACCGCAACTTTCCCCCCACAGTGGTCGAGAACCCCTTGAACGTGTCTCCCGCATTTCCCGCAACACATCCCTCACACCCCGCCCCCGCCACAACCGCCCAAAGAGGATCCCCCTCGTTCTCACACACCACCACACCAACCTCCGGATACAACGCATCATCCTCCAACACTTCTGCCATCTACAATCCAACACCACCACCCAAGACATTTTTCCATCCCCACCCTTGTCTGCTTTCCGGAGAGACCACTCTCTCCGTGACTCCCTTGTTCACTCCACACTGCCCTCCAACCCCACCACACCCGGCACCTTCCCCTGCAACCGCAGGAAATGCTACACTTGCACCCTCACCTCCTCCCTCACCCCTCCCAGGCCTCAAGATGACTTTCCATATTAAGCAGAGGTTCACCTGCACATCTGCCAATGTGGTATACTGTATCCATTGTACTCGGTGTGGCTTCCTCTACATTGGGGAAACCAAGCGGAGGCTTGTAGACCGCTTTGTAGAACACCTCCGCTTGGTTCGCAATAAACAACTTCACCTCCCAGTCGCAAACCATTTCCACTCCCCCTCCCATTCTTTCGATGACATGTCCATCATGGGCCTCCTGCAGTGCCACAATGATGCCACCCGAAGGTTTCAGGAACAGCAACTCATATTCCGCTTGGGAACCCTGCAGCCCAATGGTATCAGTGTGGACTTCACCAGCTTCAAAATCTCCCCTTCCCCCACCGCATCCCAAAACCAGCCCAGTTCGTCCCCTCCGCCCACTGCACCACACAACCAGCCCAGCTCTTCCCCTCCACCCACTGCATCCCAAAACCAGTCCAGCCTGTCTCTGCTTCCCTAACCTGTCCTTCCTCTCACCCATCCCTTCCTCCCACCCCAAGCCACACCTCCATCTCCTACCTGCTAACCTCATCCCACCTCCTTGACCTGTCCGTCTTCCCTGGACTGACCTATCCCCTCCCTCTCCTCTCCACCTATCTTCTTTTCTCTCCATCTTCGGTCCGCCTCCCCCTCTCTCCCTATTTATTCCAGAACCCTCACCCCATCCCCCTCTCTGATGAAGGGTCTAGGCCCGAAACATCAGCTTTGGTGCTCCTGAGATGCTGCTGGGCCTGCTGTGTTCATCCAGCCTCACATTTTATTATCTTGGATTCTCCAGCATCTGTAGTTCCCATTATCACTGGAAAGAAATGTATGTGTGTTTGTCTGAGATGATATGTGAGCTTGCAGATTTCGCAAAGATTGACCAGACAGGTGACAGTGAGGAATAAGGTCTTCGTTTACATGAGGATATAGATGAATTGGTTGGATAGGCAGATCAGTGCCAGATGAAATTTAACACAGAAAATCATGAGGTGATGCACTTTGGAAGAAGTAAAAAGGCAATGGAAAACTCAGCGAATAGTGGGTTACTAGGAAGCTCTGAATAACACAGGGATCTTGGGGTGCTTGCCCACAAATCTCTGAAGCTGGCAGGACAGGTTAATAGTTAAGAAGGCATATGGGATACTTCCCTTTTATCAGTCATGGCATAGATTATAAGATTGCAAGAGCTTCTTTAGATATGTAAAGACCAAAAGAAAAGCAAAAGTGGACATTGGATTGCTGGAAAATGATGGTGGAAAAGTAGCAATGGGGAACAAAGAAATGACTGAGGAACTGAACACATAGTTTGCATCACTCTTCACAGTGGAAAACATGAGCAATATCCCAAAAATTCAAGAGAATGGAGAGGAGGGTGGCAGAGGTAAGTATAGTGGCCATCACCGAGGAGAAAGTGCGAGAAAAACTAAAAGGTCTGAAGGTGGATAAATCACCTGGACCAGGTAGACTACACCCCAAAGTTCTGAAAGGGATAGCTGAAAAGATAGTGGAGGCGTTAGTGGTAATCTTTCAGGAATCACTGGAGTCAGGGAGAGTCCCAGAGGACAGGAAAATCAGTATTGTTACTCCCCTGTTGAAAAAGGGAGTAAGGCAAAAGATGGGAAATTACAGGCTGATTAGCCTGACCTTGGTTGTTAAGATTTTGGAGTCCATTGTAAAGGATGAGATTTCTGAATACTTGGAAGTATATGGTAAAATAGGGCAAAGTCAGCATGGCTTCATCAAGGGGAGGTCATCCCTGACAAGTCTGTTAGAAATTCTTTGACAAGGCAACGCTTAGGTTAGACCAAGGTGAGCCAATGGGTGTTATCTATTTGGACTTCCCAAAATGCTTTGACAAGGTGCCACACAGGACGCTGCTAAGTAAGATAAGAGTCTATTGTGTTAAAGGCAAGGCGCTAGCATGGATAGAAGATTGGCTGTCTGGCAGAAAGCAGAGAGTGGGGATAAAAGTATCTTTCTCAGGATAGCAGCTGGTGACTAGTGTTCTCACCTTGAAATCATGACCCCTAGTAATTGAGGCCCCCACTCTGGAAAAACGCTTCTTGCTATCCCATGATTTTGTAGAGCTCAATCAAGTCACCCCTCAACCTCTGTCTTTCTAATGTAAACAATCCTAATCTCCTCAACCTCTGTTCATAGCTAGTGCCCTCCATACCAGGCAACATCCTTGTGAACCCCCTCTGCACCTTCTCCAAAGCATCCACACCCTTTTGGTAATGTCGCGACCAGAACTGTACGCAGTATTCCAAATATGGTCAAACCAAAGTCCTGTACAACTGTAACATGACCTGCCAACTCTTGTACTCAATACCTCATCCGATGAATGAAAACATGCCGTACGCCTTCTTGACCACTCTATCCACCTGCGTTGCCACCTTCAGGGTATAATGGACCTGAACACCCAGATCTCTCTGTGCATCAATTTTCCCCCCGGCTTTTCCATTTACTGTATAGTTCTACCGTATAGTCTACTGTATACCATCTATGGCATAGTCTGCCGTATAGTTGGCATTTATTTTGGGAGGACTAGAACATAAAAGTAGGGATGTACTTCTGAAGCTTTATAAAGCTCCAGTCAGATCACATTTAGAGTATTGTGAGCAATTTTTGGCTCCATACCTCAGGAAAGATGTACGGGCCTGGACCGGGTCCAGAGGAGGTTCACAAGAATGATCCCAAAAATGTAAGGCTTAACATATGAGGCAAGTTTGAGGACTCTGGGTCTATATTTAATGGAATTTAGAAGGATGAGGGGGATCTAATTGAAATTTATAGAATATTGATAAACCTGGACAGAGTGGACATTGGGAAGATGTTTCCATTGGTATGAGAGACTAGGACCCGAGGGCACAACCTTACAGTAAAGGGAAGGCCCTTTAGAACGGAGATCAGGAGAAACTTCTTCAACCAGAGAGTGGTGAATCTATGGAATTCATTGCCACAGAAGGCTGTGGAGGCCAGGTCATTGAGTGCATTTAAGACAGAGATAGATAGGTTCTTGATTGTCAAGGGGATCAAGGGTATAATGGATCTGAACATCCAGATCAAGGGAGAAAAATAAAGAATGGGGTTGAGAAACATCTTGGCCATGATTGGATGGCAGCGTAGAACCGATGGGCTGAATGGCCCAATTTCTGCTCCTATGTCTTATGGTTTTATAGGAGCGGGTCATGTTGGAGCTGTAAAAAACTTTGGCTGTACCACAGGATGGAGTACTGTGTGCAGTTCCAGTCACTGCACTATAGGATGAACATGATGACACAGAGGGTGTAGAAGAGATTCACTGGATGTTGCCTGGGACAGACCATTTCAGCTATGAAGAGAGGCTGGATAAGGTGGAGTTGATCTTTTTTGAAGTAGAGAAGGCTGAGAAGGGACACAATTGAGGTGTATAAGATTATGATAGACAGAGTGGAAAGGAAGCATGAGGTCCCCTCAGTTGAAGGGGGCATCATTTCAAAGTGAAGGGCAAGGAGGTTTAGAGGAGATTTGAGATTTGGTGGGGGTCTGGAATGTACTCCCTGCCAATGTTTAAAAAAGTAATTGGGTGAGCACATGAAATGTCATGACAATCAAGGCTATGGGCCAAGTGCTGGAAAGTGGGACGAGAACAGATTGAGAGTAGTTTTTTGCCAGTGCAGATCTGATGGGCCGAAGCGGCTCTTCAGGATTCATGCTCTGGATCATTAATGTAGGTTCAGAACCTGTTTCAAAGAAGTGTCATTGGACTCAAAACATTAACTCTGTTTTTCTCTCTCTACATAAGCAGCCAGATCTGCTGAGTTTCTCCAGCACTTTCTACCTTTACTTCAGATTTCCAGTACTGTCAGAACGTATGGGCAGCATGGCCCTGTCCTCTTTAAGTAGACGTAACAGAGGTTTGTCCTTCAGATGTCCGGTACTGCAGCATTTTGCTTTTAAATTATAAGTATTGGGGTTGAGAGATCAAATTGCGTTAAGTCAACAAGTAATTTAGATATGCAACATAAAATGTGTAAACATGAGATTAGCTTCTCACATTCACGTGATAATTCATACCGTATTGATTTTTGGGGCATTACTCTTTATACTCCATTTTACACAAGAAGATATAATAAAGTAAAATCAGCAATTGAGCAAGTTAAAACACTCAACAGGTCAGGGCACACTTGTGCAGAGGGGTTGACATTTTGGGCGCAGGGTGTGGCCATGCTTAACTCCTTTAATAATGAATGGATCAGTGAAATTTTTCTACTATTGTGCCTGCAGGACCCAAATCCGAAGCAGTTTTTGATGAAGGCTTCACACCTAAAATGTAAACCCACCTCTCTCTCCAAATGTTGTCCTGCAAGTTCTATTCTTTTAAAATTGCATGAAGTCTATGAAAGAACTCCACAGGGGCTGGTATCCTATCACCAAGTCACCCCTTTATTTAGGTGTGCGTCGTACTTGACACTGATCTCAGCCAGCTCTCAGGACAGGATATGTGACAGTCCTGTTTATATCTGTCAGCCAGGGCTCCCTGATTGGACCAGATTAACAGCCTCAATCAGGAAACTCATATTCTATGAGGTCCACCTGGCCAACCTTGTTATAATCACAACATCCCTCCCCTTCCCTGTCCTGAGAAATAGGTCTGTTCTTTCTCCTGAAGCTTCTCCTGTGACATTTTTGCACCAGGCCTAGTTCCTCCAACTTGACCTCAGATACTGGCAGCATGTATTAGACTGTAGCCCATCTTTTGTGCCCGGAGCATCTCAGAAGAAATTCTTCTTCTTCAGGCAGTAATGGCATTGAGGCTGTGACATTGGCCATGTCCATCTCATCCTCAGGGGTTTCTTTGACACTAGACAGAGCGGGAGAGCCCACAGGTTCTGACAGTCCTGCTGGATGTCGTATGGGGCCAGGTATGTTTTGCTCCCGCCCCTTTTTGTGAGGGTGCAGCTTTCAGGTGGTCCACATGCTTGTTGAGGGCGCCCTCTCTTACCCAAACCTTGTATGTCACGGGACCTGACTTAATGTCAACCATGCCTATTACCCACGCAGGGCCATTCCAATGGTTTCAACTTTAAAATTTGTTCCCTGAAGTCAACTGTCTCTTTCACTTAGAAGAGTCTTGCATCCAGCATTAGTGTTCCTGATGCCATTACCTACCCCAGGTCTGGGATTAAACCTGGTGTGGAGTCTGCTGGAGCTGTCCTTGTAGTTGTGTGAGAAGTGGTCCTACAATCAAATAGGAACCAGGTCAGCTCGTGTGAAGCTGGAGGCTGTTTCTTTAAGCCTTCCTTCAAAGTTTGGACTGCTCTTTCCACCAGACCATTGCACTATGGATGGTATGGAGCCCACTGCTGAATTCAACCTGAACCTTTGGGTGGGGTGGCCCTGTCCTCTTTAGATAGCTATAGCAGGGGTTTGTGGTTTGTTACTATTACAAATTGATGTCCGGAAAGGTATTGGTGGAACTTTCTTACACCAATGATGACCACCCAGCCTTCCTTCTCTACCTGTGTGTCTTTTCATTTGGCCTTAGCCAAAGTCCAGGAAGCAAGTGATATCAGGTGTTCCTCTCTGTTGGGCCACTAGTAAGCCAACAGCACCCCAATCTCTTACAGGGAGGCATCAGAACTTGCTGGGATCATACTGTGCCAAAACCTTAGTTGATGACAGCTACTTCTTCACTTCCCGAAAGGCTATATCTTGGCTACGAGACCATTTCCAAGGCTCCCCCTTTTACAGTAGCAGGTATAGGGGTGCCAGGATGAAGGCCAGGTTGCTCATGAACATTCTGTAATAATTCACCAATCCAAGGAAAGACCTAAGCTCCGAAACACACATTTTTCCATTCTCAGGCATATACCTGCCTTGGAGAAATGTCTGAGGACAATGTCCAAGTTCGCTTCTTACTGGTCTTCCCCGTTAGTAGCACGTCATCCAGAGAAATGGTGACCTGGCATAGATCGTGTATAATGTTCTCTATTGTCTGCTGAAAAACACCAGTCCCACTTAGATAAACCCAATTAATAAGGCAACGATTAATTAAAACTTAATCTCTCCAAGTTTGCACAGAATGTGTCTTCCGGAATGCTCCATCTTCTCTGTAAATTATCTGTCAGGAACATCTTCTTTCTGCTGTTCTCTCTGTAATTTATTCTGTGAGGACTTTGAACTATAAAAAAACGCTGCAGTACCTTTGATAGGACGTTTTAGAGAGCTTAATGATTTTGTTTGAAAGCCAGTTTAGATAGTGGATTTGCTTTTGCCTCAGATGGCAGTTGGCTACCTGCCGACTTTCCAAATGTTCAAAGTTTTTGAGAAGATTTGTAAATGCCTTCTTTTTTATACCTTTGATGGCCTTTCCATTTCTTACACCAGGATTGGTCCCTGGTTGTCAATGCCATCAGATTTAAATTCAATTGGATTTCAGTTTCTAGGCCTGGTTTAAATTAGCTAAATTCAAAACCTGTTGTCTTGGTAAAAATGTTGCTTTGCCTACTAACAGTTTAATCCGTCAATATATGTTTCAATTCATGAACTGTCTGTAATCAGCTGCAGACACATTTTTCTGTATAAATTATTTTTCAGACTGGAGGCCTGTGACCAGGGCTGTTCCACAGGGATCAGTGCTTTTGTTTATCATTTATATAAATGATTTAGATTGGATTATAGGAGGCATGGTGAGTAACTTTGCAGATGACACCAAAATTGGTGGTATAGTGGACAGTGAAGAAGGTTATCTAAGATTAAAAAGAAATCTTGATTGATTGGGTCAATGGCCTGAAGAGTAGCAGATGGAATTTAGTTTGGATAAATGCAAAGTATTGCATTTTGGTAAAACAAAAAAAGGGCAAGATTTATACAATTAATGGTTGGGCCTTGGGTAGTGTTGTAGAACAGCGGGACCAAGGATGCAGGGACATAATTCTTTCAAGTTTGTGCCATAGGTAGACAGGGTGGTGAAGAAGGCATTTAACACACTTGCATTCATTGCTCAGACCTTTGAGTATAGGAGTTGGGATGTCATGTTGAGGTTGTACAGGACGTTGGTGAGGCCTCTTCTGGAGTACTGTGTCCAGTTCTGCTCATCTGTTATAGGAAAAATTTTTATTTCTTTATTTGTTTATGGGATGAGGGAGTCGCTGGCTAGGGCAGCATTTATTGCCTATCCCTAATTGGTCAGAGGGCCGTGCAGAGTCAACCAGATTGCTGTGGGTCTGGAGACACATTTTAGGCCGGACCAGGTAAGGATGGCAGTTTTCTTCCCTAAAGGGCATTAGTGAACCAGATGGTTTTTTTTCCAACAATCAGCAATGGATTCACTGTCACCATTAGACTCTTAATTCCAGATATTTGTTGAATTCAAATCTACCATCCTTCATGGCAGGATTCGAACCCAGGTCTCCAGAACGTTGTCTGGGTCTCTGGATTAATAGTTCAGCGATAATACCACTAGGCCATCGCCTTCCCACCTTATCACAAACACTCTGGAGATGAAATTCCCTGAGGACTTATTCGTTGTGCTTGGCGACTTCAACCAAGCCAACCTCAAGAGCTGCCAAAGTACCACTAATACATCTCCTGCCCCACCAGAGGACTGAACATCCTGGACCACTGCTACATAACCATTAAAGACACCTACAATTCCATCCCCTGCCCACATTTCAGTGTAAGCTGAAACAGAAGGATCCTTCACAGAAAGAAAGACAACGCTGGTCCAAGGCAGCAGAAGAGTGTCTTTGGGAATGCTTGGAATCAGTGGACTGGACTGTATTCAAGTGCTCAGCAGGAAATCTTGACAGGTATGCTACCACCGTCATGGGCTTCATTAGCAAATGCCTGGAGGACTGCACACCAAAGAAGTCAATCCAGGTGTTCCCCAACTGGAAACTGTGGATGAACCGGGAAATCCACTGCCCATTGAAGACCAGGTATCGAGCATTCAAGTCGGACGACCCAGACCTATACAGAAGATCCAGATATGACCTCTACAAAGTCATCAGAGATGTCAAGAGGCAGTGGTGGACCAAGTTTGAGGCCTAAACCAACCATACGGACACCCGCTGCCTGTAAACAACATAATGGGATACAAAATAAAGCACAGCAAGCAAGCAGACAAAGACATATCCCTCCCTGAAGTGCTTAATTCTTTCCCTGCTCAGTTCGAGCAGAATGCCAGTGGGACAGTGTCATCTGCCCCGACAACCCTGGATACACATTCCCTCCGTTGCTGCCGCAGACGTCAGAGCAGGTTTTCTGACAGTCAATCCAAGGAAAGCTACGGGCCTGAATGAAGTCCCAGACCATGCACTTAGATCCTGTGCAGACCAGCTGGAGGAGGTATTCGGTGACATCTTCAACCCCTCCCTCCTACAAGCAAGAGTCCCTACCTGCTTCAAGAAAACCACCATCGTCCCATTACCTAGGAAAGCACATGCAACATTTCCTAATGACTACTGCCCAGTGGCTCTGACCTCCATAATCATGAAGTGCTTTGAGAGGCTGGTCATGGCTACTGTACTCCCTCTACACCCACGACTATGTAGCCAAATTCCAAATAAATACCATCTACAAGTTTGCTGATGACACCACTGTGGTAGGACGGATATCAAACAAAACGGAGTCAGAATACGGAAAGGAGATAGAGGATTTGGTGGCATGATGGAATTATAATCTCTCTCTCAATATTGGCAAATCAAAAGAACTTGTCATTGACTTCAGGAAGAAATTAGGAGAAGACGCCCCCATTTACATCAACGGAGCAGTGGTTGAGACAATGGACAGCGTCAAGTTCCCAGTAGTGACAGTAATCGATGACCTGTCCTGGACTTCCCACATAGATGTGACGGTCAAGAAGGCACAACAACACCTCTTCTTCCTCAGGCGACTCAGGAAGTTCAGCATGTCCATAAGGATCCTCATCAACCTTTATAGATGCAACAAAGACAGCATACTACCAGGTGCAAACAGCCTAGTACGGCAACTGCTCTGTCCAGGACCATAAGAAACTACAGAAGGTGGTGTGCACAGCCCAAACCATCATGGAAGCCAACCTTCCATCCATGGACTCCATTTACATGTCTCATTGCCGTGGAAAGGCTGCCAACATCCTCAAAGACCCATCGTACCCTGGTAAAGCTCTCCTACAAACTCTTCCATCGGCATAAGATACAGAAGCTTGAACACACACACACCAGCAGGTTCAAGAACAGCTCCTTCCTGGCCATTAGACTGATGAATGGGCTCTACAACTTCAAACACTGTTGATCTTGCTCATATTGATCTTGCTTAGCACACACCCTGTGCAATGTAACCTGTATGCCTCTGTCCAAGAGATAATGGGAACTGCAGATGCTGGAGATTCCAAGATAATAAAATGTGAGGCTGGATGAACACAGCAGGCAAAGCAGCATCTCAGGAGCACAAAAGCTGACGTTTCGGGCCTAGACCCTTCATCAGAGAGGGGGATGGGGGGAGGGAACTGGAATAAATAGGGAGAGAGGGGGAGGCGGACCGAAGATGGAGAGTAAAGAAGATAGGTGGAGAGAGTGTAGGTGGGGAGGTAGGGAGGGGATAGGTCAGTCCAGGGAAGACGGACAGGTCAAGGAGGTGGGATGAGGTTAGTAGGTAGCGGGGGGTGCGGCTTGGGGTGGGAGGAAGGGATGGGTGAGAGGAAGAACCGGTTAGGGAGGCAGAGACAGGTTGGACTGGTTTTGGGATGCAGTGGGTGGGGGGGGAAGAGCTGGGCTGGTTGTGTGGTGCAGTGGGGGGAGGGGACGAACTGGGCTGGTTGAGGGATGCAGTAGGGGAAGGGGAGATTTTGAAACTGGTGAAGTCCACATTGATACCATATGGCTGCAGGGTTCCCAGGCGGAATATGAGTTGCTGTTCCTGCAACCTTCGGGTGGCATCATTGTGGCAGTGCAGGAGGCCCATGATGGACATGTCATCAAGAGAATGGGAGGGGGAGTGGAAATGGTTTGCGACTGGGAGGTGCAGTTGTTTTTTGCGAACTGAGCGGAGGTGTTCTGCAAAGCGGTCCCCAAGCCTCCGCTTGGTTTCCCCAATGTAGAGGAAGCCGCACCGGGTACAGTGGATGCAGTATACATTTTCCCATCCCCTCCCCTGTCTGCTTTCCGGAGAGACCACTCTCTCCGTGACTCCCTTGTTCGCTCCACACTGCCCTCCAACCCCACCACACCCGGCACCTTCCCCTGCAACTGCAGGAAATGCTACACTTGTCCCCACACCTCCTCCCTCACCCCCATCCCAGGCCCCAAAATGACATTCCACATCAAGCAGAGGTTCACCTGCACATCTACCAATGTGGTATACTGCATCCACTGTACCCGGTGCGGCTTCCTCTACATTGGGGAAACCAAGCGGAGGCTTGGGGACCGCTTTGCAGAACACCTCCGCTCAGTTCGCAAAAAACAACTGCACCTCCCAGTCGCAAACCATTTCCACTCCCCCTCCCATTCTCTTGATGACATGTCCATCATGGGCCTCCTGCACTGCCACAATGATGCCACCCGAAGGTTGCAGGAACAGCAACTCATATTCCGCCTGGGAACCCTGCAGCCATATGGTATCAATGTGGACTTCACCAGTTTCAAAATCTCCCCTTCCCCTACTGCATCCCTCAACCAGCCCAGTTCGTCCCCTCCCCCCACTGCACCACACAACCAGCCCAGCTCTTCCCCCCCACCCACTGCATCCCAAAACCAGTCCAACCTGTCTCTGCCTCCCTAACCGGTTCTTCCTCTCACCCATCCCTTCCTCCCACCCCAAGCCGCACCCCCCGCTACCTACTAACCTCATCCCACCTCCTTGACCTGTCCGTCTTCCCTGGACTGACCTATCCCCTCCCTACCTCCCCACCTACACTCTCTCCACCTATCTTCTTTACTCTCCATCTTCGGTCCGCCTCCCCCTCTCTCCCTATTTATTCCAGTTCCCTCCCCCCATCCCCCTCTCTGATGAAGGGTCTAGGCCCGAAACGTCAGCTTTTGTGCTCCTGAGATGCTGCTTTGCCTGCTGTGTTCATCCAGCCTCACATTTTATTATATTGCCTCTGTCCAAGTTTTGTTTTTAACCCTATGATCTGTATATCCTTGCTTACTACGATCTGCCTGTACTGCTTGCAAACAAAGCTTTTCACTGTATTTAGGTACACGTGACAACAAATGAAATCAATTCTCAATCAAGCTGGAGAGGGTTCAGAAAAGATTTACCAGGATGTTGCTGGGAATGGAAGGATTGAGTTATAGAGAGGGGCTGGATAGGCTAGGACTTTTTCACTGGAGCCTAGGAGGTTGAGGGGTGACCTCATAGAGGTTCTTTTAAATCATAAGGGGCATAGATAAGGTGAATGGTAAGTGTCATTTCCCTATGTTGGGGGATGTCAAGACTCAGAGGCATGTTTTTAAGGTGCGAGGAGAGAAATTTAAAAAGGACATGAGGGCAACATTTTTACACAGAGAGCGATTCGTGTGTGATACGAACTTCCAGAGAAATGGTGGAAGCAGGTACAGTTACAACCTTTAAAAGACATTTAGCTAAGTACATGAAAAGGGAAATGTTTGGAGGGTTAAGGGCCAAGTGTAGGCAGGTGGGACTGTTTAGTTTAGGATTATGGTCAGCATGGACTGAAAGGTCTGTTTCCATGCTGTATGATGCTATGACTCTGTGGCTCCAGTTGGGCTTCAGCGAGTAGGCACTTCTTCATGATTACATCATTAATCTTACATACCAAATGATCTCTCAGCATCTCATTAGGGGTTAAGGCAAAGTCACATGCCTCTGCCAGTTGTTTTAACCTCATCAGAAATCCAGACAAGGAGTTTCCTGGTTCTTGAACTGCCAAGTAAAACCAATAACATCACAGAATTACAGGAGGCTTGGTGTCATAATATTCCTCAAATAAATCCGTCAACTCTTGAAAGGTTTTAATATCTGGTGTCTTTGGAAAAGTTAGGTTCCTAACAACCAAAAAAGCTGTGGGTTCACCATGGGAGAATTACTTGTTGCTTTTCATTTGCCCCATGTGATTTGCCTAGAAAAAATAACACATTCTTTCAACATGTTAGGCCCTGTCTTTGACAGCCAGCTTCCCAAATAACGGCATTTTGCCAGAAATGCTTACTCCAACTCAAAGACGACTGTTGTGAGCAAACTTCTTGAGCAGCGTAATTTTTTTTCTCTCGCTGCCGCTGAAATAACTCTATCAAGTCTCCCTTTATTTACACATGGAGAGTCTTCGACACTGATCCAGTTTCCTCAGAGCCAGCTTTCAGAATGAACAGAACCGCTGACATTCCTGTTTATATCTGTCAGTCGGGGCTCGTTCATTGGATCAGGTTAACAGCCCCAGTCAGGGACTCACATTCTATGGGTCCACCTGGCTGTCCTTGTTACAATCACTGCAGTCTACTTCTCAAAAATGATAAAGAGCAACTTGGAGCTGTTTATCCCTTTGTTCAAATGAATACTGCAACACCACTGCATCAATAAATAATTGATATAGTTCCAAAGAATTCATAGATTCACAGAGTCATTACTGTGGTATTTGTAATTGCCCTTCCTTCATTCGTAATAGGTAAACTTACCTATTATCCTTCTACATCAGGAATTGGGTGCATGGGTGTGGTAGCCAAGTGAAACATTTGATGACCAAATGAGATAAAATGGTTCAACTGCTGGGTTGGCTCAATGGTTAGCACTGCTGCCTCACAGCACCAGCGACCTGGGTTCAACACCCTCCTTGGGTGACTGTATGGCGTTTACATATTCTCCCCGTATCTGCGTGAGTTTCCTTCCACAGTCTACGGATGTGTTGTTTCAGGGGACTGGCTCTGCTAAATTGCCCATAGTGTCCAGGGATGTACTGGTAAATGCAGGGCTTTAGGGACAGGATGGGGGGTGGGTCTGGGTGGGCTGCTTTTCAGAGGGTCAGTGTTGACCTTGATGGGCTGAATGGCCTGCTTCTGCACTGTAGGGGATTCTATGATTCTCTGCTCCGATGTTTGTGGATACAATATAAATGAGGTTGGTTAGCTTGGTTAGTTAGAAGTCCAGTGTGCATTGCAACTGGTTACCATGAAGGTTCTGCCTTCTCAACCTCACCCCTCGCCCAATGTGTGGTGACTCCATGGTCCTGAGGTACTATGGCAACATTATCTGTATGAGCGCAACTGTACAACAAATACAATAGAGATTGGAAGAGGAGAAAACATGCAAATTACCGCCTGATCCAAAAACGATGGTTTGACATTACAAATGGTAATAAGCCAGTTGCTCTGTTTTCATCACATTAAAGACACAAAACCACATACCTGAGTCAATATGACTACACTGCAGAAACAGGCAGAGGTAGGTATTGCTTGAAAGGTCTTGCAGCGCTGAGGACAACAACTTAAGGTGGTTTGTCCCTGAAAGAGGATTCTCAACATCAAAAATATACGTTTGGTTTAGTTTGATTTTATTGTGCACAGTTAAAAGTGCAAGATCTTAATATTATGTTACACCATGCATGTTATTTATGAGTATGATGTGATCAAAGACCAATTCAGGTTAAAGACAGGCAAATCTGATGCTGAACTGAATAGCAAGGCATAGCTTTCAACTAAACAGTGGCGTGGAAGGTCGTGGAGAGAGGATACACAGGCTGACAAGGCAAAAGGATATGGCAGCAATGCAGGACAGCTGTTTAGGTAATGATACCCAGAGTGATACAGGAAACGACAGAGTGTGGAAGCATTCAAAATAAAAAATAAATAGGGTCTTAATAAGTAGCTGAATTAGAGGTAACTTGTGGTGAGTTTACCCACAACACAGCGAAGGAAAAGGCTTCTAGGAAGGGGTTAAACCAACCATGTTTAACCAAGGAATTTAAAGATAGCATCAAACTAAAATATTTTTAAAAAGTGGCAAAGATTAGTGGTAAGCCAGAGGATTGTGCCTGTTCTCAATGGTGTTTAGAAAAGTCTGAGGTGATCTTTCTGAAACATTTAATATTCTTAGGGATCTTGATAGAGTATATGATGAGAGGTTGTTTCCTCTTGTGGGGAGAGTGTGGGACCAGAGGACATAACTTCCGAGTTAGGGTTCACTCAGTTGAGACAGAGAGAGGAGGAATTTCTTCTCTCAGAGGGTAATGTATCTATGCAATTCTTTACCGCAAAAGGCTCTACAGGCTATATAGTTAAGTATATTTTCAAGGCTGAGGAAGATTTTTAATCACTGAGGGAATCAAAGATTACGGGGAAAAAGCAGGGAAGTGAAATTGAGGATGCTCAAATCAGCTAAACGGCCTATGTTTGCTCCTAAGTCTGAAGGTAAAAATTCAAAGGATTGTTTACTGATTACTGTAAAAACACAACCAATATAGTGATCACACTAGTGGAAGAACATATGTGTTGCAGTAAGCTACAGATTTCAGCATTCAGTACGTTGATGGTTACAGGACATTTGTTATCTTAAAAATAGAAATCTTCCTGACTCAAATACCCTGATTTGAGAAAGCCAGTGGTCAACAGACTTTAGGGCGTTCACTGATTGCAACATAGCAGAAATATCTAACTTCTGTGACTTTTCAGTGTCAGTTGGTTCAACCTAAAGACATGAGGGGCATTCAAAATTTCCAACTGTTCAAGAAGAACAGGCAATTCAGCAAAGGAAGATCTTATGAGCATCTTGGATTTTGCCTAATTCTATTTTTTAGGTAGGCCCCAACTGCAGTTTTATTGTTCAAGTAGGCACGGCATGCATCAGGCTTGTGTGTCCATGCGTACTTAGTGTTGAACAGATTAACTAGTCCTTAAAAGGACTGGTGCAAGCTGCTTAGGAAAAGCTTTTCATGTGGTTGATTTTTGAGGCCAGGAGGAGCATTCAATACCTGGTTTTCTGTTCCTCTCCACCCTAACTGCTAGATGCATCAGTGAAAACCTAAGGTTTCATGACAATGAGCATTTAAAAACCCATTTTGGATTTAGGAAAATCCATTTTCCCAGTGGTATTTTAACAGTTATATGAAGTAATTTTTGTAGCTGCACACAAGGTTGGCAAGATATCACAAGTGGCATGCACAACAGTTGGTACTGGAGCTTCAACTCTTTACAAATTTACATGAACGATTTGGTTAAAGGGATTGAAGGTACGGTAGCTGAATTTGCTGATGACACAAAGATAGGTAGGAAAGTGAGTTGTGAAGAGGACGTAAGGAGCCTAAGAAGGATATAGAATCAAAGAATCCCTACAGTGCAGAAAGGCGCCATTTGGCCCATCGAGTTTGCAATGTCCCTCTGAAGGTTCAGGGTTATTACCATAATCCCAGATTTACCATGGCCAATCCGCCTAATCTGCATATCTCTGGACTGTGGGAGGAAACGCATGCAGACACAGGGAGAATGTGCAAACTCCACACAGTCATTCACCCCAGGCTGGAATAAGACCCAGTACCCCAACCCAGCTGAGCCACCATGCCACCTGTGATTTGATTGAAACATAGAAGATCCTGAGGGGTCTTAGGAGTCTGGTAGTGGAGAGGATTTTCAGACAAGCCACGATCTCATTCAATGGCAGAGAAGGTTGGAAGGGCGGAGTGGCCTATTCCTGCTCCTAATTCATACATGCATTGGACCATGAAGCTATCATTGATTGTCACAGAGAAAAAAAAAATTATCTGGTTCACTATGTCCTTTAGGGAAGGAAATCGGCCGAGCTTACCAGTCCAGTCAACATGTGACTCCAGACCTATGGCAATATGGTGGACTCTCAGCTCTTCACCAACACAAAAACTAATGTTCTGTTTGATCATTATCATGTTACTGGGTGTCGGTCAGCTAGGTTGGTTGGATTGCTAGTCTGTAACACAGAGCAAGACTAACAGTGAGGGTTCAACTCCCACCGAGGTCATACAGAAGCAATCTCCCTCTCAACTTCTCCTCCTGCCAAAAGGCAGCCACCCCCCGGCCTGGTAGGACAATGATTGCTCTTTGTGGGAGCTTGCTGTCCACAAATTGTCTGCTCTTTCTACATTACAAAAGTGACTATGCTTCAAAAGTACTTTAGATCGGCTAAATTAGAGGACAAAGATCTGGTAAATGGAAATAAATGTGACACTGTCCATTTTGGGAGAAAGAATAATATATTACCTAAATGGTGAGAGTTTGCAGAGCTCCAAAATGCAGAGAGATCTGTGTGTCCTCGTGCATGAATCACAGAAGATTAATACACAGGTACAGCAAGTAATCAGGAAAGCTAATACATTGTAACATTTTATTGCGAAGGAATTAAATGCAAGAATAGGGAGGTTATGCTTCAGTTATTCAGCGCGTTATGAGACTGCATCTAGAGCACTGTGTATTGTACTAGTTGTTGTACTTACAGAAGCAAATAACATGTTGGAAGCAGTCAAACAGAATATCTGGAAAGAGTGAGTTGCTACATGAGAAAAGATTTGACAGGGTGTCTCCTCTGGAGTTCAGAAGAATCAGAGGTGGCTTAACTGAAACATATAAAATCCTGAGGGGAACAATACTGGATGGATGTAGAAAAAATATTTCCTCTTTTAGGAGACTCTAGAACTAGGGTTACAGTTTAAAAATAAGGGAATGCCCATTTAAGACAGAAATGAGGATTTTTTTTCCTGAGGGTTGACTGTCTTGGAATACCCTTCAAAAGGCAGCACATACAGAATCTTTAATTATTTTTAAAGCAGAGGAAGATAGATTCTAGATGGCCAAGGGGCTGAAAGATTACCAGGGGTTTGTAGGAATGTAGAATTGAGATTAAAACCAGATCAGCCAAAATTTTATTGACTGGCTGAGCAGGCTCAAAGGACCGAGTAGCTTATTCTTGTTCCTTGATCGTGTGGTTACGTGGGTGGCATTTACCTTTTTCCTAATTATCTGCCATTTTGGCTCAGGAATGGGGGTCAAAAAATGATGCAAAATAACTAACAGGCGATTGTAGGTAAAGAAGCTTGATATGTGCTGAAAACACCTCCAATATAGATTGCTGCCACACCGAACTGCTGAGATTCTGTGATTCCAACCTAAAAACTTCCAAAATATTCCCTCTTGCTTTTACAAAAGTACCAGCTGGGACTGAATACAGTTCCATTAATGCCAGAGAAACTTACATTGATACCGGCAGTAGAGATCATATAAAATTTTCATGGCAGTTGTACAAGTTCGTATAAATTTACAGCTAATTTCTTCAGATCCCAGAGACATTTGTCCGGGTTTGTCCAAATTTCCTGCCATACCAGTTGCAGCTGTACAAAACTCTGGTGCGGCCGCACTTGGAGTACTGTGTACAGTTCTGGTCACCGCATTATAAGAAGGATGTGGAAGCTTTGGAAAGGGTGCAGAGGAGATTTACTAGGATGTTGCCTGGTATGGAGGGAAGGTCTTACGAGGAAAGGCTGAGGGACTTGAGGCTATTTTCGTTAGAGAGAAGAAGATTGAGAGGTGACTTAATTGAAACATATAAAATAACCAGAGGGTTAGATAGGGAGAGCCTTTTTCCTAGGATGGTGACGGCGAGCACGAGGGGGCATAGCTTTAAATTGAGGGGTGAAAGATATAGGACAGATGTCAGAGGTAGTTTCTTTACTCAGGGAGTAGTAAGGGAATGGAACGCTTTGCCTGCAACGGTAGTAGATTCGCCAACTTTAAGTACATTTAAGTCGTAATTGGACAAGCATATGGACATACATAGAATAGTGTACGTTAGATGGGCTTCAGATTGGTCTGACAGGTTGGCACAACATCAAAGGCTGAAGGGCCTGTACTGTGCTGTAATGTTCTATGTTCTATACCAGCAGCTCTCCAGTTAATGTTTTACACATGAGCCTAGACAGTGAGTGTCATTAGACTTCCAACAAAATCCAATTCCATCTTCACCAGGTGTTTACACATCAACATTTTGATATGGGGATGGAAGAGGCAATGAAAAGGAGGAACATTGACTATTTTTTTGCGCTGACTAACCCAGGGACAAAGCTGACTCAGCATATACTAGCTACTGAACCTGGGATCTTCCTGGAAAAATCAAGGATAATGAAAACTGAAGACAAACACAGAACAGAGAAGAAGACTCAACTTATAACTTATCAGGATTCTAACCTTCATCAGAATTGTTGTATGTTCTGAGGTTTGATTTGGGAATATATATGCTTCTCTGATCCCTGACAAATGCTTGAGTGAAAGATAGACAGAGAGATAGTTATCGAATCAATGTCAGTTCGGAAGTCAACAGTGGTGTTTGGGGAAAGAAATAGATTCAAGGTTTGTTCATTATCCAATGATATATATTACACTGAATACTCTATAATAACAGGTAAAGTAGCCAAGTAGCATAAAATTTATCATGAATACGTGATGCATATTTAATTATTCCCTTGTCAATTAAACTCACAAGCCTGAGACAGAGTATCAGAGAATCAAAAATAAAACTAAATGATTCCACTTAATTTGGAACTTTTTACTTTTATTGAGAGATTTACTTTTCAAATAAAAAAGGTTATTATAAGTGAAAGAATTGACGTTAAGACGATTTAAAGATACTATTCAAACTGTGCACAGTTCACGTAGCCTCGAAGAAAGCTTTCCCCTATGCTGGGCTTCAATATGTCAGAGGTGATAAACCAGAATCTTAAGAAACCTGGCAGGTATCACTGTGTTTAAGGTGTCGCTTGATGCTCTCACTGGTATTTAAAGTTCCCCTCAACTCCACATCATCGTTAGTTGTTGTGTTCTCAGGATTTTGTTCATTCTTTCTTTTGCTTTCTTGACCATATGTATCTATTTCGGGTTCAGAGGTAACACTCTCTGCTGAATTTTGCATTTCCTCATTGGATAGATCTGTCATGAGTTGTGCAGCTTCTTCAATGAGTTCTGTCATTGTCTCCTTTCTTTCAGGGAACGTCAGCTCAAGTTCACCATCGACTCGCCCCTTCCAGGACAACTCATTAGTTTCCTCCTCAATCTCAGCACTTATTGATTCCATCCCTTTGTTCTCTTTCCCCCTGTGCTGTGCTTCCTTTGCAAGTACATATTCTTCATCCTGTTCTTTTATTTCCTCTCCTCTTGCCCCATTTATTTCATCCTTGTGACTATCAATATAATCCTCCTTGCTCATTTGCCTCTCACTGTCTAATAAACTCTTCTGCCTTGTCACTATTTTTTTAAACAGTTGCTCCAACATGTCAAATGCCCCCTTTTCCTTCCCACCAGTGTTTTGTTCAGGACCATCCCCATGCTGTGTTTCTTCCCCATCCGATACAGTTTGCTGCTTTCTCAGGTCTAAATTTGCATTTGTTCCACTCTTCTCTTTGTTGTCCTTCTGCGTTACACTCTCTCTTGCATGTACCTCTTCGTTAACACTCTCTTCCTCTCTTGTTCTGCTATCCTCTCTTTCATTTACTTCACTGACAGATAATTGTAGCCCCTGGTCCATTTCTTCATTCTTTACAAGATGTTCATTGTCTAGCTCTTTCTCGTCTCTTCGACTCTGAGCTTCATATGCAAATAGCTTTCTTTCACCCCCTTCCACCCCATTACTCAAAAACCCTGCACTGGATATTTCCTCTTTTGTTCCATCCTCGTTTCCCTCATTTTGCTCTTCATTAATTTCCCTTTTTTGTACAGTTTCCCCTGAAGTAACTTCATTTACCTCTAATATTAACTTGTTCTGTTCTTTCTCCTTGCCGTCGTTGCTTTCGTGATATTCTGTGTCCTTTTCTTTACTCACCAATTCCAACCGTTCTAAAATTTCACTTCTACGGCCTTCCATAACTTTCTTGCTATCCTCAATTAGAGGATCATTAGATCCTTCCGCATGTGTATCATCTTCACTCTGTTGTGCGAATATGTTCATACTTCCCTCTTGATTGTTTCCATTGGAGAGGTCTTCAATAATTTTCATACTTTGCGGTCTGATGGATTTGGTTTCAAAGGCGCCATCAACTGAAAGTTTGAACTCTATATCTTGAGGGGTTACTGCTGAGCCCTGAAGTTTCTCCACACAGTGTTTCCTCATTTTGTCTGATTTAAACTCCATTTTCTTTGCTTCCAAGTACCCATGATATTGAAGGTTACTCTGAATATTTTTATCTACATTCTCACTGGCAACAATTTCAGTGCCCTGTATAGAAATAGAAGTTTGTTTTATTATGTATTAGGTGTATCAGTTATGGTCACATTATAAAACTAGTTGTAATGAAAATTACATGTGCAATATTGTTATGGACCCCCAGACCAGACCCCCTCAAAATATATTAAAAAAAAGGTAGCCCAGACCCTATAGCCTTTTCTTATCTTAAAAAGAAAGTGTGAGGTGCTGTGTTCCAGATGCAATTCAATTGGTCAAACTACTCTAAATTAAGCAAAACACAATTTATTTGAACAATAGAGTTAAAATACAACAAAAGAAAGGAACTTGGAAAAACTTAATTCTATTGGTAAACTTAACAAATGATAGATTATTTTACTACTAAACTGTAACTGTTCCAATATAGCAATATCTCATAAATGCACTCAAATAGTAAGAACTGCCGATGCTGGAGTCCGAGATAACACAGTGTAGAGCTGGGTGAATACAGCAGGTCAGGCAGCATCAGAGGAGCAGGAAAGCTGATGTTTTGGGTGGGGACCCTTCTTCAGAAATCTCTGATTTCTAAAATTTCTGAAGAAGGGTCCCGACCCGAAACGTCAGCTTTTCTGCTCCTCTGATGCTGCCCGGCCTGCTGTGTTCCTCTAGCTCCACACTGTGTTATCCCATAAAAACACCCTTGGCAAAAGGCAAATTCAGAAAACTGAACTGTCTCACATGCAACTCCAGCAGCCCTGGGGGAAAAACATCCAGAGAAAACTTAGAGAGAGAGTGTAGCAGCTGGGAGAGATTGACTGCCTTCCAACCCTCCCGAGACCCCAGCAACAGCTGCTGCTACAAAAACTAAAAATCCTGGTACCAAGAAGGCCCGGCCCCACCCATTTTGGCCGCGTCCATTGTTCTAACTTTTTTAAAAAAAATCCAAGGCCTCACATGCTATTTACTCTAGTGTTTTTGGTAGGCCGCTCTCTGCCTCTCCCTTAAAGCCTTTCTTCAAAAAAAAAACCTGGACAAAATAATCTCTTAAAGCTACAGCATCGTCACAATATTGATGGTCATTTGCACGTAACTAACATTTGCTTCTGACTGTACAAGCAATCACCTAATGCCCTGTTCAGTTACCTGTCCCTATTTGGGTAAATTGGTGAATGATGAGAAGGGTCAAGCCTGATTACGAGTTGTCCCACAGACAGAGCAATACTGAAGGCACTATTCTCATAATAAGAAGTTGGTTAGTTTAGTTGGCGAGATTGCAAGCACATGGTTCAGAATAATGGCAACAACACAGGCTCAGTTGTTTTGGCCGGATAGTCTTGGAGCCTGCCTCATTGCCCCGAGACTAAAAAGCAATGGTAAACCAAGAAAAAAAAATCCAAAAGGAAACATGTTAGGATGAGGCATCACAAGACAACGAACGAAAGACATGTCATTTCACATCTGCCATTTTCCCTCTGCAGTTTAGGCTATTGCAATACAAGAGACCCACCGTGGAGACATAGCTCCACAACTGGACATATAAGTAGTGAGGGAACCAATAAAAGGGGTTTTTTTTCTTATCAGACCTTGTCCTCATCAATCACGTGTTATAGATGCATCTTTCCATGATACTATAGACAAGAGTGACCAGTTCATTCTGTATGAAGGTGAAATGCTATCTTCATACTAAGCGTACCTGAACGGCGTTGTGTACCCAAAGGAAAAATTGGGTGAGGAGTAGGGGAAGAAAAAGGAAAAGACATTATGCTTGGATCCAGAAGTTCCAAGAAAGATGATTTCATATTCAAATGCAAATTTCCCTTAGATCCCAGCCACAGTGTAAATCAGAATATTGCTTCTGTCACTCTTACCTGGCTCTCCAGTCTCTCGTCCAGCTGCTCCTGCATGCAACTAATCTTTTGTTGCAATAAATGCTTGGCAACTTTCTCTGTCTCCAGTTCCTGTTGATGGAATATTGAGAAAACAACAATTACTCTAATTTTCAAGTCAAACCATTTCCATTTTTTATTTACTGCTCCTTTGTACACAGAAATGGAGGGATGACACTGCTGGGAAAGGAATTGTTTCTTTTTCTATCTAACACTTCCAGGTGACATATAGGATAACGTTAATTCTATACTGTGCCAATGATGGGCATTGACATCGACCTTCTACAGTATATCATTACTCCTCTAGTGACATCTCCTATTTTAATTTGTCTCATGTCTGATATCGGTGCTTATTCGGAGGCAGTTTTGAGATGTGATATAATGGTAAGAAACATCCGGTAAGGCCATTAAAGTGCTACTAAAGAACTCAGGGCCATATGTAGGAGCAGGCCATTCGGCCCAACAAGTCTGCTCCGCCATTCTCTGAGATCATGGCTGATCTGAGAGTCCTCAACTCCACTTTCCTGTCTTTTCCTCATGGCTCTTGATTCCCTTATTGATTAAAAATCTGTCTGTCTCAGCCTTGAATATACTTAATGACCCAGTTTCGACAGCCCTCTGCAGTAAAGAATTCCACAGATTCACTGCCCTCAGAGAAGAAATTGCTACTTGTCTCTGTCTTATATGCACAACTCCTTGTTCTGAGATTATGCCCTTTGGTCCTAGACTCTCCCACAAGGAATAACAATCTTTTTGCAGGTTGCCAGGCCCAATCTACTCAACCTCTCCTCAAAAGACAGTCCCACCATACCTGGCATCAGGTATCAGCTGAATGAACCTTCTCTGGACTGCCTCTAAAATCAATATATGTTTTCTTAGATAAGGGATGCAAAACTGTTCACAGTGTTCCAGCTGCAGACAGACTAGTGTCTTGTATAGTTTTAGCAAAACCTCCCTACTTTTATTTTCCATTCATTCCATTTGCCTTCCCTGCAACCCACTGAACTTGGAAGCTAGCTTTATGTCATTCACGGATGAGGACCCCTAATTCCTTGTGTTCTGTAGCTTTCTGCAGATTTTCTTCATTTGAATAATATTCAGCTCCTCTATTATTCCTGTCAAAGTGCATAACCTCACATTTTCCCCACATCTTTTTCGTCTGTCAAATTTTTGCCCACTCAATCTGTCTATATCTCTCTGCAGAGTCTATGTCAGCCTCACCAATTGCGTTCCCACCTACTTTTGTGTCATCTGCAATCTTGGCTATTGTACATTCATTTTCTTCATCCAAGTCATTAATATATACTGTAAATGATTGTGGCTCCAATACAAATCTCTATGGCACACCATTAATTACAGGTTGCCAAGCTGAAAATGCATCCCTTCCCCACCCTTGTCTGAACTCTCGCTTTAATTAGTTGGCCAATCCTCAATCCATGGTAATATACTACCTCCAACACCATGGGCTCTTATCACAAAGTAGCCAAATATGTGGTACCTTATCAAAAGCCTTCTGAAAATCCTAATCACATCCATTGTTTCACCTTTATTTATTCTGCTTGTTACCTCCTCAAAAGAATTCTAGTAAAGTTTGTCAGACATGGCTTCCCCTTCGTGAAGCTAAGCTAATGCTGCCTAATCTCCTTGTTTTTCTAAATGCTCTATTATTACATCCTTTATAATAAATTCTAATATTTTCCCAATAACAGATGTTAAGCTAAGTGGCCTACAGTTACCTATTTCTTGCGTCTCCTTCCCTCTTCAAATAAAAGGTGTACATCTGCAGTATTCTAAACCTCCAGCACTTCTCCAGAATCTAAGGATTCTGACTATCCCAACATAGAAGATTAAAATATCACCCATGTTAATACACGTAAGGCACAGGAGCAAAAGTAGGCCATTCAATCCTTCAAGCCTGCTCCGTGACTCATTGAGATCATGACTGATTTTTAACTTCAATATCATTTTCCTTGACTATCCTTCTATCCCTTGATGTTGTTAATATGCAGAAATCTATCACTCACAGTCTGGAACATATTTTAACGACTGATTCAACACAGTCTCTCCCTTATTCTGAGAAGCTGAGTCCTTTGGATCTAGAACTTCCCCCCCTCCCCCACCCAAGACCAACATAGGAACATAGTAAATCTGCCCTTCGAGCCTGCTCTGCCATTCGTTATAGCAATTGCTCAACTCAATAGTCTGTTTCTGCTTTTCCACCATATCCTTTGGTCCCTCTAGACCCAACTGCTATATCCAAATCCTTCTGGAAACCATACAATGTTTCAGTCTCGACTGCTTTCTATGGTAGTGAATTCCACAGGCTCAGCACTCTCTGGGTGAAGAATCTTTTTCATCTCAGTCTTAAAATGGTTTACCCTGTATCCTCAGACTGTGACCCCTGGGTTTGGACTCCCCTTAGTAACAATGGCAGGGTATCTACCCTGTTGATCCTTGTCGTCAAGAAAGAACAGGACAGGATTCCTGGCTTTTCATAATCGACACCATTTTAATTATGATTTTGCCTTGAAGATAAGTTGATTCTTTAAAGCTCCTTTAAATTACAAGCAAAATTGAAAATTAGGATACAATTTATATTACCGTGCATATTTGTACGTGTTTCCTCTGGAGCTCTGCCAGCTCCTCCTCTGTACTCTCTAGAATGTCCCTCAATCTCTCCACCTCATACACCAATAAAGTCTTCTCAGTTTCCAAAAGATCAATTGACTGAACTGCATCTATGTACTTGGCTTCAAGGTCTTCTTGGATGTCCTAAACAAAAAACCAATAGAACAACTGCATACTTTCATGAGGTTTACACTTCTTTATTCATTCAGGGGATTTGGCTTTGCTGGCTGGGCCAGCATTTATTGTCTATTCCCATAATTGGCTTCGAGAAGGTGTTGTTGTTGAGCATCCTTTTTGAACTGTTGAAGTCCATGTGATGCAGGTACATCCACAGTGCTGTGAGGAGTGAGTTCCAAGATTTTGATGCAGCTACACTGAAGGATTAAAGATATTTTTCCAAGTCAGGTTAGTGAATGACTGTCCATCTTGTAGATGGCACACACTGTTACTCAGCATCAGTGGTGGAAGGGGCAAATGTTTGTGGATATGGTGCCAATCAAGCAGGGGGCTGCTCTATCCTGGATGGTGTCAAGCTTCTTGAGAGTTATTGCAGCTGCACTCATCCAGCAAGTGGGGAATATTTCATCATTCTCCCTATATGTACCTTGTGGATGGTGAACAGAGACTGGGAGATAAAAGGTGAGTTACTTGCTGCAGGAGTTCTAGCTTTGGGCATGCTCTGGTTGATGGTCACAGCCAGGATATTGATAGTGGGGGATTCAGTAATAGTAACAAAATTGAATGTCAAAGGACAGGAATAAATTTTCTCTTATTGAAGATGGTCATTGCTTGGCACTTGTGTGACGTGAATGTTGTTTATCACCTATCAGCCCAAGCGTGGATATTGGATACAGACTACTTCAGTATGTGCGCAGTCATGAATAATGCCGAACATTGGGATGTTCGCTGATTGATTGCACAATGTCTGACCTTATGATGGAGGGAAGGTCAATGATGAAGCAGCTGAAGATGGTTGGGCCTAGGACTTACTCTGAGGAACGTTAAGGGCTCTTGTGGTGAAGTAGCAGTGTCCCTAGCTCTGAACTAGGAGCTCCAGAGGTGTGTAATAACATCTTTGAACAGGTCGATTAGAAAATATCTTAAAAGGAGGCCATTTTAGAATCCATGGAATTCTAAGAGTCAAAAATTTGAGGATCTCAAAGGGCTCGTGTGTCGTGGTGGTAGTGTCCCTATCGCTGGGCCAAGAGGCCCAGGTTCGAGTCCCACCTGCTTCAGAGGTGTGCAATGAGATCTTTTAAAAAGGTTGATTAGAAAATAACTACCCTGAGGAACTCCTGAAGAAGTCCTGGAGCTGAGATGACTGATTCCAACAGCCACAAATGTCTTCCTCTGTGGCAGATATTTCTCCAACCAGTGAAGATATTTACCTCCTAATACCCATTTACTCCATAGTTTTGCTCTGGCTTCTTGATATCAATTGCAGTTACTCTCATCTCACCTCTGGAATTCAGCTTTTCTGTCCACATTTGAACCAAGGCTGTAATGAAGTCATGGGCGACGTGGTCCTCGCAGAATCCAAACGGAGTGTCAGTGAGCAGACTATTGCTAAGCAAGTGCTGCTTGATAGCACTGGTGATGATCCTTTCCATCCACTTTAATGATGATTGAGTGTATAATAATGGGTCAGTAATTGGCTGGGTTGGATTCTTTCCTACTTTTGGGCAATTTTCTACATTGCTAGGTAGATGCCAGTGTTGTAGATGTATTGAAACAGCTAATGACCTTGTAAACTCTGGAGCACATGTCTTCAGTGTCAGGGCCCAGAGCCTTATCTATTGCCTCCAACTAGTTATTGATATCATATGGAGTCAATTGATTTGGCTAAAGACTGCCATTTGTGATGCTGGGGATCTCTGCAGGAGGATGAGACGGATTATCCACTTGGCATTTCTGGCTGAAAATTGCTGTAAATGCTTCAGCCTTATCTTTTGCACTGAAGTGCTGGGTTCCCTCATCATTTAGGATGGGGAGATTTGGGGACCTTCCTCCTCCAGTGAAATGTTTAATTGTCCACCACCATTTACAACTGGATATGGCAGGACTGCCAAGCTTAGATCTGAACCCTTGGTTGTTGAATTGCTTAACTTGATTAAATGCTGCTTATACTGTTTGGCACACAAGTAGTTTTTTTTTGGTATACTTGGTGCCATTCTCCTGCTCCCTTGAATCAGGGTTGATCCCCTGGCTTGCTGGTCATGGTGGGCCATGGGTTTGCAGATTGTTTTGCAGTACAATTCTGCTGCTGGTCCACAATGCCTCATGGATGCCCAGTCTTCAGCTGCGAGATCTATTCCAAATCAATTTCATTTAGCACAGTGGTATGGACGCATAATATGATAGAGGGTATTCTCAATGTGAAGATGGAATGTTTTCTTCATAAGGACTGTGTGGTCAAAATGAGTATGAGATGAAAAGCTTTAGCAACCTTATCCAAACAATAAGGAACTGGATAACGTGAAATTTGATGAATTTGTTGAAATAAGTTGTAGGAATGTGGGACAAGCGGACACAGATTCAGAATTTTGAAAATCCCTGAAGTACATCACTGTACTCAAGAACGTGCATGGATTTCAACCCGTCAAATATTACTAATTTATAAATCAACCCCATGTTTTGCCTAAAAACGTGCATTCAACATTTTTACAAGTATGGTACTTCACTTATTTCAATGAAGTTAAAAGCCTCAGTGGACATTCAAAGAGCAACACATGTCAACAAAAGCTTCCTCGAAAAAATGGATAGTGTCAGTTAACTCCTCTTTAAAAGAAAACTGAAGGAATGTCTGGATAAAGGAGAGAATTAAAACTTGTCTGTCACTATTTAACTGCTACTGAGGGGTATCAGAAATGGATTACCATTGACTAGAAGCTGAACAGGACTGGTCACATAAATAAAACAAAGACCTGAGGATGCTGGCGATCTGAAACAAAAACAGGAATTGCTGGAGAAACTCTGGTTTGGCAACATATGTGGGAAGAAAGCAAAGTTAATGTTTCAAGTCGGGTGCCTGAAGCAGAGTCACTGGACTCAAAACATTAACTCTGCTATTTTCCTACAAATGCGGCCAGACCTGCTGAGTTTCTCCACAATTTCTGTTTTTGCCATACAAATATTGTGATTACAAGAGCAGGTCAGAGTTAAGGAATTCTGTGGGAAATAACTTACCCCCGACCATCCAAAGCCTGTCCACCATCTACAAGGCAAAAAAGTCAGGAGTGTCATGAAGTACTCCCCACTTGCCTGGATGGGTGCAGCCCCAATAACACTCAAGAAGCTTGACAACATCCAGGACAAAGAAGCCTGCTTGATTGGCAATGCATCCACAAACATTTACTCCCTCCAGCACACTCAGTAGCAGCAGTGTGTTCTATCTACAAGGTGCACTGCAGAAATTCACCAAAGATCCTCAGACAGCATCTTCTGAACCCACAATCACCACCATCAGGAAGGACAACGGCAGCAGATACACAGGAACACACCGCCTCTAAAAGTTCCTCTCCAAGCCACTCACCGTCCTGACTTGGAAATATAGTCATTCCTTCAATGTTGCTGAGTGAAAATCCTGGAATTCCCACTTGAACTGTATTGTGTGTGAAATTACACCAAGTGGATTATGAAGACAAATCACCGTCCCCTTCTCAAGAGAAACTAAAACTCAGCCAACAATGCCCACATCCATGAGCGAATAAAGAAAAAGTTCTGTGTGGAATAGCAATGATCACAGGTGAAGCATGTCGGCTGCAATAAATAGAATTACCAGCTGTAATTTTCACACAAGTAACTTCAAAGGACCAAAGAGAAATTATAGCGAGTGCAATCTTTGTAGAAATTATCCAATGGTTAGTTAATTCTCTTAATTTAGCAAACATGCTCGAGTCACAATAGCATGAACATCCTTGGGAGGAATGGAAAGCTTAACAGCCTTCTCAAGCTTAATATTTTCTTCATGCTTTAATAGCTTATAGCAATTACAATCAACAGATGAGTTCAATTTTCTTACAGAACCGACAGGACTTTGGAACAGGGCAGTCAAAACAGATTTGCATACGACAGACAGCCTATAGTTTGTAATTAAATGTTCACATTAGAGTCCCATGTGATGCTTAAAGACTCCAGCAACTTGCAATTGCATGATAGTTCAAAGCCCAAACTCAAGCTTTGCAACATCTGAGTTTTTCCTAACTGACAGGAACTGAAATTAATAGCTTAATCTCTGTTACTGAATCTCAGGGTATCTAATACGCTTAGGAAAAGACTTCACGTAGGAATACACCTACCTGATCGGCTGCTTGCTTTTCCAATAACTCAATCTGTTAAATAAATAAAGAAATTACTGAGTGTTGGTTTGAGAACACATTTTATATGAGCAAAATATATTTCACAGTAAATCCATTCATTCATATTTAGGCTTTCTCCTTGTCATTCACTTCAATTAACTCAATAACTCTTCCCTTACAATCTCCATTTTGTTCCAACCCACAGAATTTGTGACGAGGAGGACAATGACATCAAAATAAGACACATCCTTCCTTCATTTATCCACAGTCTCTATGGAAGTTACAGCTGAAGATCAAGAAAACCCTGTAAAAATGTTATTCTGTTGTGTCTAACTATATGTGACAAATTGTGCTGTATCTTTTATGATGTTACTATGCCACAGAGCGCAGAATTATTCCTGCAAATCCTGACAAAGCATGTTTGCAATCTTTGTTCGGCCAGAAGAGACAGTGAGAAGATGAACCTCTACCACAGCAGGTGCATCAACCTAAACTTCTCCCAGGACCCAAAGGCATTGCACAAATTTGTGGGAAGAGAGTAGGTGACATAAAACATGAGGCGATATGAGAGCAAGGGCACATTTATTTGAGGAGCAATTATAATGTATGCTAGAATTTGCTACCTTTTTAAAAGTATTTGACTCAAGCATCTGTCCCTCACAATATTTACAAGTACACCGGGTAATAATCAGTTCCCGCATACTTTCCTCACTAACTTCTATTGATTGAAATGGGCCTACTCTTTGAGCTAAACTTTAAGTTTAACTCAGAACAAAGGTCAGTGAATATTCCTCCTTGCTGATGGGGACTTGATGACATGTCAGGACAATATCTGTTATCAGTAGGTTAGAAATGCTTTTGAGAAGAAGAATGAAGGTTGATCATATCTATTGGAAGATGGGTGCTTCAACAAGATAACTAGCTAGCTATAATAAAATCGCAGTTAAATCTCTTCAACCCATGACAGTCATCAACTTAATTCAGGTGAAATAAAACAAAATATCATAAAATCTTATAGCGCCATAAGTCATCATCTGGACTGTCATACGTATGCCATCTCTTTAAATGAACCACACAGTTTAGCCCAACACCCTAGATTTTTCCCCTACCCTACAAAAGTAGAAATCAGGCTCAAATTATTCAAAATGTCGAATTTTCCTTTTATGGCAAACCCACTTGCTTTTCAGAGTTGTTTGCGTTATATCATAGAATTTCTATGGTGCGGAAACAGGCCCTTTGGCCCAACAAGTCCACACCAACCCTTGGATCATCCCACCCATACCATCCCCTTATAGCCCAACTAATCTACACACCCCTGAACAGTAACAAAAATTTGCAGCCATCAAAAATTAGATCACAGTATTAAACACAAGTATTTCTGTCTTTTAATATCAATATACACATAGATTATTGGGCAAGTGGAAGTTAATTGCAAGGAGCTCAATGATCAACAGAAAGACGGAAATTAGAAATGATGACTGGATAGACAGTAATCAAATGATTCTCCTAACTTCTCAGCAGAGGCAATAAAGTTAGTTATCTCTTTCAGATAAATTTTAAATTCAGACCTGACAGACAATAGAGAGAGGACAGTACCAGTGCTATGTCTGGCCATCCTTCTCTGGCATTCACCAGCTGTGTCTCATTGGTAGCATTTTTTGCTTCTGCATCAGATGGGTGGGAGCTCAAGCCCTGCTCCAAAAATATCATTGCATAATTCAGGTCAACAGGAGTAAAGGGCTGAGGGAGTGCCTGCCTTCTCAGCTGAATGCAGAAGATCCCGATTTAAAGGAAGCAAGAGAGAGTTCACCTGGGCTAATATTTATCCCTCAATCACATAATCACTAGATTATTGAATTTCCATGCTTCCTTAAATTATAACATTATAGTACTTCAAAAAGATACTTCATTGACTGCAAAACACTGACGTCGTGAAGTCATAAATGAGACTATAAAAATGTAGACCACTTTCAACACAATAATAAGTTGGTGGACTCAAAGTTCATCTAAATTTGAATGTGACTGTTGAAACTGTGACACTTTATAAATATCCTTGTTTTCTTGTATGAATTGCAACTTTAAAATTGCAAACTTTATGTCAATTGCATGAGTTCAATGGGTGGCCACTTATTCATGAAAAGAAACAGTCCTAAATAAGTAGCGGTTTAATTATATTTTCACTCATGTCTTCCAGAATTCTGAGCTTGTGTCCTGGAAATTACTTCAACAAATTTACTGAATTCCACTTTATCCATTTTCTTATTATTTGAATTCTAACAAAAAAAGACAGGTTGCAGAAGCTTTTCATCTTACACATCGCAATAAACACAAGAATGCCAAATTTTATCTCTGGTTTTCATTGGAAGGCAAGATAATTTTGATCGGTTGAGGCATGGTCATGGAGAAAGAAGTGGAGAAATAAACGTTCCTCAAGTTTCGTGGTAATTCAAAAAAAGGCACAAGGCTTGAACATGTTCCTTTTTTGGCAGAGATTGGGTCCCTGTGTATGAATGCATTTCGCTTAATGCAAGCATAAATGATCCATGTTAAATGCATGACTGATTATCTTAAACTGATCGTGTAGCTATTAGCACATTCAGGTTTGTTCAGCAGGTGCTGCCCAATTGCAGAATCAGATGTAACAGCAGATGTTTTGTCTTCGGTTTTGCAAGCAAATGCTGGTTGAGTCCAGTCTGTAGTCCATCTATTACAAACAACCTAAAGAAAATGCTATTTGATTCAATGGCTAATTGCTGGTATCTTAGCAGCACTGAAATTCAGACACAATATTGCTCAATCGTGATCTATTATTCGGACACTGAGTTACATCTTGTCTCAATTTAGCTTTTGAATATCAATCTATCTTCTTCAGCAGGACACAGGACTTATTTTGGAATAAATGAATATCAAATCATTATTTAACACATTTCATACTGTACAGTAACTAAAGTTTTGTTCAGGGAAGTGAATACTGGTCAGTGAAACACTTTTGTGCCAATTGTCAATCCTACTAAAAGAAATGCCAGCAAGGCACTGTTTCAATAGCCCATGCCACAAGCCATAGACTTATTTTTAATGATGTTCTCTTGTATCATTATTGCCCAAGAGTTTGACTCAACAGAAATTAACAACACCTTCATTTATTTTGACAGAAGCATCCTCTTGTTGGTGAAGTCAAAGATTTAACTGTGTGCCTTGATCTTATCTCAAATGAGGGGTGATGTATTTTGGAAGATCCAATTCAAGAGCAAGCTATACGGTAAATGGAAAAGCTGTGGGGAAAATTGATGCACAAAGAGATCTGGGTGTTCAGGTCCACTGTACCCTGAAGGTGGCAACGCAGGTGGATAGAGTGGTCAAGAAGGCATACAACATGCTTTCATTCATCGGACGGGGGTACGGAGTACAAGAGTTGGCAGGTCATGTTGCAGTTGTATAGGACTTTGGTTTGACCACATTTGGAATACTGCGTACAGTTCTGGTCGCCACATTATCAAAACGACGTGGATGCTTTGGAGAGGGTGCAGAGGAGGTTCACCAGGGATGTTGCCTGGTATGGAGGGCTTGGTTGTGAAGAAAGGTTCAGTAGATTAGGATTATTTACATTAGAAAGACGGAGGTTGAGGGGGACCTGATTGAGGTGCATAAAATCATGAGGGGTATAGACAGAGTGGATAGCAAGAAGCTTCCCCCCCCCCCCGCCCCCCCAAAAGGGGGGGGGTCTCAATTACTAGGGGTCACGATTTCAAGGTAAGGGGGGAAAAGTTTAAGGGAGATATGCGTGAAAAGTTCTTTACACAGAGGGTGGTGGGTGCCTGGAACACGTTGCCAGCAGAGGTGCTAGAGGCGGGCACGATAGCGTCATTTAAGATATGTCTAGACAGATACATGAATGGACAGGGAGCAGAGGGATACAGATCCTTGTAAAGTAGGCGACCGGTTGAGACGGAAGATCTGAACCGGTGCAGGCTTGGAGGGCCGAAGGGCCTGTTCCTGTGCTGTAATTTTCTTTGTTCTTTGTTCTTATATCTTACCTCTTGCTGCTGTTGCACTAGTTTCTTTGCACAAGCCTCTTTGGCTTCAGCAAATGAAGCTCTCCTGGCATTGAACTTTGCATCTGCCTAGGGGAGAAACAGAAGAGGATTGAACCAGATCATCTATATCGGTCAACAAAAATCAATAGCAGGAAGACTGAAGAGATGGGTCAATCCTGGTATCAGCACTTGCAGCACAAACCACCAGCTTATCAACAAGGCCTTTTGCGCTACACAAATTAGAAATTCTACCAGTGGTAAAGCTATCTTGGATGCATCTTCCTTCAGCTTAGTTATTTTAACGGTCATCAGGCTGCGTTCTCTTTTGCTAGCAGGATGCGGTGGCATAGTGGTAATGCCAACAAAGACCCCTCCCAGCCTGATACTGCTCTCCTACAATCACTTCAATCAGGCAGAAGATACAGAGGCTTGAACACATGCACCAACAGGTTAAAGAACAACTTCTTCCCTGCCATCATTAGACTGATGAATGGATCTCTCTACCTTCAAATCCAATGCTGATCTTGCTTTGCACATCTCCTGTGCAGTGTAACCTGTCAGCATCATTCTGTCTAAGCATCCTTTGATTTCCATGTCCTTGTTTGCTATGATTTGCCTGTACTTGCAAAACAAAGCTTTTCACTGTACCTGAGTACATGTGACTACAATACATCAAATGTCACTGGACTAGTCACCCAGAATCCCAGATTAATGTTCTGGGGACATGGGTTTGAATCATCTATGGAAGATGATGAGATCTGAATTCAACAGAAAAATCTGCAACAAAAAGCTAGCCTGGTGATAACCAAGTAACGGATGTTGATGTAAAAACCCACCTGGTTCACTAACGTCCTTTAGGAAAGGAAATCTGGTCTAGCCTACATGTGACTCTGGACTCACAGCAATGTAGTTGACTCTTAACTGCCCGCTAGGCAATTAGGGATGAGCAATGAACGCAAGCCTAGCCCGTGACGACAACATCCCATGAATGAACAACTTAAAAAATCCATTCTTAGTTCTCTCAGATGAATTTGCTTTTGGATTATACTAAAAAACTGAATTTCTTTTTTTAAGCTGATTGATGTTTTATCTTAAAGGAGGCATACTGTGTCCCTTGGAAAAAATGAAACCACGGACTGGATGTAGGTATTTCACAGCATTGATATCCCCATAATACAAACACCTACCATGTTTTCAGTTCTTCACACCATATGCTCGAGATCACTTTACCAGACAAATGCGTTCTCCATTATGTATAACCTCAAGAATCTAATGTGGCTAATTTTTGAAGTTGCAGTTTATTTGCCTTGAAGAACATGCAGATTGTTTCAGGTAGTTGAGTAATCTATTCATGCCACATTTTTATAGTGCAGCCAAGCTGATCTTCCAAAATTATTGATTTTTTTTTAAAAAGACAAGGGTTGGGAAAACATCCTTGAAACCACCTTTGTTCTTGCAAATCTCTTATTTTAAAGATGGCTCCATTCGTTTGCCCATTTACCTTCTGAACTTGTCTGCACAAGAACAAAAAACTATTTTGGAATTTATCTTGGAATAAATCAAAGCCAACTTAGTATTAGATCACTGCACACTTTAATTAGTTATTGTGCTAATCTATTATTGTGAAGTTACTGTTGGACAGTGGGACACTTCCACATTTTGTACCCAGTGTCATCCTCACATCAGATTGAAACTGTTTATGGTAATATGGGAAGGCCCAGCAAGGGTTGTTTCAAATCACTGCCTCACCTTTAATTATTTCTTCTACGCTGATAACAGGCTGTCCGATAAAAATCAAGTGGGCCAGAAATGGCACACTCTAAGTAATTCTATTAAAAGCGGGGAATATTAGTCACAATGAGCCTCTTGCCCTATTGATGCTATTGTACAGTGGCACGGGGTACTGTCAAAGTTTCCAATACTACTCTACTACAATTTCCCTTTATGACAGATATTTTATGCAAGTTTGGTTCATCTGTGCAATTTGTTTTAAGGCAGAAGGCAATGGTTTGAAAATTCATTCTAACAATAGTACAGAGGGAGTTCTGCACTGTTGGTGGCACTGTCTTTCACAAAATACCTTGAATAAATGCCATGCCCCACCTGTTCCAAGTAGCTGTAAAAGATCACAAAGCATAATTCAGCATGGGCAAACAGTTCTCTCAATATCCTGGCCAACACACATCCCTCTACCATTATACCAAACAAATTAAGTGTATAGTTACCTGACTGACCTACATAAATTTGCTATTGTTTTTGCTTACATAGTAATAAACTACAGAGGTGTGAAAGTCGAAATATAAATGAAAATATTTTCTCATGTGCACTTGGAAGCCCTCATCTGGACTATGGGCCCAATCTTCCGACTCTCCTGGGGCACAGACAGGTGGAGGAGCTTCTTGGCTGGGAAATGGCTGGAATTTCCATTAACACTGAGGAAGGTGGAAGCAAAAAAGGAAAGAGGGTAAAGGGAGAGGCTGAGTTGAAAACGCTGGCTGTATATTCATGTCATTTTCCCTTCCCACCTCTTCAGTCCCTCTGACTTTTGTCATCCTAAAACGATCTTCAATCTCACTACATCCATTCTGTTCTGAAAGCAACTTCAATCACAATGTCCAATGTTTGATTCCTTTTTAATGGAACATCAAAATCATGTTTGCAGAACCAAGAGAGGACTTTCTCCAGGGCATTCTGCACAGTGTTTTTTGAAGAGGCTTTCATTGGGTTTGACGGTGAATGGGACAGGCACAATGGACTTCTTCTGGCTTTTATATATTATTTGCCCTACAGGCTATAGAGGACTCTAAAGCTGAACTGATGATAATTGACCTCAAAGTCAAATGGTTAGGGGGAGGGGGCGTACAGAAACAAGAACAGCCAAGGCATCTCTTACTGAGTGTTACAGAGTAAGCCTTGGTAGACATTCTATGGGTGTTGGGCAAGAGAAAGGACTGAACATCTTACCAGCTTCTATCTTTGAGGCTTGTGTGAAGAATGGCTGTTTGAATAAGGTACTGGAGGGGATGTTAGCACCTTTCGAAAAGTACCTCATTGAGAGAAGTTGGCTTTGAGGGCTGGGAGGTATGTCAGGTAGTGGTAGGTGAAGAAATTCACGAGTCTCCCCAACTGCTAACAAATGGAAAGTGGCGAACCTATTGGAAGGGAGTGGGTTTATCCTCACTTCTGTTTTTCGCAAACCCAGCAAAAGGATGAATGAGGGTGACAGAATGCTGGAAGTCTAAAGAAGCTGCCCTGAAACTGCTGCATTTAATGACTTCAGCAGCAAGGATCTAGAAACATTTGGCAAGCTTTGTTTAGTGCTCAGATGGAACTAAAGTAAATGGTAAATTTTGCTTCCAGCATTTATGTGATCTTAAAAGATCTACTATTTCCCTTCACTCAGAGAACCCCAATAACGCTGATGGGCTATGCCAACAAGCCGAGAGAACTATAGTGGATGTCAGACATAGCACTATTATTAGAACATTAATAATCACGTTATTCCCACACCACTCTTAAAACAGTGATCCAACCCATTTCTCAAAACAAATTTTGCTCTCAGGAGGGCATGTACCATATATCATTTAACTGAATTGCTTTGCCTTCCTCAAAAAAAACTAGTATTTGCAGGCATACTGTAATTCATGGTGACTATTAGAACTCCGGGTAAAGGAACGTTTCAGAAATGCTCCACTGGTTAGTGTGGTTGGACAGTGAGTAACCAGCCATGAAGAGGAGGGAAAAATTCAGTTTGATTTCTGCAGAGTTTCTCTTGCTTGTCTGTTGCAACATTGATGGAAAACCAATAGGAACCTGGACAAAACGACATACAAAAATAAACCTCCATTCCACTTCATAATGGTTTCTGTGGCTCTTTTTTTCAATTCAGTCGTCAAACATCACTGGCTTGCCAGTATTTTTATTGTCAGTTGTTCCTTGCTACCCTTGAGAAGGTGGTAGTGAGCTGTCTTCTTGAACTGCTGCAGTCCACATCTGTAGGTAGACCCACGATGCCCTTAGGAAGGAAAGTCCAGGTTTTTCAGGAACCAGTGACAGTGAAGGAATGGTGAAATATTTCCAAGTCAGGACAGTGAATGACTTTGTAGGGAACTTTCAGGGGTGGTGTATCTGCTGCCCTTGTTCTTCCAGATGGAAGCAGCTGTGGGTTTGGAAGGTGCTGTCTGAGGATCTTTGGTGAATTTCTGCAGTGCATCTTGTAGATGGTACACACTGCTGCTACTGAGAGTCGGTGGTGGATGCTTGTGGATGTGGTGCCAATCTAGCGGGCTGCTTTGTCCTGGATGGTGTCAAATTTCCTTCAGTGTTGTTGGAGCTGCACCCATCCAGGCACGTGGGGAGTATTCCGTCACACTCCTAACTTGTGCCCTGTAGATAATGGACAGGCTATAGGGAGTCAGAAGGGGAGTTACTCACCATAGTATTCCTAGCCGTTGACCTGTTCTTGAAGCCATTATGCTCATGCGGTGAATCCAGTTCAGCTTCTGGTCAATGGTAACCCCCAGGATGATGACAGTGGGGTATTCAGTGATGGTAATACAATTGAATTTCAGGGTGCAATGGTGAGATTGTCTCTTATTGGTGATGGTCATAGTCTGGCATTTCTGTGGTGCAAATATTACTTGCCACTTGATAGCCCAAACCCGGATATTGTCCAAATCTTGTTGTATTTGAACATGGGCTGCTTCAGTATCTGAGGAGTCACAAATAGTGCTGAACATTGTGCCATCATTGGTAGGCATCCTCACTTCTGACCTTACGGTAATGGAGCAGCTGAAGATGGTTGGGCCTAGTGGCGGAGGTCCTGCAGAGTTATCCTACAGCTGAGAAAACTGACCTCCAACAATTATCTTCTGTTATGGACTGGACCAGACCAAACCCTCTCAAAACATATTGAGGAGACAGCCTAGACCTTAACTTTTATCTTATTAAAAGGCAAGTGTTAGGTGCTGCATTCCAGATATGATTCAAAATCGGTCAAACCAATAAGCTTTAAGTAAAACAAATTTTATCCTTACAACACAGTTAAAAATACATACAAAAAACTTTAACTATTAAAATGCTTAACAAAATAATATTTGATTTAATTACTATTCATCAACTGTTCTAATATACCAGCATCCCATAAACACATCCTGGGAAAAGGCAAATTCAGCAAAACAGATCTTCCTCACCTGCTACCTCCTCCAATCCAGGTGAAGGAACACTGACAAAATGAATCTAGCAGCAGAGAGAGAGTGGTACCTAGCAGCTTCAACTCCAAAACCCAATTTCAACCGCTAATGGCAAAAACTAAAACACAGGTCTGTGTGAGCCTGACTCTACCCACTCATGTTTCTTGTGTCAAATTTTAACCTAAAACCTAAAGCTTTTTACTCTTCTTTCCATGGAGCAGACATCTTGGCACCAGGTTTATGACACCCCTCTTCAAGAGAAACACGACAGATCAAATCTCTCTTAAAGGCACATATCGTCACACTTCCTATGTGCCAGGTATGACTCCATCCAGTGGAGGGTTTGCCCCGATACCCATTGATTCCAGTTTTGCCAAGGCTCTTTGATGTCACACTTGGTCAAATGCAGGTCAAGGGCTGTCACTCTCACCTCACCTCTGGAATTCAGCTGTTTTGTCCACATTGGAACCAAGGCTGTAATGAGGTCAGGAGCTGAGTGGCCCTGGTGGAACCCAAACTGGGCGTAACTGAGCAGGTGTTGCCTGATAGCATTGTTGATGACTACTTCTCTCACTTTACTGATGATCAAGAGTAAACGGATGGGGTGGTAATTGGTCTGCTTTTTGTGTACAGGACATACCTAGGCAATTTTCCACAGATAGGTAGATGCCAGTGTTGTAAGTGTACTGGAAGAGCTTGGAAACAAAGGACAGCGTGGAAGCAGACCATTCAGCCCATCGAGTCCAAGTAGCTCTCCGAAGACCCACTCCCCACCCTATCCTTGTAACCCTGCATTTCCCATTGCTAATCCATCTAGTCTGCATATCCTTCAACACTATGGGCAATTTAGCATGGCCATTCCACCTATTCCGCACATCTTTGGACGGTGAGAGGAAATTGGAGTACCTGGAGGAAACCCATGCAGGCACAGGGAAAATGTGCAAACTTCACACAGACAGTAGCCAGAGGGTGGAACTGAACCCAGGTCTCTAGTGCTATGAGGCAGCAGTACTAACCACTGAGCCACCCTAAAGGCAGAAAGAAGTAAAGAAATTTTATTTTTCTATATATCCTCCTGTAGTAATAGTTACTAGACATTACAGTTTCTTCTGGATTTATCATAGATTTAGAAACATCAAAAATAGGAACAGGATTAGGCCATTCAGCCTTTTGAGCCAACAGTGCCATTCAGTATGATTATGGCTGATCATCTGACTCAGTACCCTGTTGTCACTTTCTACGCATATACTTTGATCCCTTTATCCCCAAGAATTATATCTAACTCCTACTCAAAAACTATTTAATGTTTTGGCCTCAATTGCCTTCTGTGGCAGACAATTTCACTGGTTCACCACTGTCTGGGTGAAGGCATTTCTCCCAATCTCAGTCCTGAATAGCCTACCTCATATCCTTAGATTGTGACCCTTGGTTCTGGAACTGGTTCTGGTTTGTCTTAGCATCATAAATTAACACAGGACAGGAGGCCATTTAGCCCATCATGCTTGCAGTCTTTAAATGCTATCTAATTTGTGCCACTCCTACTCTTCTCCTGCAGTTCCATACACTTTACCTATTAAAGTATTTGGCTAAATGGAACGATTTGCACCCTCACAGTACTTTAACATAGCAGAGCATTCCAAGCTGCTTCACACAGAAGCCATCCGTTAATTAAATCACTTTAGCAAGGCCTTCGACAAGGTTCTGCAATGATAGACTGGTTATTAAGGTTCGATCACATGGGTTCCAGGGAGAGCTAGCTAGTTAAATACAAAATTGGCTTGGAGGTCGGAGACAGAAGGTGGTGGAAGGGGATTGTTTTCAGACTGGAGGCTTTTGAACAGCGGTGTGCCACAAGGATTAGTGATGGGAACAATATTGTTCTTTATTTATAAAAATGATTTGGATGTGAATATAGGAGGCATGGTTAATAAGTTTACGGATGCCACCAAAATTGGTGGAATAGTGAATAATGAAGGAGGCTATCCACGTATACAACTGGGCAAATGGGCTGAGGAATGGCAGATGGTGTTTAATTTAGATAAATGTGAGGTGTTGCATTTTGGTAAGTCAAACCAGCATGCAACTTACACAGTTAAGGGGAAATGTTGTCAAACAGAGAGACCTAGGTGTACAGGTGCATACCTCCTTGAAACTGCTGTCACAGGTAGGCAGGGTGATGAAGGCAGCGTTTTGCATGCTTGCTTTCATTGGTCACAGCAACGAGTACAGGAGTTAGGTTGTTATGTTATGGTTGTACAAGACACTGGTAAGGCATACAATTCTGGTCTCCCTGCTATAGGAAGCACGTTATTGTACTGGAAAGGGTGCAAAAAAGATTTACAAGGATGTTACCAAGAATGGAAGATTTGAGTTATAAAAGGAGAGGCTGGGATTTTAAATGCTGGATAATAGGAGGCTGAGAGGTTTCTCAAATCATAAGGGGCATGGACAGGGTGAATAGCAAAGGTCTTTTCCCCAGGGTAGGGAAGTCCAAAATAAGACAGTGCAGGTTTAAAGGTACATGGATAGGAAAGGATATGGGCCAAATGCAGGCAAATGGAACTAGTTCAGTTTAAGGAACAAATTGACATTGACGAGTTGGGCCAAAGGTCTGTTTCTGCCCTGTATGATTGTGGCTGCATGAAACATTCTGGTCTGAAATCAAATGCACCATTAATTCTCTTACCCACTGATAATTAAAGACTTGATGATAATAGCTAAGGTGGAGCAAACAGCTTGTTCCAAGACCCAAGGTCAGCTACAACTCTGCTTAAAGCTCCAACATGACAGTGCACCTGCACCTCCTAGTGGGTGGCTTACTTATTTAAAAACTAAACCAAGATGAGGCAATACATTTCGCATAATTATATTGCAGCTCATTTTGTTTACAACAGGGATGACAATCTGTCTGGCTAATTGTAAAACTTGAAGAACTGGTCTGGGTCAGAGATAATGGGAACTGCAGATGCTGGAGAATCCAAGATAACAAAGTGTGGGGCTGGATGAACACAGCAGGCCAAGCAGCATCTCAGGAGCACAAAAGCTGATCTTTCGGGCCTAGACCCTTCTTCAGAAAAGGGGGACGGGGAGAGGATTCTGAAATCAATGGGGGGGGGGGGGGGGAGGTGGATTGAAGATAGATAGATGCAGAGGACAGTATGGGTGGGGAGGTAGGGAGGGGATAGGTCAGTCCGAGGAGGACGGGCAGGTCAAGGAGGCGGGATGAGGTTAGTACATAGGAAATGGAGTCGGTTTGCAGTAAACAACTGCACCTCCCAGTCGCGAACCATTTCAACTCCCTCTCCCATTCCTTAGTCGACATGTCCATTCTGGGCCCCCTGCAGTGCCATAATGATGCCACCCGCAGGTTGCAGGAACAGCAACTCATATTCTGCTTAGGAACCCTGCAGCCCAATGGTATCAATGTCCGCCTCCCCCCTCTCCCTATTTATTTCAGAATCCTCTCCCCATCCCCCTTTTCTGAAGGAGGGTCTAGGCCCGAAAGGTCAGCTTCTGTGCTCCTAAGATGCTGCTTGGCCTGCTGTGTTCATCCAGCCCCATACTTTGTTATCTTGAAGAACTGGTTTGCTCAGCAACGCGTATACGTATTTGAAGATGGCTGGGGCAAATGAACAAACTGAGTATATGATTTAAAAGTGTAATGACATTGAGGGTTTTACAGGTAGGCTCATTTTACATAATATTTTGGTATGGCCATATTCTGCCTGGGTGAATCATTTCAGAGCAAATTGTTTTCTGTTCCTTTTATTCATCGCCTTTCAATTGTCTTCACAAGTGCTGACATCTGCTGGCTATACTTCCATACATCCCAGCAGTCCTCTCATATTGCACCCAAGATCTTATTCTACATGTTTGAATCTAGACTATCAATAGGCACAATTTAATTTTAAGAAACTTTGGAGCCAGGCTCAATCCTGCTTTTTATCAACATCAGCAAGCAAAAACAAAAACTTTCTTTCCCTGCAACCGCAGGAAGTACTACACCTGCCCCAACAACTCCCTCCTCACTCCCATCTCAGGCCCAAGACAAACTTTACATATCCGACAGGGGTTCACTTGTACATCCTCCAACCTGGTCTACTGTATCTGCTGTTCCCGATGTAACCTCCTCTACACCAGCGAGACCAAGCACAGACTCAGTGACCAACTGATGAAAGCCTACAGAGTGCTGAAGCTCAATCAATAACACTTTCTGCTTGCCTGCCATATTAACTTCTCCTCCCACTCCCTTGGTGACATGTCCATCCTGGGCCTCCCCCAGGGCCACAATGATGTCACATGCAAACTGAAAGAACAACACCTCACATTTGGCCTTGGGAGCCTGCAGCCCAATGGCCTGAATGTAGAATTCGCAGTTTCAAAATCTCTGCACCCTTGGCCTCATCCCATGTCCAACCCTCCCTCTCATCCCCGCCTCCTTGACTTGACACAACCTGTCCATCTTCTTCCCCCACCTATCCATCCAGCCTTCCCACAATCCCCTACCTGCATCCACCTCTTACCATCCCATCTCCTTCTCCCAGCTCCATCCATTTCCCAGCTCCCTTCCCCGCCCCCAGTCCTGAAGAAGGGTCCCGACCCGAAATGTTGACTTTCCTGCTCCGCTGATGCTGCCTGACCAGCTGCGTTCCTCCAACTCCATGCTGTACTGACTGACTCCAGCATCTGCTGTTCTCGCTATCTCTAAACGAAACTTTCCAACACCAGCTGCTGAACTTTGTCTGAATTTATAGTACTTTACTTCTGCCATCCACAAACATTCACTCCCTCCACCACCAATGCTCGGTAACAGCAGTGTGTACTATCTACACTACAGAAATTCACCAAGGCTCCTTAGACAGCATCTTCCATACCCATAACCACTTCCAACCTAGCAGGACAAGGGCAGTAGATACATGGGAACGCCACCCCATCCAAGCCACTCACCATTCCGACTTGGAAATATGTTGCTGTTTCTTCAGTGTTGCCGGGTCTAAATCCTGGAATTCCCTCCCTAACAGCATTGTGGATGGAGCTACACCAAATGGATTGCAGTAGTTCAAGAAGACAGCTCACTGCTATCTTCTCAAGGGCAACTAGAGAGGAGCAATAAATGCTGGCCCAGCCAACAATGCCCACATCCTAAGGATGAATTAAAAAAACCAACTGATGTAAATGGCACCTGGTCTACCTATCCCCAAAGATAAACATTAGTTTTTGGACTGCTTGTGTTTGTGTATTTTCACTGCCCAGGAATTCAATAGCCAGCATTGGGGAGGAATGCCAGTTGGAAGTACCATACATTGGTGCCTCAGCACATTTACGCAATGGGCAGTTACTATATCCAACAGTTTCATACTTGTAACAATTCTATGGCTTTCAGAGGTGTATTTTGTCCTTTTTTAAAAAAATAACGAAGGTTGAGACAGATGTGCCAAGCAGTCAGCTCAAAGCCAATTGAGTAAACAGCTCGTGAGGACTTGGGGTGTTTTTTTAAGTTGGTACAACAAAAGCAGCCTGAATAGGTGGGGTCAAGAGTCCACAGAACCAGAATTTTTAGTATTAGCTTTCTGCAGTTTGTTTGACAGAGACTACTCACTTATAAAGATAGTAGTTATGAACTGAAGTTACCCAAGCCCTAGCCAGTTTGAGCCAGATCAGTTCCGAGGGATGACATAAGGTGGAAATCCTTATTTGGTGGAACAGTAATGAGGTAATCCAAAAGGTATCCCTGGAGTGACCCTATACTGGAAAGATACCAGCTCTCAGATGAGCTATGAACCAAGAAGAACAAGACACCACAGTTTGGGAAGATAAGGAAAAAAGGATAAAAATTAAGGATTTTGGTGTGCCATCAGTGAAAACTCCAGACAGCAACCTTAGCAAAGTTGGGGACTCCACACTTGGAAGTTTGGAGAGGACCCCAAGACCTGGGAGAAATTGCCTGCCTAGTGTGAGCTACTATTCTTGGGAATCAGCCTTTACTTTGTTGACTGTTCAGGGAATAGTAAACTTAGTGGGCGTGCGCTTGGATTTTAGCCTTTCATGAATTGACCAAGGTAATAACTCTTCCTTGTCTGGATGCTAATGCGAGTGTCTATCTTCATTTGTTGGTTGTTAAATGTTGTCTTGTCTAATTTGTGTGTTTTGTCTCCCAGAGCTCAAGATCTAGGAGTACTTTGAGGTTAGTTTGTAGTTTGGGAAATGTAGGTTGATTTGAAAGAATGGTGTGTGCTTGTATCAGTGTCGAACATGTATGGTTATTGTAATGTCCTTTTAAAGGAACTTCAGAAAAATCTGTGATGAAACGTTGACTTAAAATTTTGCTCTCAAAGCTTGGTAAATATTTACCTCTTGGTATGGATTAAAGTTAATTGATGAAGTAAAATTAAGTCAAAAAGATATAACTTATTTGCCCTTTCCTCAAATTAACATACTATCTGCATTGTATGGATTGAGGAAAGAGTCCTGGGTAAATTTTAATTTTAGAAACTTTATGTTCAAATTATCATGTTTGGAATTCCATTTTCTGGCCAGAATGAACTTCCAAATACTGTTTTAACATGCGAGTGAATCTTTAAGTCTTTGGATGATAAGATTTGCTCATTGTAAATGTACTTTGGTCCGAAAGTATCCAAGTAATGGAGAACTTGGGATTTTGGAAATGCAATTCTTTTTGAACAAAACTATCTGATGTTTTGTTCTAAAATCTGAGAAAACTGATAGAGGAGTTAAAAAGGAGAATCTAACAAAGGAAGGTGGCTTTTCTTTTGTTAATTATAACACTTATTTTTGTACTGGAGGAAGAAAGGCTGTTGACGTAATTATATCCAGGGGTTTTCACCCTACCCCTTTTAAATCAGCAGTGAACCACCGCTAATTAACCCATTCTGTCTAAAGTGGAAATGGGGTGTCTAGGCCTGAAATGTCAGCTTTTGTGCTCCTAAGATGCTGCTTGGCCTGCTGTGTTCATTCAGCTTCACGCTTTGTTATCATGGATAGATACTGTTTGTTTTCCAGATAACCGAAGACACGGAGGGCTTTTGCCAACAGCTTCAAACTTTTGACCCTGTCTGCAGACTTTCAACATCACAATACAGTGATGGATGAGGCATCCTCAACCCGTCACACCGTTCATTAATGATGCATCTTAGCACTGGAGAACTACTGTGAAAACATTAAGTGTATGGAGTATCAGGAATTTCAAAACTGCTAAGCCTGGGTACACTTAAGCATATCATGATTAAAAAAAATTATATTAAGACCCACTTGACCTGGCATTCTAAACTATTTAAAGGAAATAGTTATCTGAAAATTTTAAATGATTCTGGAAAATGACAAAATGCACACATACACTCTCAATGGTTTCACTACATAAAAATCATTAGTAACTTTGAGGGAATAAACAGAATATTGAATTTGGGCAAATTTACAGAGATATCAAATATCTAGAATGAGTTATCACATGACTTTTAAAAAAGGGAGACATTTCAGAGAAAGAACGAACAAAGGATGTTTTTGCTAAAATCAAACATCAATGTTTGACTTCCGCTTTAAAATCACATTCCACGGACTACACATCTCTCCAGGGCTCTGGAATTAGATAGGATAGAAATAGTTAAATTGCAAAATTGGACAAGAGGAAGTGATTAAAGGTGGAGAGTGGTGCAGAAGACAAAAAGTGAATGGGTTGAAACAGCAATTGAAGTTAAATGCACTTTAGTGAAAGGTTATATTTAGATGTCAGCAGTAATGTAATAACTTCCTCTTGTTGTTTCTGTCCTAGTCTTTCCTTTTAAGTGAACTGAATTCGATAATCGAACCACTGCCCGAGACAACGGGACCATATATGGAGAGATAACTAAAACCTTATGGACCTTTAATAAGATCATACAAGAGTCAAGAATGCATGACATGGTCCTGGGATATCAATGCAAGTGTACAAAAATGATTGTTACCTCAGAGGTAACAAACATGAGGGATTGCATGACAAAAAAAATGCATTGAAGAATGGGTCTCAGACATGTATACCTACTTGACAAAAAGGATTACAGCGGCCTTGAAGAGCACAAAACAGAATTGAAATGGCAGACACTGACACAATCCGTAGAAAAACTGACTTTAAAACAAAGAAAGGAGTATTAGTGAAGGGGAGGTTTAAAAAAAAAAAAAAAAAAAAATCGAAATAAAGGGTCTAGGCCCAAAACGTCAGCTTCCCTGCTCCTCTGATGCTGTTTGGCCTGCTGCGTTCATCCAGCTCTACACCTTATCATCGAAATAAATGGTATGATTGGCTATTCTTTCAAAATGTTACAGAAATGAAAGAATGTGGACTCTGGGAGGAGTGATAGTGATCTGGAGTGAAAGGGCCCATGAGATGACATACAGATAAGCTGGAAAAGAAAGGGAAGCATAAGCAAAAGAGTAAAGCCTAATGAATGCATTGTAATTTCTTACAGCTATATTATTTCATACCATGTACATTGCAGCTCAGGGGATATTTGTATATGGAGGCAGTTAACACTCAATGATACAATCAATCATTCATAGAATTGTCAAGGAAGGAAACATACTGAAGAAGTATCCTTAAGACGGATACAGATGAAAAGAGTTGGAGGAATTTTTGAGTCCATGTATAACATTATTTCATTGTTATTGAGTGAGATGATCTGCGGATAGAGAACATAAAAAAATAAAAATTAATTAAGGAACATGCATCTGAATTTATAATATTCAGAAGTTACAGCATTTTAGGACAAGGTACGCAAATAGATTAACTGAAAAAAAAACAGATGTAGACAATTTGAGCAGATCAGTGCATTCGAAAACTTGACCTCAGACCTGGTTACTGGGGGACGAACCTTGCCTTAACCAGTAACAGGAGCAGTAATAGAGGAAAATACAAATTGCGAAAGAAGCAAAGGAGATAATCCATCAAAAGACTAAACACACCAGAGCAATTAGGCCAACAAGGCAAATGAGGTGCTGTGTAACTCTAGTGTTTGGAGTAAATGTTGGAATTGGAGATCTAATATTCAAATACATCCATGGATGAGAATATTATCACATGCGGCTGTAATGTTGATTTTATGTAAAACTGGTAATTGAAATACTCAAGATGTATCAGCTCAGAAAATGAAATTATACGAAAGTTAAAGTTGAAGCTGTAATGAAACAGAATGGCCGATTGGTATTATAGAAGGGGTTGTGTGCATTAAGTAGTTAGACTTTTTTTATTATTAAGTAGGTAGGCGGTGATTCCGTGAGCTGTTAGCAGAATGAAGGGAAAATTATGATCTCAAGATGATATCTTTGGATCAAGACGGGAGAGATGTTGGCCAGAGGCTGCTCACACACGAAGACTATAGCTGTGAACTGAAGTTACCCAAGCCCTCGCTGCTGGCTCGAGCCCAGCCACTTTGAGCCAGATCAGTTCTGAGGGATAACAAAATGGAAATCCTTATTTGTTGTAACAGTAATGAGGCAATCTGAAAGGTGTCCTTGGAGTGAGCCTCTTGTGGAAAGACACCAACTCTCAAATGAGCTATGAGCCAACAAGAACAAGATATCACAGTTTGGGAAGATAAGGAAAAAGGATAAAAATGAAGGATTTCAGTGCGCCATCAGTGAACGCTCTGGACAGCAACTTTCGTGAAGCTGTGGACCCCACACTTGGAAGTGCAGAGAGGACCCCAAGACCTGGGAGAAATTGCCTTGCCAGTGTGAGCTACTATGCTTGGGAATCAGCCTTTAATTTTGTTGACTGTTCAGGGAATGTTAAACTTAGTGCGCTTGTGCTTAGATTTTAGCCTTTCATGAATTGCATGCGTGCTGTTAACCTTCTCCTAACCAAATGCTTTTCTTTTCATTTTGTTTGTATTTTAACTGTAGTGCAAAATAAAAAAAGTGTGTTTTGCTTATAAAGTCAAGTAGTTTAACCAATTGAATTGCATTTGGGATGCAATGTCTTACACTTACCTTGTAAATAAGAAAACGTTAGGGTCTAGACAATCTTCTAAATTTATTTTGAGATAGTTTGGTCTGGTCCATAACACACTTCTCTGGTAGAAATACAAAAGGGATGGAAGGAAATAATGATGCTTGCTAGTTCATCCTATATTTTTCAGATCTGAAGAAGGCTATGAATCTGAAATTACACCCATCTGTTCTCTCCACTGATTCTAACTGATTTGCTGCGTTTTCTGTCTTTTCTAGTTTTGTTTATGCAAAAGAGTGGGGCATAGATTTGCAAGTACAATTCCAGAAACTACAAGGTTACAAGCTCACCAACAGGAATTGCCACCAAATGAAAGTTAAGCAGTCCTGCACTTGCAGTTAAGGAGAAGTAATAGGAGAAGAGTGTTCAAGACAACCACTGGCAGAGGTTAATACCAGTAATATGCTGCAAATATTCGACACAATGGTATTTGTGCAGCCTGCAGGAGCAGTCAATGATTAAATGTAGGTCTTTTGTAGCCAGTAGCAAAAGGAACTTTACTGATGGAGGTTTGCACACGCTTTCACTGGTCCTCAATATGCTCTACTAGATTCCAATGCTCCAGGATATTGTCTTGAAAATCCTTAGTATAGTTTTCAAATTCCCTCACTTTATCACACTGCTGTTTATTTGCTTGCTTTGGAGACAGCTGGATTAAGGCAAAGGGCTCTTAGATCGCAGAGATAAGCATCACAGGTCTATCAAATGATTTCTCCAAATTTAAAGGCAGCATTGTGGGGTGTAAGTTTTTAGCCTGATATGGACATATTCCTAATTCATTTCTGGAGACCAAATTCCATTAATAATGTTATTAACCTTCTTCAATTTGCTCTGAGAAGCTCCCCAGTTGCAGGACTAACATCATCAAATCAATAATAATGCTGCCAGACCAGTCGAGAAAAGAAATTGCTGACCTAAAGAACTGGAATTTCTTCAATAAACTTCAACATGCATAGTGCCAATGTTCTGGCACTTCTTGGAAGATGAAATCAAAACATGAAATGGCCATGATTGGGTTTGCACCTCCCTTTCAAATCTGTTTTGAAATCATGTGCACTGCTAATGTGGGTATGTTCAAGTATGGAATGATTTTAGTGCAGCATACTGTACTGATATTCCATGGTCACAATAATATTGCTCCATGACAACTCTATTGCCTTTAAGCAGTTTTCAATAAAAAACAAAATCCATCTTTGATCTTAATTAAGGTTCAGCTGAGGCTCAGCTGGCAACACTTTTGCCTTGGGGTCAGAAGGTTGTTGGTTAAACAACTAGAGCCTTAGACACAAAATTCTTAGCGGACAACATAGATGAAGTGTCAAACTGGAGCCCCAACAGCCCTCTAAAGGTGGATCCCATAGCACATTCTCAAACAGGAGCAGTGACGTCTGGGGTAATCTCCTAAATCAACAATCACAGAAACGTGATTTTATCATGTTAAATTGCTATTTGTGGGATCTTGCTGTGCCCAAAGTGCTGCTGTGTTTCTGACATTACAATAGTGACTACATTTCAAAATCATTGTTAAGGCACTTTGAAACAGCCTGTGGTAATGAAAGATGCAACATATGTGCATGCAGGCTATTATTTCTTTTTTTCCCCCTCCCACTCTCATGTAAACAATACAGATTATCCACATGCTTCTCAGAGGGGAAGGGGAGAATAGAATCCTTTCATCCATGTGACTGATAACAGCCCTGGGGATGCTCAGGCAGTTCTGCATCAAGTACTGCCAGCTCAGGCATAGCTGGGGCAAAGCTGAAGCATTCATGCAATCTGAAGGAGAAATTCTTTGAACTGGAGGAAATAAGGCAGCTCCGTGCAACATCTGTGTTTACATTTTAGTCAGCCAGCCTTTATGATTGATTTCTCAATGTTCCGAATAGACCTGGGTCTCCACAGCCTGCTACAGTTCTTCCCTAACCCATTGGTGACTTCTCATCTGCATTTTATTCCTTCCTAAAACAAAAGACCCAAGTTGTCTTCTTTCCTCTTAGAATTGTTTTATGACTACAGCATACAAATAAATACACATTGATAGTTTTCAGTGTATATGATTGAGTCTAAACAATGTATTGTAGAGGTCAGTAAAATTTACAGGGTAGTTAGAATTCTGGATGACCATGGGAATTGATTACAGCGAACAGGGTTTAGTGTTTACCTGGTTTAAAAATTAACTAGCAGTTCTGCATGAGTAACAAGTGAACACAAGGGCTTTGTTAAATGAAAAAAACCAAGCACTTAACCCTTAGGGAACAACAGGAAATTCAGTTATCAAGAAGGACAATACTGTCCATGTTAGGTTCTCCAGCTAGACAGACCATACAAATCTCCCACTGCAGCAACCAGCTGCTTATGCTCCAACCATACCAGAATAATTGAGATTGGATGCCACAAATCAGCCACTAAAAAAGGAATGTGCCTGTAATTTTAAAGACTAATAAGGTGCTGCTTTTGTGTATACCACTAGTTGATATCTGTTTGGGAGGCCATTCTGTGGATAACTCTGTGTGAAGATGAACGTCTACATCTTGTTTTCTTGGGTTTTCAACCAAAGGAAAGCCTGACCCACAGGTCATGGCCTCCACCATGGTAGGGCAAGGAAACAAGGTGCAAATCCACTCCAGTGGGATAGAGGATCAAACCCCACTTTGTTGGCACCAAGCTGATCCAGACTGGTTGTCCAGCCAACTGGCCCTTTGCCATGACAACACGCACTTTTACATACATGTTGTAGTCTAGAGCTATGGATAGTGATGGTAGAACCTTCAATTTCTTTCAATCACATGGTTAACTTGGAATCTCTTGCTCTTTTCATGTGTCATTGCCATGTGTTAGAAGGATTTGCAGGTTGATAATCAACCTGTTTAGCTGCATTATGAATGCATTTGCTTTGGCCATTAAACACTGAAATGGGACTGGAACACAGTTTCCAACTGAAAGACAGGGATGCTACTCATTGCACCATAAGGCCTCCCTAACTTCTAGATATCCATCCTAAATTTAACCTTTCAACACACCCATTGACCAGCTGCAAAATCATCTTTAGAAGTCCCATTTCTAAACTGAAAGCCAAATCTGTACAGCGTTCCCTCAGTCCAGACACGTGATGATACATTCTGTACCAGTCACTCCCTTGTTTCTTAGTGAGTAGAATTGAGCACAATGTTCAAGGTGTGGTCTGACCAAAACTTGGCACATTGTGGCTATGACTTCTAATCTGCAGTTTTGGCTTAGAGCTCAATATTCTATTCCCAGTGGAGTACAGCACGCCAAAATATTTAACAAAAATTTTAAAATGATTATATGTTGATGTGCTATTTCCTCTGATTGTGGAGTCAGTGGTAGAGGTCATCTATTTAAATCTGCCAATGAAGTAAGGGACCAGAGGGATTTGGAAAACATCTTCACTCAAAGAATTGTTGAAACAAGGAATATTTTGCTACAGGAAGTGACTGAGACAGAGACCTCAGGGTCTTTTAATAGAAAGTTGAAATATTTGAAACAGGACAAGAGAGAGTCAAAGCAGTGCAGTGAGATTGGCTAGGAAATGCTGCAGGAAAGAATCAGCATAGGCACAATGGGCCAAATAAATGCTGTAAACCTACACGGATCCTGAGTTAGGGAAATCATGAAATTTTATCTAAAACCGGAGTTCTGAGGAAGGGTCACCGGAACTGAAACATTAATTCTGATTTTTTTTCTTCACTGATGCTGCCAGGCCTGCTGAGCTTTTCCAGCAACTTCTGTTTTTGTTCATAAAATGTTATTCCCCTAGCTCTACATACAGCTCAATAATTTTGGCCTCCTGCTTTGGGAGGCATAAACCAAGGTTGCTTCGAGTCCTGATATTATCATTCAGCTTCTTCTGAAGCGGATAAACTGACTTTGCTGTCTTAATCCTGAAAAATGAACTTTCCACACAGTGCCTTCAGAAGGCAAGAACTTTTATTTTAAAGAATCAAGACAAGGATGAATAATATGACAGCCCATCACCATCTCCTCAAGGGGAAGTAGGAATAGACAATAAATGCTGGCACAACCAACAAACTCCAGCATTCCATGGATGAACATTAACAAAAAAAAAGGTGACTGCTTAAAAAGTGGGGATAATTACATTGCTCTAGAAATTAAATGAATTGGATTGAGTTCACCTGAGAGGTTGGGGGAAAAATAAAGGTGTGGCAATGGCTGAAGAGTTTAGTTAATTCAAAAAAAAATTTTTTTCAGACCCCGAAGTCATGTTTTAATACCACACCTATGAAAAATTTCGTCTTCTATATCCAGGAGCCCGATTCCCACTTGTGGCAAGTAACATGAGAGAGACAAAACCTTTGTAAATGGCCTGGGGTGACCTCATCTGGTGTAGTTCGATCGCAGCGCGATCTATTTGAAGGATTCATTATAAGAATCCAATTTAACACGATTTATAAAACTTATTTTTTATTTGTAAAAAAATGCGTCATTCACTACAACTATTTAAATCACACCAAAAACAAACCGCGCCTTTTACCTCTTTGATCATCAACATCATATTTCCATCGTCGGACATTTCTCTCGACAAGATCCTTCTCCGGGAATTGCCCGGGGTCCCCATCATTCCGCCTCTGAACTAAGCCTCCTGTTGTGGCTCGAAAATAAATTGATCATAAAGTTATTAAGGACGCCAGAGCCTTTGGAGAAGTTTTCCGCTGATCCTTCAGTGAGGAGATTTACTTGGCGTGCAATCCTGTCACGTTCGTGGCTTCATTCATTACAATATACAGCATTCCCCGTCTCTGGCCCGATCAAGCCTGTTTAAATAACGAAAACATTGACTTTAAAAGGCTCCTCGCGCAGTCACTCGCACTGTCGAAAGGTATTTCTGGATTGCAACAGTACCACCAGACACGCCCGCAACTTGGCAGGCTTTTGGGTCCTAGCGCCGGGAGTTATCGAGACAGAGCGGAGCATCCATTGGCCCCACTTTAATAGAAAAAAAATACTTGCAGATCATTAATTGTCTAAAAATTTGAATGGAAGAGGAAGGTTGCAAAGCCGCAGCCGTCGCCCGCCCCCCAAATAAAACAACAGGGTTACAGAATTTTTTGCGAGTCTTGACATGCCTTTTCAGAGTTTGGCAAAAGGCAATCCAATAGATCTTATAACTAAAGGTAAAATTACAAAACAAAATCAAAATTAAATTTACAAAACTACATTAGCATTCCTGAAGGTATGCAGTTGTCAAAAACAAGACGTACAGCAATTAAGGTGGGAACAGGAAAGAGGCCATTTAGCTTCTCAAGCCATGGTTCAATTAGATCCTAGATGAGCTCAACTCCATTTAATTCCGCATTCCTCATTACCATTCTCTTTAAAAAATTCCCCTCAGGTTTGAAAACGCTAATCCCAAGTATTTCAGAGGAAGACAATTTAGTTCTATAAAAACTCTGATCAGACACATCTAGTGTAGCACTCATATTTGAGACACCAAACTTAAGGAACAAAATGTGACATGAAATTACGTGTGATTTGTTTGAGGTGTTCAAAAAAGATTGAATAGGTTAAATACAGATAAACTACCTCCACTGGTGGGGTAACACCATAATTTTGAAGCTAGCTCAGCTGTGAAGTCAGGATGAATGTGTTCACCGCAAGTTTGCAGAAAACTGGATCCTCCTCCTGTGAAATACTAAAGGACTTCATGTTTAGGCCTGTGGGATGTACAGCCATTATACTAATATTCTTTACTGCTGTATCCACAACATTTTTAAAAAGTTAGAAATATCAGGATCTGGGCTTACATACACAAATATTGTATTTCTTTGAAATCAATATTTCATCATGGAGAATGGGAAAGGAGAAGGAAGAGGGGAAAAAAAGACTAAAAATCCAGGAGTGCACCTTTAAGATTAGCAAATTTTATTTTCATGCAATATCATGACGTACCTAAAAAAAGGGTACTTGACTTTCCTGTATACTTGCGAAGTAATCAAGCAATCCACTCAGATATAGGAAGTCACATGTTTGTCCAAACTTAATGCAATGTCAGCAAGAGTTGAATCTGGACTGTCATTGTGACTTCAGGAATCTTATCATACCCTCAGGATTAGTGTATGTTATTGAATTCATGGGAAGTACAAACAGAAAGATAGAAACATGAAAAAATAGTAAGTCATTCAGAATATTTATGGCTGATCGTGCAACTCTATCCTGTCCCTGCTTTCTCCCCATACTTTAGGGCTAAAGCGATCAAAGAGCAAGAGGAATACAAATGGAATTTTACACTTATTGCAGAAAGGAATAGAGTATAAAAGCCAGGAAGCTTTGTTGAAACTGTATAAGGCATTAGCAAGACCACAACTTGAGTACTTCATACAATTTTCACCTGCTTGGAGAGGGAAATATAATTGCATTGGAGACCATTCAGAGGAGACTCACCAAATTGATTCCAGAGATGAGGAGTTTTATGTATGAAGAGAGATTGAGCAGTTTAGTCCTATACTCCCTAGAATTAAGGAGAGGAGACCTAATTGTTAATTCCCTTTAATGTTTTTTAAATACTTCATAGTAAACTTAGAAAGGATACTTCCTCATGTGAGGGAATCTAGAACAAGAGGTCATTTTTAGGATAAGGGGTAGCAGATTTAAAAAAGTTTTGAAAGAAGTAATTCTTTCTCATGAGTTGTGAATCTGTGGAATTCACTACCCCAGAGTGAGATGGATGCTGGGACATGAGTAAATTTAGGATATATTAGTATAGACTAATTTGTAATGCATTGAAGAGTTATGGAGAACAGGCAGGAAAGTGGAATTGAAAAAAAGACAAGATCAGCTATGATCATATCAGCTACATCAGTGGCTGAACAAGCTCAATGGGCTGAATGGCCTACTTCTGTTCCCACTGCTTAGATGTAGTTGTTAGCTCTAAATATAATCTAACTCTTTCTTGAAAACATTCAATGTTTTGGCCCCAACTGCTTTCTGCAGCACAGAGTGTTACAGGCTCAATTCTCTGGATGAAGAAATTTCTCCTTATCTCAATCCTGTGGCCTATCCCATATTCTTAAAATGTGACCCCTGGATCTGGACTCCCCATCATCAGGAAAATCCTTCCTCTGTTTACCATCTAGCCCTGTTAGAAATTTATAGGTTTGAGATCTCCGGCTTCCCCCTTCCCCCCAATTCTTCTAAACACCAAGGAATATAGTCCTAATCAATCCACTTTCTCTTCATGTCAGTCCTACTACCCCAGGAATCAGTCTGGTAAACCTTCAGTTCACTCTCTCCATCACTAGAACATCCTTCCTCAGATAAGGAGATCAAAACTGCACAGAACACTCCAGGTGTGGTCACACGAAGGCCCTGTACAATTTCAGCACGACACCCCCTACACTTGTACTCTAATCCTATCGCCGGCCAATATACCATATGATCTGCCTGTTTTTGCTACTGAAGTGGATAATTCACATTTATTCAGATTATACTTCATGGGCCTTGCATTTGCCCACTCACTCAACTTGTCTAAATCACAATGAAGCATCTCGGCATCCCCCTCACAGTTCACCCTCCCATCTCGCTTTATATCATCTGCAGACTTGGAGATATTACCTTTAGTTTCCACATCTAATGAGTTTACATACATTGAAGATAGGTGGGGTCCAAGCACTGATCCCGATAGCACTCCACTAGCCATCACCTGACACTGGAGAAAAGACTCATTCATGCCTAATGTTTCCTGTCCGCCAACCAGCTCTACCATTTCAGTACAATAAAGTGCGTAGGATTGAAAGTAATTTCATATGCTAATCTTACATGGAACCTTATAAAAAGCCTTCCGAAAGTGTAAGTAAACCATATCCACCAGCTCCCCTTAAACTTCCAGTTACATCTTTGAAAAATAAGAAAATTTGTCAAGCATGATGTTTCATAAATGCTGACTCTTTGATCCTATCACAGTTTTCCAAGTGCTCCATTATTAAATCTTCTGTAATGGATTCTATCAATGTTGGACAAACAGGTCTATGGACACCCAGTGATTAAATTGTTCGTGCTACCTCTATTCTCCCTCAGTTTTATGCTGAAGTCATGACTAGAAGCCCAAATCAACCGTAAACTTCTGATCCAGAGGCAAAAAGCATCAAGTCGACCAAGCCAAGACAACATTGTTACATCTCCATGGTACCTAATGGAACCACAATGATCTACAGCAGTTCTGTAATGTCTTCAATCTTATTCTTAAGCCAGTGCATTCAAAAGGAAAAGAATAGTAAAGGTATGGGAGAAAAAGAGAAATATAATACAAAAGTGCTGAGAAGACGGAATCAGAAATGATACCAGTGGAGCATAAACAGCAACTCAAAATAGCTAGGCCAAATGGCCTGTTTTTCTGCTGCACTGTCTTTGACGCTACACCATAAATTTTATTACACTTTATTGTCATTATCCAATACCACCATGTGGTGAGTCAGCAATATCCCTCCTTCAATAGGAAACAGTGAGAACTGCAGATGCCAGTCAATAAAACAGAGTTGTATAAACACAGCAGGCCAGAAGATCTTGGGCTGAAACCCTTTGTCAGGATTTGTTCAATAGTTGAGTCTCAATGTGAAAGCTAATGATAGATGAGAGATCATAGAACAGTACAGCACAGTACAGGCCCTTCGGCCCATGACGTTGTGGCAAGCTTTTACCCTAATCCTAAGGTCTATCTAACCGCCACCCCTACCTTATACTATCACCCAAATGCCTATCTAATAGCCACTTATATGCCCCTAACGAGGCCAACTCCACTCCCCTCTCTGGCATTACATTCCACACCCCGACCACTCTCTGAGTAAAGAGCCTACCTGTGATGTCTCCCCCATATCTACCTCCACTCACTTTAAAACTATGCCTCCTCGTAATAGCTACCTCCACCCTAGGAAGAACTCTCTGGCTGTCCACTCTTTCTATACCTCAGATCATTTTGTACACCTCTATCAAGTCACCTCTCATCCTTTGTCATTCTAAAGAGAAAAGCCCTAGCGCTCTCAACCTTTCCTCGTAAGACCTTCCCTCCATTCCAGGCAACATCCTGGTAAATCTCCTTTGCACCTTTTCCAATGCTTCCACATCTTTCCTATAATGAGGTGACCAGAGCTGGACATGATACTCTAGATGTGGCCAAACCAGGGTTTTGTATAGCTGGAACATAACTTCATGGCTCTTGAACTCAATCCCACTATTAATGAAATCTAACACACCATATGCCTTCTTAACAACGCTATCCACCTGGGTGTCAGCTTTCTCAGAACTGTGAACATGAACCCCAAGATCCCTCTGCTCCTCCTCCACACTGCCAAGAAATTTTCCGTTAACCCTGTATTTTGCTTTCAAATTTGTCCTTCCAAAATGAATCACCTCACACTTTTCAGGGTTAAACTCCATCTGCCACTTCTCAGCCCAGCTCTGCATCCTATCAATGTCCCTTTGTAACCTAGAACAGCCCTTTGCACTATCCACAACTCAACCCACCTTCGTAGCGTCCGCAAACTTACTAATCCACCCTTCCACTCCTACATCCAAATTATTTACAAAAATGCGAACCACTTTGCACAAAAAATTCTCCCCTCATGTTTTTTATATCTCTCTCCTCTCACCTTAAAAATGCACCCTCTAGTCTTGAAATCTCCTATCCTAGGGTAAAAACACCTACCATTAAACCTATCCATACGCTTCATGATTTTATAAACTTCTGTAAGATGACTTCCCAACCAAAGTCCCAGCCTATCTAGCCTTTCTTTATAACTCACACCTTCTATATGCCCTGCTAAATCTCCTCTGAACCCTCTCCATCTTAACAATAAACTTCATATAAACAGGACAACCAGAAGTGGATAAAATACTCCAGAAAAAGCCTCACCAACGTCCTGTACAATCTCAACATGACTTCTCAACTCCTATATTCAAAGGACTGAGCAATGAAGGCAAGCATGCCAAATACCTTATTAACAACTGTCTATATGTGATGCAATCTTCAAAGAATTATGTATCTGAACCCCAGGTCCCTATGTTGTAGGCCCTACCATTAATTGTATTAGCCTGACTCTTGTTTGTTGTATCGAAATGTAATACCTTGCATTTATCCAAATTGAACTTCATCTGCCATTTCTCAGCCCATTGACCATTTAATCAAGATCCCTTTGTAATCCTAGAAAATCTTCTTTACTGTCTACAATGCCACAAATTTTGGTGTTGCTCGCAAACTTACTAACCATGCCATTCTATATTTTCATCCCAATATTTATATGAATGACAAACAAACGAAGACCAGAACCGATACCTGTGGAACACTGCTGGTGACAGGCCACCAGTCTGAAAAGCAACCTTCTACCACCCACTCTGTTTCTTGCCATTAAGCCAACCATATATCCAATTGGCAAGCTCACAATGAATCCCATGGCACCCACCTTTACGAATTAGTCTGTCATGCGGAGCCTCGTCAATTGCTTGATTAAAGTCCAAGTAAACAATGCCTATTACTTTGCCATCAATCTTAGAACAAAAATCAAAGAACACAGAAAATTACATCCAAGGAACAGGCCCTTCAGCCCACCAAGTTTGCACCCACATGCTGCCTGTCACAACTAAAACCCCCTACCCTTCTGGGGAACCATATCCCTCTATTCCCATCCTATTCATGGACTTGTCAAGACGCCTTTTAAAAATCACTATTGTATCTGCTTCCACTACCTTCCCTAACAAAACGTTCCAGGCACCCAACACCATCTGTGTAAAAAACCTGCCTGTACATCACCTTTAACCTATGCCCCCTAGTGACAGACTCTTCTCCCTGGGAAAAAGCTTCTGACTGTCCAGTCTGTCCATACCCTCCGTAATCTTATAGGCCTTTATCAGGTCACCATACACCCTCCATCGTCCAGTGAGAACAACCCAAGTTTCTCCAACCTCTCCTCATAACTAATGCTCTCCATCCCAGACAACATCCAAGCAAATCTTTTCTGTACACTCACCAGAATTGAACGCAATATTCCAAATGCGGCCTGACTAAGGTTCTATAAAGTTGTAACATTACCTGCCAATTTTAAAACTCAATGCCCCAGCCGATTAAAGGCAATCATGCCGTATACCTGGTTGATGACCTTCTCCACCTGCATCGCTACTTTCAATGACCTGTGTATCTGTACACCCAGATCCCTCTGCCTATCAGTACTCTTAAGGGTTCTGCGATTTACTATATATTTTCCATCTGGATTATACCTTCCAAAATGCATTACCTCACATTTTTCTGGATTAAACTGCATCTGCCATCTCTCTGCCCAAGTCACCAACCAATTTATATTCTGACGGTCTTCATCGCTATCCGCAATCCCACCAACTTTTGTGTCACCTGCAAACTTACTAATCAAACCAGTTACATGGTCCTTCAAAGATTTATATATTACCAACAGCGAAGGTCCCAACACTGATCTGAGGAACACCACTAATCACAGCCCTCCATTTAGAAACAGTCCCTTCTACTGATAACCTGTCTTCTATGACTGAGCCAGTTTTTTAAAATCCATCTTGCAACATCACCTCTGACCCTGTGCGACTTTATCTTCTATTTCAGTCTGCCATGAGGACCTCAATGATCTTACTGAAGTCCATGTAGACAACATCCACTGCCCTACCCTCAATCAGTTTCCTCACTTCCTCAAAAAAACTTAAATCAAATTAGTAAGACATAACGTCCCCTTCATAAAACCATACTGTCTCTCACTAATACACCCACTTGTTTCCAAGCGGGAGTAAATCCTGTCTTGAAAAATCCTCTCCAATAATTTCTCAACCACTGACATAAGGCTCACTGGCCTGTAATTAGCTGGATTATCTCTGCCACCTTTAAAGGAACAACACTGGCTATTCTTCAATCCCCTGGGACCTCCCCAGTAGCCAGTGAAGATACAAAGATTTCTCTCAAGGCTCCAGCAATTTCCTCTGTTTTCTGGGGTATATTCCATCAGGCCCTGGGGAATTATGTACTTTAATTTTTTTCAAGACACTCAATACATCCTCTCTTTTAATCTCAACAACGACCCTCACTAGCTACACACCGTTCCACAGACTCCTCTACCAACTCCTTTTCTATGTTGAAAAGTGAAAACAGATTTGAAAAGTGAAAACAGATGCAAATTACTCATTTAATACCTCCCCCAGTTCCACACGCAAATTCCTTTTCCTATCCTTGAGTGGGCCAACCCTCTCTATGTTTCTAAGTCATCCAGAACATCCGCTTTGGGAAGGGGAACTGTTTTAAAAACAGCTTGTACTTCCCTGATTTTGAATTTCTCCCCCTCCCCCCCCCCCCCCCACCCAATGCAGATTAAATTTTGTCCCTCAGCAGAATGGCTACCAATTTTTTTCCTTACAAGTAAGCCTGCAGTTTCATGATTTATCACATCTTGGAAAAAGAGTTTTGAAGGAGAAAGCATGCCCAACAAATTTATTACAAATTTGAGATGATCACAAGCAAGGTAGATAAAGAGAATACAAGCTACAAGTGGTATGATATATTTGGATTGTCAAGAAGGTACAACACAGGTTATTTAGTAAGATAACAATCCCTGGTGTTACCCATCAGCATTTCAGGTATCATGCCTTCATTTGGCAACTTGGACTCAGTTGATTGTTCCATTAAAGACAGAGTCCATTTTGTGGAAAGAATGTATTTGTGTAGGCAAATAAAAGAGAGTGTCCCTGACTGCTTGCAGACCTGCAGCATTTGTAGTTAACGATTAAGCCAGATCGAGAAAGCCTACATTTCTTTTGCAGAAAAGTGACATTGGGTTTTCAAAGGGAAAAGTGATCAGAATGGCTAATTGCATTTTAAACATTACTAACTTTTAATCTAAGCCAGTATTCAAAGCACTCAATTCAGACAGAATTTCATGATCATTTTCTCCACAACTTTAAATGCATTGCTCCCAAATCAGCTAAAGACAGGGTAATGACTTCACTCACTGAAGCTAACCAGGGAGGGGAGAAATTAAAACAAGAGCATGCTCAAGTTGTGTATCAGCATACAGCATGAGGCTGACTGGCAAAAGCAGAAGTAGGTGAGAGGCCAAACAGGCTAGTGTATTTAGACATGATAGTGTATTTAGACATGAAGATCAATAGACTCCTAGTTGATTTCACATTCTAAAATCAGCACACTACACATGCCCACTTTACCTGCTATAGCATTCCAATGAAAAGGAGAATAAACTTGGAGGAACAGCACTCCAACTGCCAGCCTTCTAAATTATTTCTAATCTGAAACTGCTATATAGTTTCCCATTTCAAATGGTCACCTTTTGCTTTCAAACAGCTGTTTAGCTATTCTAACCTTTACATGCTAACTTGGCCTTCACTACAATTACCACTCCCTTGCTTTTGTTCTAAAATCATAGCCATTTATTCCACCCTAGCCCAGACCCTGAATATTAAACTCCATGCCAGACTTAAAAAAAGGACAAGTTACTACAGGCCCTATTTTCAATACTTTGCAAAACATGCAGATCAGGTATAAAGTAACCAAAGAGAGATATTTGGGGGAAGGGGGAAGAGACAAAAAATGTAGTAACACTAGGTGGAATAGGGCTGTGGGATTATAACCAAAAAACACAAGCTTTACTATATAGGGGCAGATAAAGATGTTTAGGCAAGGGCACATGAACAAAAAAGGCAAAAGGTGAGGGACACAGCTGTGGTGTTTCCCTCCTGCCTGGAATTGCTGTTTGACCACAAACTATCACCATTCACAAAAAACCTCATGACATGGACAAGTTAGCACAGCAACCAATACAAAAAAACTAAAATCATGCAGAAAGAGGTCCAAGGATAAAACTTAGTTTTAAAAAACTAAAGGGAAATATTGTTAAAGTCACATTTAACTCAACATTTTCTCCCCTCCTCGCCCCTCTCCCAAGTTTTAATTTGGGTCAGTCTATTGTTTGTTGTTTGAAGCTGAAGCCATACTGGGAGCATTTTGGCTGTTGCAGTTGCCTGAGATATATAGTTGCACTGGGGATGCCTAGGTGTTAAAACCCAAATTCCACTGTTAGCAAATAAAAAGAAAGAGCTGAAATACACAGAACAAACAATCAACAGCTAAAACATTAATTCAGGGTTGCAGAAGTTAACTTGAACCTGTGCCTTTTATTCACTAGCATGTTTGTAACACTGACTCAGGGCCAGAAAATGCAGTTGAGCCAGGAAAAAAGTTGGATTATAGATTGCAAAATTAGTGCACAGGCTTAAATTCAGACTACTTTACACTTTATGTAAGAGAAACACATCTCTCTCCTCCCCCCCCCCCCCCCCCCCCCCAAACAGTTGGTATGTCAAGTGTAAAAGGCACCCTAAAGCAAAGGGTTGAGTAAATTGGTTGGCTCTCTTCTCCCCTGCTCCTCAGGCTTTAGGCAAAAATGGTTCACCATAAAAGTGCAATAGCTTGGTAAAATTTTCTGAGGGGCCTAGAGACTTTGATACAAAGAAATTTGGCTGCTGATTTGAATGAAATCAGAATGTTAGTGTAGCCAGCTTCTAGACAAAGTGATCAAGTTGAAACACTAATAAACTATCTAGATTATTCTAAAAAGGATAATGTACAGCTAAAGCCCTTATTTTATTAATAGGATGCAGGTGTCAGTGATTTGGCCAACATTTGTTAGCTAATTACTTGACTGGTGGAGTCCACTATAATGCAGTAGGGCTAGAATCAGAGGTCAGACTGAGGAAGTCTAACTAGTTTCCTTCCTCTAATACATGTTTTGTGACAAAAAAGTTTGTTGTTACTGTATTTTTTTAAAAATTGAGTCCCAGCTTTTAAAGAACTCTGGCATGGTGGGATTCAAACTCATGCTCTCAGGATGGTAGCCTGGAGGCTCTGGAGTATGAATGCAGTGACAGTTGCCACAAAACAACAGCACCCCAAAAAGTTTCATGTATTATTCTCTGCCAGTAGTCTCTTTCCCCTCAGATTTCCTCAAATGAAATGCAAATTGCTGCAGTACATGGCAATAATTAGGCCACAGGATAATGTATTTTTTTTAATATAGTTACATTAAATACATTGCACCAATGAATTCCATTACCATGATTTAGTTGCAACATAAGCTTTAATAAAGCTTGGCTTAACTACAAAGTGACATTTTAGAAACAGGCAGTTGTCAACAAGTTTCTTAGCACTTTAAATAAACTTTATACAGATCCTGCAGAGAACAATTGAAAGTCTTAGTAGGTTGCTCACAATTACATTCTGTTCACGTCATTTGAAGACAGATTACATGTGCCAAGTAATTCATTAAGACTGAACAGAATGCAACTCCTGTACATGCCCAAAAAAATTTCCACAGCTTCCAACAAGTTATGCAGCCACAGGAACTAGATCTGTACTAAAGCAAGGTGTACAGAGGAGGAACATTTGGCAGTTTTGCATTTACATTGTAAACTAAAGTTTTGAAGGAGGATCTTGCAATAACTATACACATTTCATGTTTGACATGAACTTCAGATGTCATTTGCACTCCAAGTCAACTGCCATAGGAAGACCCAATTCAGTGTCAGAGGTCAGACATGAAAAATTCAGTGCATGATTTATGCATAACAAGGCACCAGACTAAAATGAAGTGCCAAAAAAGTAAAGTGCATTGAAAAAATAAAGTTAGTTAAACACTTCCTATTCAAAAAAGACCCAATCATTCACCACATATTCCTAATAGTGGCAGATCTTAAGTGCTAAAATTTAAAAAGCATTCTACTTGACTGTAGTCAAAGTAAACAACCAATTGCAGGACAAGAGGACTGAAAAGAGTAACAGTACTTTACTGTGGACCAATCTCCATACAAGACAGATGGTATCAAAGATCTATTTCAATATTTCAGAAGATTGAGATTAAGATCAAAGCCCAGAGGACAAAGCACATTAAAAAGTGAGTTCAGGTAAATCAGACTAGTGATCCATTTTAAGTGAAAAAATAAATGGCAGTTTTCAACCCATGCTAGATAGCAAGCTGTCCCCATCCTAAAAACATTGACTTCAGAACACCAGTATGTATTATTGCAGTCACCTGCAAGTGTGATTTGCTTCAGTGGCATCTAGATTCAGGCATGACTACTGTAACAAACCTATTAATTCATTTTGAGAAAAGGCCTTGCACAAACCAGAAGTAAAAAATGACATCCAAGTCTGAGACTATCTTCAGGGGAAAGCAAAGTGTTTACATCTGGAAAGAGACTCGAAAGGTAAACTTCAAGTATTTTTACAGAATTAAGATTTCAGAAGCCAAGTGTTCTACTGCAGAGAATCAATTGTAGGCTCCCAAATCAAGATTTTGCAGTCAAAGCTGAATGCAACACTGGAATAAGGCTCATGGTTATGTCAGTTTTAGTTTTATCCACAAGACCACCCAAGAAAGGGTTAAGTAACAACACTTCCAAGTGAAGTTGGGCAAGATTACAATTACAGCATCTAACTCATGGTTGGTGTTAAACTAGCAATAGAGATGTCAACTTGCACCAGAAAATAAATGGCAAGTGCATTTTTAAGAAGTGCTTAGCAAGTTTCATTACACAAATACCCTACTGCAGGAACCTGAACAAGTTGAAAGCATGGCATTATCTGGTCAAATTATTCAGGATGTATAGTGGTCAGTTATTCTAAACCTTGCTCAATCTTTTGCCAAAATTCACAGCTAGCTTATTTACTGCACTCAACTTCAGGATACACCCAATGAGAGCAAAGCATGTTGCTGCAATGCATGTCAACATGGCTATTATGAAACTGCATTCCTCACTCCCAATTGTTTAGCCTCACCATATCATTATCCCTATGCCATTTACCTGCCAACTTCAAAAAAGATGGCCACTGCAGTGAGATCTACACAAGTCATAAAAGCATCAAGTTACACCCAATAGTTGTACAAACTAAAAAGCCACTAGGGATTTAAAACAGCATCCACTGCTTAAAACATGGTAAATTTCAAAATACACTGCTGGGGGTTAGAGTCCCATCACAGTTGAGCAGATTTTCTTCTAGCTTGTAGCTGCCTAAAAACTGCTTAATCTAGGACAGGCATGCAAGTGTTTAGTGCAGGGTCCTTGATTTATATTTTAAATCCTCAAGGCCCAATTCCTACATTGGAAATGGGGAAAGGTTTCCCTGCCAAGGTTAAACATTGCAAATACTAACATGCAGTTTCAAAATATAGGGTAAACATTGACAAGTAGAGAATGCAGTTTGCATTCAGCACAAAGCTGCAGAATTTGAACAATCTGAATAGCGTTCAAAGTTATCTATAAGTCTGGTTTAAAAAATGCTTTGAATAACTGGTATTTGAGGAAACAGTGCATTCGTGTAGCAACAACATTAAAAAGGTAGGTGAAAAGAAGGTGATCAAGTTGATTTTGCATCTCTAGTACAAAAGACAGTGTTAAGTCAAATCCCACATCCATTCTGCAGGTACTTTACTGAAGCATTGCAAGAGGCATGGATGTAGAGATTTCATTTCAACTTGTTATTGAATGTGCAGTGGTCAACTTGGAGCAAGCTCCCATCATGGTTGCTTAGTTGCTACAACACTGGCTCTTGCTCTGCTGAGATGGTTCATGAAGATCCACACCTCTGTTACGACCAGTGATTCCGCTGGTATTCTGAAGTTCAGTCTTTGGCAGCTTCTTGGCTGGAAGATAAAGATACGTGTAATGGTGCTCCTAGTGATACAGGTGGTTTATCAGCCTTTGAAAAACAGCAGCTTAAGTCATTTTTTGGGAACTACTTCCAAGTTGCATTTAAAAAGGAGGAAGATTCTGGCTGGAACTAGAGAATTTTAATATTAAAAAGTTCAAATCATCCTAGTATCAATGTACCAAGCAACTATCCCTTTCACAAACTGCTACATTCAGGAGTTAGCTTGTAGTGAAGCTAGAAGCTCACAATTAGTGGTTTAACTGCAAAACAGTTTAATCCTATACATTCTGAAACTTTCCATTGTATTTTGTTACCAGGCATTAAAATGGCAAAAATCTTAAGTCTTGACTAAACCCACTTTGAGGTCAGAGACTCATTTGCGCAATGGTGATTCTCACCTTGAAACAAGCTTGAGGAAGAGTTGTAGGATACATTTGAGAAATTAAAAAGCAAAGCAAAAAAGCTTCAGCTCTGCCCAAAAAGCCTGCGACTTGAACTGCTTACAGCCCAGGTGGATTAAAAATCCAGATTTCTTGCATTTACATAGCGCCTTGTCAGATCCTTGAGGCATTGTCAAGTACTTTGCACTTAAATTACTTGGTTGCAGTCACTTAGCCAAATGCAGCAGCTAATTTGCGCTTGAAGAACCATAAGCAGCAAGACTGACCAATTGATGCTTCAACCAGTGACAGTTACATGAAGTTCCCTATTCTTGAATAGGGCCACAAAATATGCACACTTTGGTTTGCAGCCCATTTGAAAAGACTATGTAGCAGTCCTTGGTACTATGATGTGAACACCACAAATTGTATAGGAGGTCCAGAAAAAGGCTCATGAAGCTACAATAGACTTGAAAGAATGCTACCAACTACTAGCTGTGCCAAGCTATTGTACAGCTTGAAGGACCACATGAATTAATGTGACCTCACCCTGCCTATTTCAAGTGCTATGGAATATGGCATTCTACAAATTTTCAACTTTGCCATGTTTTACACTAGAGTTCAGGACATACACAAGTGGCCTTAAGGTGTAGTAGTTCTAACTGCAAAGAGCTAAAAAGCTACACCAGTTTAAGCCAAGACTAGTAATATTTGCAAGTCAGGGCACAGGAAAGACAAACCAGAATCATGCACTGACTAAAGTCACCATTGCTGAAAGAGTTGATTGAAGGCATTTTGGGTTGCCATTTCAGGCAGAAGTTAGTTAACCCAAGAAGCACAGCCCTATTTTAGGGCAGATATGAAAATAAAATTGCTCTTTAGAGCCAAACCCCATCATGTTGCAAGTGATTGGTTGTCCCTTAATTAGCTACTCCATTTCAGCAACTAAGATGGTCATATCTAGTGTATTGAAAAAGTGGTTCAGACAGAATCAGGTTATCCCTCCTGATCACATTTCCCAAATACATGGATCAATATATCTGCTTGACAGCTACTTATTTAAAAAAGGAACAGAAAATTGTACTGGAGTGAGAACTATCTTGAATCATTACTGAAATGTTACAAGTCTTACCTATTGCCAAAAATAGGTCATTCACATTCATTGCTGTTTTGGCTGATGTCTCCATGAACAACAAACTATTATCATCTGCATATCCTTGTGCTTCCTGTTGAAAAGAAGATGGTGATAGTAGTGTTTACTGTGACCTTTTAGGCCCATACACTGAATGGCAAGTACATTTTTCAATAAAAACCTACCACATATTCCACCATCCTTTTGTTAGCCAGATCAGCTTTGTTTCCTGACAGGGCTATAACTATATTGGGACTTGCTTGTCGCTGCAACTCTTTTACCCACGTCTTTGCTCTTGCAAAGGTTTCCTGAAACAAGAGATGAGACTTTAAAAAGGTTAGACTCTCTCCTGCATTCCAGTTATATCAACCAATTCTAGGAAAGGGGTAGACAAAAGTTTAAATCAGGTCAGTCAGTTAAATTCTCATTAACTCATACCTACTATGCCCAAGAATGCTCAAAGTATTATTGCATGTGAAAAAACTATGACAGGTTTGCATAACCAAAGTAAATTAAGTGTAGTGTGATTAAAGTAACTCCACTGCCATTTTTCATCCAGAAAAATGGAAACAAGCTAAAACTATAATTGGGACCCTCCATAAGGAATTAAGGAGGAATTGTCCTCCTTAATAGGAAAGGAATGTTTGAGCAAAATCAATGCTTTCATTCTTAAAATGCTATATTAAGAGTGTAGAAAGCAGATTATATGCCTGTGAGGGTTTTAAAAAATGAGTTTGTCAAAAGAGTACATTGAAAATAAGCCACCAATTCTTAAATTGCTCAAGCATTGTTTGAAAACAAGTTTAAGTTACAAAGCTCCTCAAACTGCAGCCAACTTGTGCTTCAGCTCTAGATAGAGGTCTCAACTCTGGATTGGTCATTAGGTCTTGATACAAACTTGCACAAGTGCCATTTAAAATTTCAGCATACAACATTTCAACCCATGAGCAAGTTTGGCAGCTTTCAGCAATGGAGCTGTTACTGTTGATATGCATTATAGGGGAGACAGACCAAAACCTAATTAGATGTTGCAGGGTATCCCTGCACCTACCCCAATACAATAGCAGAGAAAAAGGAACATGCTAGTTTAGACTGCAGTTTCTGAAGAAATACATTTCCACTTTTAGTTTTAAAGAAGTTAGATGTTTTTGAACAAATTGTTTGATCAGAGAATTACTTAGGTCAAATGATAATTTTCTAGCTCAGTTTCAACTCCAGTTAAGAATACAGGTAGCACCAGCTACAGAAAAAGAAACCAGAATTGTTTTGTGAACAAAAGGACATTAACTAATCACATCCATCAATAGCTCAAACCTGATTGGTGATGTCATAAACCACAATGGCAGCTTGAGCACCTCTGTAGTACATAGGAGCTAAACTGTGATACCGCTCCTGTCCAGCAGTGTCCCAGATCTCAAACTTTACTGTTGTGTCATCCAAGCAGACAGATTGCGTCAGAAATGCAGCTATTGGAAGTTTAAAAGAGTGTCAGGGCATTGCATTCAAAACCAACTCAGTTTCAGTTTCAAGTATTGAAGGCTTTCAAGCAAAACATTTTATACAGAAGAGCAAAGCAAGGATCAGGCAGCATGCAGGCAGAAAAGTGAATAGTTATTAAAAGGGATTGGGGAGACCATTTTGGGAAGGAAGTGGCAGGGTTAAAGAGATGTTTAACATCAGTTTCTGTGGGGGGTGGGGTAAACAAAACACATTAATACTGAAGAGGAGAGGAGTTTGAGTAGTATTGCATGAATTAATGGGGCTAAAGGCAGACAAGTCACCTGGCTTGCAACTGCAGATCCTGAAAAAAAGAGCTGGAAATAGTGGATGCATTAGCTGCAAATTTTTCAAAATTGAGTTCTGGCAAAATGCCACTGACATCCCTGTTCAAAGGAGGCAAACAGTGGCTAACTGTAGGCTGACTAGCCTAACTTGTTTTGAAAAGTAAGGGGATCAGTTAAGCAATAGAGCATTTGGAAAAAAGTCTAAAAACAAACAAATTGTATGATTAATTTCAGGGAGCTTGAGGCAGTCTCTGCACAAAACAGAACCAGATGTGTTGAACACCTGAAAAGGTACTTTGAAAAAAATAACATCATAGAGCCCAGTACTGTTTTTTTAGGGGGTGCAGGGAGAGCAAGGGTGTATGGATAAAGAATTGGCTCTGGGTAGGAAACTGAGTGGGGATAAGGGGTTCTTTTTCAGGTTGGCAGACCATCACCAATGGGGTTCCACAGGGAACAGTGCAAGGGCCACAACTGTTTACAGTATTTATTGACTTGATGTCATATACCATAGCCAAGTTTACAGACTAAGTTATTGGGAAGGTAGGTTGCAGGGGATTCCAACAGTTTAGAGGGATATGATAGGTTAAGTGGGCAAAAAATTGGAGTACATGGGAAGAGAGTGTGAAAGTGCTCACTTTGGAAGAGACCAGCAGTAATACTTGTCCATAGAAGTAACATTCTAGGTTAGTGAGTTGAGAAGATTTGTAGCTCAGGTTGAGGTTCTGGATGTGAGTTTGCTCACTGAGCTGGAAGGTTAGTTTTCAGATGTTTTGTCACCATTCTAGGTAACAGTGAGCCTCCAGGAACTCCAAACACTGATTTGGAGCCCATCTACCATCCTGTGATGAAAATAGAAATGACATCAATGCAAGAAGTGACATCACCAACCCAAGGAAACCTAAACAAATAGAAAGCAGGACTATTAGCACTTGAGGCTCACTGATGTTACCTAGAATGGTGACGAAACATCAAAACTAACCTTCCAGCTCAGCAAGCAAACTCATATCCAGAACATTCTAAGTTGCAAGGGGAACTAGCACAGGTGCAGCAAGTATTCAGGAAGGCTCATGGAACATCGGCCCTTAGCTCGGGGGGGGGGGGGGGGGGGGGGTGGAGTACAAGAGCAGGGAAGTCTTAGTGCAAAGTACAAAATGCTAACCAGATCACATTTACAGTACTGAGCATGGTTTTGGTCCTTTTAAAAAAGGAATTTCACTGGTGACAGCAAAGAGAAGATTCAGTAGGATAATCCTTTGTATGGAGGGATTGTCTTAAGAATGGCTAAAACAGGTTGGGACTGGACTCATTGGCATTAAGAATGAGAGATGATCTCATTGAAACAGGATTCTTAAGGGCCTTGCTAAGGTAAATACTGAGGACCAGAGAACAGGCTCAGAATAAAGGAGTGTCAATTTAAGACAGAAGGAAGAGTGAGGGTCAAGTATCTTTGGAACACCTAGCCAAAGAGCAGTGGGGAACAAAGCCCTCATGTATATCGAAGGCTGAGATTTCTGATGGGGATGGGGAAAGTGGAATCATGGGTTACAGGGAAAGGCAAGAAAGTGGAATGAAGCATGTCAGACCAGCCATGCTTCTGTTGAACAGCTGAGCAGGGTCAGGGGCTGAACTTCCAGCTTCAATTACTATTCTTGAATCCTTCAGTTATCTCACCTATCCTTTCCAAAGCTTCACATACTGCATCTTGTGTTTAGTTTCCTCCCACTCCTGTTCTTCTGCTGCCCAAAAATATTGTATTTTTCTAGGTCTTTCCTTTCTCCTAGTAAGCTTCAGCAAGTTTAGAAAAAGGAGAGGGCTGAGTGGGCAGAGTAGAAAGCAAGACCTGCAGTATCTGTTGATCTGTTAACTAATTTGCATTATACAAGTTTAAATGGAACTAACTTGAATACATCCATCAGGGTCTTCTGGCATCAAGAGACTTGTGTGAAGTTGCTCAAGATTAAAAGAAAAACAAACCCCTTTGTTTAGAAATACTTCCATTTGGAAAGCTGGAGATGTAGACTAGTTAACTGGCTTGGAGAATTTTTTTAAAAAGAAAGAATCTGATAAATACTGCCAATGATTGAAACCACTAGCAGATGGTCAGGACTTCAGCTAGTCAATATGGTTTGTTGGAGTTTCCTCTCCCCACCCCTTCCAAACATCAAAGAGGTAATAGCATTGAGCACAGGGCAGAAGCAAAAAGAGTGGAGACCATACAAAACCACTTCAGAATGGAATGGGCCTGGCAAAATGAAGGCTCAAGTGTAACAGCTGGTAACATGTGCCCAAAGCAAAGGGAGTGGTAGAGGTAACTCAATGGGTTGGTGGTAATAGCAGAAGAACTGATCAGCTGACAGCAAAAGATATTATGTAGATAATCCAAGTGAGAGAACAGTTCATGGACTGAACTCTAATGTGGAGGTCTGGAAGGCTGTTAAAGTGCCCAAGTGGATAGGGAAATACTGTTCAAGCTTGAGTTGGACTTTTCTGGAACAGCACAGTAGGCCTAGTCCAGACATCAGCATGAATGATAGCACTGTCGTCTGCACACAGAGACTAAAGGGCAAGCATTCCTCCCCAAGCTAGCTGCTGGGTATAGCTAATCAGCCTTGTTGCTAGTTTTTAAAACTTGCCAAACAATTCTCCAACTTTCCCAACTGCATTCAAAATTGGAACATGAACAATTGAGAATAACCCTAATACATGAGTTCAGGAGCTATTTATTTATTTGATTAACTCTGCAGCATTCAGAAACTTGCAGTGTTAAAGCTGCTGAGAGGTCATTTCTGAAGGGTCTAGGCCTGAAACAGCAGCCTTCCTGCTCAGCCTGCTGTGTTCATCCAGCTCTCTTGTTATCCAAGAGAAGCCTACTTACTTTGGTAGCTAAGAGGTTGAATATTCAAAGTCCTGACGGAATTGCAGAAAGCCTGATAATGGACAACAGAAGTTACAATGTTTGTATGTGAGGTGACCAGATTGGGAGAACTGAAATATTGGCTTGACAAAATCCATTTGGATGAACATAGAACAGAGATAGATATAAACACTGCAGAGTCAGTGCACCTACAGCAGACACCAGCTGCTAACTCCAACCCCTTAAAATCCAGTTCTTCAGAAGTAGCTTCGTAGTTTGGAAAATGCAGAAGACTGTTGGTGGGAAGGAAACTAACAGATTACTACATGGCAAGGGTAAGAAAGTGAAGCCAGACAGCTACTCAGTCAGGTGGTGGTAGGGTTAGGAGTGGAGTTGAAAAAAGTTGGTGTAGGTAAGTGGTTCAGGCAAAGGGTCTCAGCTACAAGATGCTTTTTCAGGGGAATCATCCTGAATTACATTAAGAGGACTTACCACCAATTGTGCTTTCCTGGTATTCATGAAATTGTCCTTTAACAAAACGTAGCACAAGACTAGATTTGCCCACAGCTGACTCTCCAAGCAATACAAGTTTAAATTGGCATATTTTGCTGGTTTGGGACTGACCATTTGGCCTGGATACTCCTCTGCCAGCCATGGTCCTCAATAGTTGAAGTAGAATCCTATTAGAGACAAGTTAGCCCACCAGCTCTGGAGGATAGACAACTGCCACTGCTTTTAAATTATTCAGCCTAAAAAGGGGAAAAAGTTTTAATATATAGACATACACCACACTTGCAGTGATCAAGGAAGTAGAAACAAACCATGTTGAACAATTCAGTGTCATATGCATGCAATCAGAACAGAACTTACATCTTGTTTATAACCTGAAGGGCTTTAGACACAGCAAAGCAAGTTCGAGATATACCAGGTCTAAAGGGGGAAGGAACTCCCTGAGGTCTGAAGGTTCAATAAAGCCAACATTGTATTGAAGGGGACAGTTAGTGTTCCAAGATTAGGAATTAGAGAATTTTTCTAAATTTATCAAAACAGGATGGGGAAGTCACTAGCAAGGCCAGCACTTTTGCCCATTCCAGAGGGTAGTCAAGAGTCAACCACATTGCTGTGGTTTGGAGTCACAGGTAGGCCAGACAAAGGCAACAGTTTCCTTCCCTTCAGGAAATTGTGAACAGGATGGGTTTTACCCTAGACAAGTGGATTTGACTAATTCCAGATTTTTTACTTTTAATTTAAATTTCACCAGCTGCTTTAGTGGGGGGGTTCAAACCTGGGGTCCCTAGAACATTGTTGTATTGTTAATTCAGAGACAAACAATAGTACTGCTAAGCCATTACCTCCCCAGTAATAATAAAAACAACTTTGTGTAGCCAGCATAACCAAGATTGTGACAATTATATTCAGTTAGGCTTTTAAAGCTTTAAATGTACTCAAGTTGTGCTAAGCTCCTGTGAAGTGACAGACCCTACTGAATCAGACCAAGTTGGAAAGGCATGCCAACAAGCCAGTGAATGTTAAACATTTATTCCAAGTGTCAAATCAAGCCAAATAAAGAGTCGGGGGGGAAGAAGTGGACCATAGCATAATTTTTAATATTCAAAAGAAGGTGGTGACATTTGTTAGCAAGGAAAACAAACTAGTGTTTGACAAATTTAAGGGTATTTCATGTCCTTGGAAGTGATGTCATTTTCCTCCAGATGGCTTCAAGCCATCTTCACTTCAGTAAGTGTTCATTGCACTGGCTGCTCATACTATAACTGCTGCAATTTAGCAAAATCGTTGCATTGGTCTGAGGCCACTTGACTAAGCAGGAGTACCAATGGCAATGAAGGAACAATAGACATTTGACTAAAAAATAAAGTTAATACAGGTGGAAAAGCAGTGACAAATCATGTCTGGATGAGCAATGCAAGGAATTTATTGTTTAAGATCAAAGCATTCTCACCATCTTGCTGAAGGGTAAACCACCATTGTTCTGCATGAGGCCAGATTGGTTTGCAAGGTGACTGATTAAAAAGGAGCTGCAGTGGGGAAATGGGCCCCTAATGCCAGTTAACAGAACAAGTAAAAACAACTCAACTTTTGACTCTTGCCCTCAGTCCAGTTAACTTGCTCAGATGTTTTGTGCCTTGAACAGGAGACACCTGAACCTAGGCCTTCTGGCTCAGATGTGGTGCAGTGGTAGTAACCCTAATAGCCCTTCACTCTAGCACATTTTAGTGAGTCAAAGCCAAATCTAGTTGCAAGTAATAATGTGAATTTGTTTTGGGGTGGGGGGTAGTAAGGATGGAGAGGAGCGTGTGTACTTTAAAACAATTCTAAGACTAGTCATTTAATTCACCTATTTGTACATTTCCTTAACTGTGGCTTCTGGCCACATGTTAGAAGCAGCACTAGTCATCCTGATTCAAGCAAGACAAGCAATTAAATCCATAAGCCTGAAAACACTCAGAACAAATTCAAGTAGTACAGCTGCAAAAGAACCTCATTGTAAACTATATGACCATGCCTTGTCTCAGTTTCAGGTTTAGGTTTCCAGAAAGCTGAAAGCTACACCTGTTATCCTACTAAGATCAAGCTACCCTACAGTTCAACAGGAGGAAAGTTTAAGGGAGACATGCATAGAAAGTTCTTTATGCAGAGTATGGCAGGTGCCTGGAACACTGTCAGAGGCAGGCACGATAGTGTCATTTAAGATGTATCTAAAACAGATAGATGAATGGGCAAGGAACAGAGGGATACAGATCCTTGGAAGATAGGCAACAAGTTGAGGGGGAATCTGGATTGACAGGCTTGGAGGGCCAAGGGGCCTGTTCCTGTGCTGTAAATTTTGTTCTTTACACAATATTGAACACTGCTTCTCCACTAGAAGATTACAAGTTAAAGAAGGTAGCATTACTGAAACTCAACAAGCCTGTGCCATCACATCCTCCCAGCAACTCTTACATTGGTCAAGCACCGTGACTCAAGTTTAAAAAAGGCATATTAAAGATTAGCTCCCTTTGTGTAGGTAGACATTTCTATTTCATGAAATATGAGCAACAACACCAACTCCTGCACATACTGACAACATAACAGCTGGCTTGGATTAAGCAACAAGGGTGCAAAAAAGTTTGGTGAAACTAAAGGGGATATTGGAAATGCAAAGAATGACTAGTCACTTTTGGGAGGTTTCACTCATACACATTACTTCAAATTTACAAAATTCCCCATGAATCACATTCCTATAAACTAGGTTTAGCCACAGCTTTGCAGTCACTAGATGACAGCACAAACTACTTGTCTACACAGTTTATACGTCATGTGCCATGGCTATTACTGGAGTTCAAGAATTAAAATCCACTCATGAAAGCAATCCAAAAAGAGATGATCAGTGTTTACTGGTCAAGTGTGGACCAATAAAGCTTCCCAGGTTGATTTAACCTAAAACACCAAGGTTCAAAACATCAAGAGTCATTAACTGAATTTTAAGTCAAGTAAACACCTGGCTACAAACAGGGGGTTAGTGCAGATTGAAGAATGACGTTAACAGCGATGGGATGAAAGAGCTTTGACAGCCATAGCATGGGAAGTCTTGTTCCCAGTGGATTCCAAACCCTATGTCCAGACTGCCAATCACTGCCATGTTAGCAGTGGCAACAGGATGGAAATTAACTTAAAAACAGGCACAATACAGGATGTCCTTTTACCACATTAGACATGTACTGTGGAAGCCTAACCAGATTTGAAGTTCATTTCTGAACTCAGGTTTACTCAATCTCAAGGTCTGGAACATTTCATTTATTTGCTATCCTATGCAAAATAAGCACAAGTAGATAAGAGTCCAAGAATTCTAATACTAGATTAGATGAGATGAATTTAGGGTTTACAGGCATAACACAATTCTGAAAGAAGCCTTAAAGGCAGACCTGGAAATGTTCAGAGTAAACACCAAGTTTTCAGTCAAAAGTATGATATTACCAAAAAATTCAACTAGACTGAATTGAGCCACAGGGGCAGCCAGGCAAGAAAAAGTGTACAGAAATAGCTTACTGGAAGGGCCCTATGCTTCATATCAGAAGGACTCTAGCTCAATAAAACCTCCAGAAAAAAAGAGACAAAATGCAGTTTGAACATATTACAAAAAAAGTGAAACTTCTGCACAGTAGCTTAGACAATTTAGACTTTTTTTTACAATGATGGTTTGCTTCACCACTGCATTAAGTGATTAATAGTCAAAGAACTTTATATTTGCAGGCATTTGATTTGGCTTTCCTTGCCCCAATAATCATTTTGCTCCCCCAGTGCAACTGTATCTTGCATAAGAGCAGTCAAGTAACAGTTGATAAAACCCAATTTTCCCCTAGAGATTTTACTTAATTCAGACTTGATAGATGAGCCTTTGGCTCTTTCACTGAGGAATGCTGTGGGTCTTACCTAGAACTGATCAGATTAGAGCAGAGGTTTTAACTTAGTCAATAGTGACTTGCACTGGATCAGCCAGTCACCCTTAAATGGAGGGTGCATGAAAGTACCTTTGAACTGAAGAAACAGTCTGCACAGTGAGATAAATACCCAACCCCCACACAGAACCACTAAAGGAAAAAAAACTAAGTGCAAGTACATCCACATCCAAGATGGAAGACAAAACCAGGAGAGAGAAAAGGCAAAATTAAAAATTAAAAGTATTGACACTCCTGTTGGCTGCTTAAATTGAAAAATGGAGCAATCAACTGCACTTCGTAGGAGCTATCTACTTCAAAATAAGTAGTGGCTGCTTTCCTTCAAAAGGAGAGAAGCCATATGTAAAACAATACATTCTATCAAATATGAGAACCACTTGCATGCAGCTGGTTTTTGCTGTTTGAGTCAGTTGAATTTTTAAATTAATACAAACTATTGACAATGCAAAGTGCTGGGAATATTCAGACAGAAAACGTTTGGCATTTGTTGAGGGAAAAACAATCTTGCCTTTACAGAGGTTGTTAGGCCCACAGTCTTGTTGCTCTTTCCTCGAACTGCACTGCTGGTGAAGAAGACACTCGCAAGTAAATTAGTTTGCTCATTGACCTTTAACTTATTCAAGTATAGGCTATGCATGTGGATCTCTATTGGCAATTAATCATGTTTGTTTTCAATTGAATTAATTGGAAAGATAGTCTTGGGCCATCGGCTTGATTTATACGAGAGACAAAGATTAGTGGGCTGAGCACTCAGTCACATTACGTCGAGGACACTGTCCCCACAGAGAAGCACTAGAAAACGGGTGTTACGTTGTATTAGACAGTGTTATTAGCGCTATGACATGGTCCTCAACTTCAATAGGGGAGACTAGCAATATGGTCCAGAACGTTATTTTAACGTCCCACCGAAACAAAACGAAATCTCAATAGCAAGAAAGGATCAAGGCTTACTTCAAGGAAAAACCCTGCTCTAAGTTAGTAGCCATCGGCTGACAACATCAATGCCATACTTGTGGTGGGGGGCGGAGTGTTAAAATCTGGTCTTCGGATAGAAGATACATTGATGAATATTGAAGTCGGCTTCTACCCGCCCATTGGAAAACACTTAGCAAAACATTTTGTGGAACACAGAACCTTCAATTAGGAAGAACCCACATTTACCTTTCATTAGGGACAGGTAATTTACAAACAATGATGACTAGAATCAGATTTTTGTTTTACCTTCACGACGCCTTCAACTTCACAAGTTTTTTTTTAAAAAATAGGGTCGCATGAACTGGAGACCGAGCCAAAAGTCTGGACCACTGCCGCCTGCGTAAGTTGATTGGCAGCACTGGAATAGAATAAAAAGTTGACAAATCCTTATTGACAGCTAATTTCACCAATGACAAAAGAAGGCGGGTAGAGCCGTGCACATGACCAATAGCGATAGGTGCTCCAAGTGATTAACAGAAAATTCTGACCACTGGCCAAATGATTTTAGGAATAGGTGATTATGGTAAGTGAACCAATCAGAAAGCTGATCTAGTGAAGGCGGGACTTCCTGTGGTCCGGTGAAGTTGGTTGCCCCTTTGTCATCAGGTGACAGAAAACAATGAGGTCAGAGTTGACTTCTATAATTGGAAAATATATGCGTTGCATTTTTTGCATAGCGCAATTAATATATCATCATAATAATATACAGGAAGGCCCAAAGCGCTCCTAATATTGAATGATTGATTTAAATTCCTGTTGTTAGATTTAACAGGACAGAATATCCCTATTTCTTTGAAATAATTTCAATTCGACCAAACTTGCAGCATTTATGTGAGTACATTTCCATCTCTTGGGGGTCACTTAAGAAAGAGCTTGAATTTCTATAATGTTTTTCACTGCCTCAGGAAAACCTAAAATTCGTTGCAGCTGAGAAAACATTTTTGAATTTTAAACACTGGTGTAATGTAGGGAAACACGGGGTGTCACAGTGCCTCAGTGGTTAGCCTCTGGGTGTTCCAGTTTCCTCCCACAGTCCACAGATGTGCGCGTTAAGTCTGTTGAAACTTGGGAACAGGGTGAGTCTGGGTGGTATGCTGTTAGGAGGGTTGGTATGGACTTGATGGGCCAAATGGACCAAGCTTCCACTCTGTAGGGATTTAATGAGTATTACAGGCAATTTGTACATAATACACAATAATAATTTGTAATTTTTAATGCAATTTAGTCTTCACTAGCAGTAGTAATTGTATATCTCTAAATTGGTGAGTGCCTTCTTGAACCATTGCAGTCCATGTGCAGTAGCCAGACCCACAGCGTTCTTAGGAAGGGAGTTGCAGGATTTTGATCATGTGACAGTGAAGGAAATACCCATTTGTCTGCTGCCTTGTCCTTCTGCATGATTGTGGTTGTAGATTTGGAGGCTTGACAAATTCCTGTAATGCACCTTCTAGATAGCACAAACTACTACAAGTTTGGACTGATGGTGGAGAGAATATATTTTAAGATGATGGACGAGTGCCAATTAAGTTGATTGATTTGCCCAGGATAGTGTCACTTTTCTTGAGTGTTGTTGGGTCTGTACTCATCAACATTCATTATATATGAACATAGAAATTAGGAACAGGACTAAGTCTCTGAACCTGCTCCAATATTTGATAAGGTCGCAGTTGATTTTATTGTGGCACTAACTCCACTTTCCTGTCTACCACCTATTTGTCTTATCAATCAATTATCTACTTAAATTAGTTTTTAAAATATTCAATGATCCAGCCTCCACTGCTTTCTGGAGAAGGGAATCCACTGATCAATCTCCCTCCGTGAAAAACATTTCTCCTCATTCCTGCCTCAAACTTGTCAAGAGAAGAGTGTGTATGCATGATTACTCTCCTGACTTGTACATGGTTTTGAGGAGTCAAGAGGTGAGTTACTCACTGCCGAATTTCCAGTTTCTGATCTGATCTCTTCGTTCATATGGCTGGTCTAGTTAAGCTTCTAGTCACTGTTTTACCCCCAGGATGTTGACAGTGGGAATTCAGCCATGGTAATGACACTGAAGATAAAGGGGAGATGGTTAGCTTCTCTCTTAGTGGAAATGGTCTCTGCCTGGCACTTAGGTGGTACAAGTTCAACTTGGCACTTTAGTGTTTAAGGAATTGCAGGACAGGTACGGCAAGGGGTTAGATACAGGGTAAAGCTTTGGGAAAAGGCAAGAAAGTGCAGTTGAGCATTAGCAGATCAGCCATGATCTTGTTGAAATGGGAAGGTAGACTCAATAGGCTGAATGCCTTACTTCTGCTCTGATGTCTTACAGTCAAGCTCTTGTTAAAGACTAGCAAGTCATCAAAAACAGGTGTTTGTGCTGTACGAGATACTGGGGCAGTGTTGGATTATTAGGTATATAATTTGACTATCCTTCCAGACCATATTTCTGGATTTCAATATTTTCTTCATCCTATCTTTGGGCTTCTTGTATATTTGACAACTTCCTTTCAGTAACTGGTAAGTGGTTAGTAACCTCTGAAGTGTAGGCTTCAAGCTCCTCAATACTAAGGTTTAACCTTTTGTTCTGATGGTATCCTTGAGAGAGTTTCTGCTGTTGTTTGGTACTTCCCTTGGACATACTCAGTAATTGAATTATGCCTCACAAATTTTAACCTGAACCACTGACTTCTAGGCAGCATCTAGGCGATTTCTTTTGTGATCAGAAGACAGGGTTTATGGTTGGTTTCAATTTTGAGGTGTAACCTTCATATGCCATGTTACTGCTAAAGTTTCTTTCTCAATCATGGTGTAATACTGTTCTGTTTCTGTTAGTGATCTAGTGGCATACTAAACTTGTGCATGCTTTTCATTTTCCTGCATTTGAAATTGCACTGCCCCCAATTCTGTAGATTACATATCTATCGCTATTATATTCGGTAAACCTGGATGATAGTTGCTACGATTTCTGAAGAGATCAGAAGTTGTTAAATTTTTTGAAAGCACTTTCTTGGTCGATGTTGCAGCACCATTGACAAATGTATTTTAAAAGCTGTTACAAAGGCTTATTAACCTCTGCCAAGTTTGGTAGAAACTTGCCCAATAAATTCACCATAGCAAGGAGTCTTTGAATTTCCATGACATTCCTAGGTGAGAAAATTCTCATAGCTTTTCTGTGATTTCAGTGACAACACAGTGTAGAGCTGGATGAACACAGCAGCCAGGCAGCATCAGAGGAGCAGGAAAGTTGACATTTTGGGCCTTGACCCTTCTTCAGAAAATGATTTTAGTGGCTTCGTTATGATCCCAGCTAGTGGTACTATTGGACAAGTCAGATCCCAAAGTGAAACCTGGCTTGATAGACCATACATTTTATTTCTATTGTGCTAGTCAGTCATAGAACATATTCACAAAAGCCTGCAATTTAAAGTTCAGTTGGCATGGCTGTACTCGGTTTCTTTTCAGAAAGCCTTTGCATTCACTCAATGCTATTTCTTTAGTCAATATCTCTTCCTGAGACCCTTAAACAGACTTAAACATGATGTGGAGGTGCTGGGGTGGACAAAGTCAGAAGTCAAACTTAAACAAGCTAACTTAATTCTGAAATAAAAACAAATATTGCTGGAAAAGCTGACCATTTTGTGTGATTGTTTCCTAGAGAAACAAAAATGGGCTTGAGATCGGTATGACAGGTCGGCACAACATTGAGGGCCGAAGGGCCTGTACTGTGCTGTAATGTTCTATGTTCTAGGTGTAGCAGCATCTGTGGAGAGAAATCAGAGTTAATTTTTCGGGTCAGAACTGTGGAAGCTAAAAAGTTAACTCTGATTTCTGTCCACAGAAGCTGCCAGACCTGCTCAGATTTTCCAGCAACTTCTGTTTTTGTTTCTGATTTACAGCATCCGCAGTTATAGAGCCACAGAGTCATCGAGATATACAGCATGGACACAGACCCTTTGGTCCAACTTGTCTATGCCGACCAGATATTCTAAATTAATTTAGTGCCATTTATCAGCATTTGGCTCATATCCCTCTAAATCCTTCCTATTCATGTCCCCATCCAGATGCCTTTTAAATGTTGTCATTGTACCAGCCTCCTCCACTTCCTCTGGCAGCTCATTCCATACACGTAACACCCTCTGCGTGAAAATGTTGCCCCTTGGGTCCCTTTTAAATCTTTCCCCTCTCATCTTAAACCTATGTTCCTCTAGTTTTGGAACTGCCTACCCTGGGGAAAAGATCTTGACTATTCACACTATCCATGCCCCTCATGATTTTATAAACCTCTATAAGGTCACCCCTCAGCCTCCGATGCTCCAGGGAAAATAGCCCCAGCCTATTCAGCCTCTCCCTATAGTTCAAACCCTTCAACCCTGTTCTTTCATTTTTTAAATGACATTTTATACAGTTGAGTTCTTTTAATGTATTGGACATTATTCTCTGAAACATTTCTGGGATGAGTGCAATTCTGAAAGGTATTCTTTTCAAACAATAATACCTGAAAGGTGTAATCAATTCAGTTAACTTTCTAGAGTCCTCATCCAGAGGTAAATGTCAAAATCCACTGTTTAATGCATAGGGTGCTCTTGGCAAATTTTGCCAGACTTTCATTGATTAAAAGCCATTAGGTGAATTCATGCTCCACTGCTTTGTTGAACTGCATTAAATCTACGCACATTCTTATTGAAATATATTTTTTTGGAAAACTAATCGTACTGGAATACCATCTTGTTAGCATGGTAACTGCTGAAATTACTCTGTGTTGTAGTCCATCTTCTATTTCTTATCTTAAATTTTGCCCAACAATGTCCTCAGCATGCATAAGCAAATTGGTTTAGCATCATGTAGATGATGGGATATTCAGTCTTTAAGTTTCCCTGCTCTGAAAACAATTTTGTAAACTCACTGAAATATAGTTGTTTGCTCAGCATCAGCAATTTCATTGACTTCACAAGTTAATCTGAACTTTAAGCAGGCCTTTCTGCTGTGTAGAGAATATTCTCAATTCTGAATGACAGAGATTCCGAGAATATTCTTCCCTTACATCAGAGCTTTGCCAATGAGTTAGGCTTTTACCTTCAATGATCTTCATCCGGGATCTTGTAACTTCATGGATGTTATTTGAACTAGTTAAGTAGATCTGATCTAGAGTGATTTGTGATTGCACATAATGCAGCAAGGCCACCGTACATGCTGTGAACCAAGGGGGTTTGGTGGGTGGGGTGGGAGAGTGGAAGGCTGGCAGCAGGAATGTCTGCCCTCTCTAGCCTTGTGAGAGCAGGGGCCTACCTGCAGGCATGTGATTCTGCACCCACTTCCTCTGTCTCATCTGTCATTTATCCTCAATGCAATTATTCATATTACACACTTTCAGCAGCACCATTTTCTTCCATGACGTCTGGGTTGTGACAGAGCACGTGCGTGTTCACATTAAATGCGTCCAATAGCAAGGCACCATTTTCTGTATGTAGTTTAAACATGGGGGGAGGAGAATCCATATACTACTAGTTTGATACTCCAATATTTATTACATGTATCATTATTTGTTCCTAAATAAAGGTGTTTTTAAAGAGTTCTCCCTTTGTTTTCCAGTTGTGTATATTTTCAAATAATACAGTTGGTTCTGCTACAACGCGATAGTTGCATTCCTGCGCAACATTGTATAATAGAAAATCGTGCTATAGAAATAATGGGGCCTATGGGAAAAGTGGGGTTATGGGCAGATCACCAAAAAAAATCACTCAAAATCTCTCAAAAATTACTCAAAAGCCTAACACAAAGGATAGCAGAGTTTGACTAAATCTTTAATTCATATCTAATAATGAAATAAAAGTAAATTTAACAACGTGCCTTTAAAAAGCGTCAAGATGACTTGATGGGGGGGTAAGTTTTAAGGTTGCTGTGTTTCTAATGCAGGGGCGGAGGATCATCGTCGTCATCATCGCCTTCAGGTGCAGTTGTGGTTGCAGGATTTGGGTGGAAAATAGTTAATCCAGAAGTGGATGGCTGTGGTTCATTGTCTTCTGTTTCTTGAGAGTTGGCTTAAAAAAGACATCCAGTTTTTGCTGCTTTACCCTTTTTCTTCTTTCATGAAGAAGCTGCTCATAGGGTCCAAATAAGATCTTATTCCACGAACTGCTACCCTCCTGTGTTCTATTATAATCACTGTCCTCTAACAGCTACAACTGCTTCTCAATTTCCCTTAGGATAGAAGACAAAACAGAAGTGGAAAGCCCTTGTGCTGCTGCATCCTGGACTACTTCTTCTTCATCTCCAGCTTCCACTTCCCCCTCAGCGACAAGTTGTTGTAGATCAAGCTGTAGACAGGTCTCCACAACAGGATTCAAGCAGTTTTTCAACATCCTCACTCTCCACTTCTTCAAATCCAACTTGCTTTGCAAGATCAACACAATGTTCTTTGATTCTTGGGAGCTCCTCTGATGGATCAAAGCCTTTAAAATCTTGAAAAAAGTCTGGGAAAAGCTTCTGCCAAACTGTATGCAAGCAGTCCTTACTGACATGACCCCAGGCCTCCATGATAATGTCAATTGCATTATTGATGTTAAAGCTCTTCCAGAATTGAAGAACACTGCCCTTATCCCCCTCAGTGGCTGCAATCAGCCTCTTAAATGAGTGCCTTAAATAATAAGCTTTGACAGCTGCTATTGCACCCTGGTCCATGGGCTGAAGGAGAGAGGTTGTGTTTGAGGGTAGAAACAGCACTTTAATGTTTTCAGAAAGCTCATCAATGGTGGGAGGAGAATCTTGAAATCCAATTTTCTTTTCCTGCAATACTTTATAAAAACATCTTCCAAAACATCAACAAAGTCAGAAAAAAGTTGCCCCATCATCCAACTTCTTTTGCTTGACCTAAAGTAGATGCCTAGAGTAGACTTAAGGTAGTCTTCCAAAGCTTGCTAATTGGCAGAGTGTTACACCACCACAGGCTTAAGCTTTAAGTCTCCGCAGGCATTGGCACCCAGCAGCACAGTCATATGATCCTTTGCCAACTTAAAGCCTGGAGCATGTGCTTCATTCATAGAATACAAGCATACGTTTCCAGTATAAACCTGTCTCAACCAAATTGAAAATCTAAGTTGTAGCCTTTTTTGTCAATTAATTTTTTCACTATGGGAGGAAATGACATCACATGCTCCTCTTCTGCACTGGCAGCTTTGCCATGTAAAAGCACAGCGGTTCTTAAAACCAGCAAACCAGCCACTGCTAGCACTAAGGCAGGCACATCTGCAGGATTTTCAGCTTTTTAAAAATTAGATCTTTATAAATTGATAAGGCTTTCTCTTTTATGGTAAGAAAGGTGGACCCAGATCATTTTTTCGTTTGATCTTCAATCTACACCCAGCTGCTCCATCTCCCCAAGTTTCTTTATAACAACTACCTTCTCTTCCAGTGTTATAGCCTTTATTTCACGTTCACCATCTGCAAATTTATCACAAGGACACTTCTTGCTAACATTTTTGACATTTTGTCTCCGCATTTTTGTGGGTAACATGGCAGAATTTGCAAAAAAAACTTGAAGATCATGGAGTACTGTACCGCTCACAGAAAGCGCTCCACGACAAAGTTTGCGAAACGATCATGTGATGTCGATGCGAACTCCTCCGTGCACTGATGGAATCACTTTATAGCCAACACAAGTTTGTGTTTTAGAAATAGCGTTCTCCCTATTTGTCAGTCATGACATAGCCAATTCACGTTGCTGGAACATGTGATATAGTTGAACCAACCATACTGTTTTAAAATTACCTACTCTTCCACAGTGTTACTGTGCTCCCTCTGCTGGACATTCTTCATGTTTGTGTGGTTCATTCCCATCACATGAGACTTCAAAATGGCATATGGTACGCTTTTATCCCCCCATTATGGTGGGCTACAATTTTCATGTGTTTTCTCCTTTGCTGCCAATATCTGAATCACCTTGCTTAATTATTTTCCCCATAGTGTATCAATTTCCCCTCAGATGAATGCCCAGTTCTGTTGCCTAACGATTTGCACTGCTTTCTCTCAGGCTAAATCGTCCCTGTCTTGTAAAAGGCCTGACAGGGTCTCATCTGCCACCTTGCCTATGATCTAGTTGCAAATCAACTCTACCTTAAAACTTTCAGAAGTTCAGTTCTTTGCCAGTCTGTGAATGACCTTAATGAACAAATCTGTGCCTTCTCCTGGCCTTTACTTTGCCCATTCAATAATTAAAGTTTACTGAACACCAAAACATGCATTGAATGCCCATAAAATGCCTTGATACAATACTGCAATCTCAAAGACATCATTAGCATTGGTTCCTACAGCATAACATAATGTACTGACCTGCTCTTATCTTACCCTGAAGAAGTTCTGTACCCAGTGAATGTGTTCTTTCTGATACTGCCCCTCAATTTCCTGGCATGTTTCCAGGAGTGGTGGCTTGGCCTCCATGCTTCTCTTGCACCTTGGAGCTGTTTCTGCATCTGATAGTTTGTCCCACTGCACATGGCTTCAGGTCATCGCTCACTGCTATCCCGTCTCTGGGTCTGTTTTCCAACCCCCTGTTCTCCTACGCTATCCCTGGCATCTTGGTGAGTCTTCCAAAAGTTGTTTTTCTTGACCATGAGGTTCACTTCAACTGTTGATATTGTTGCTCTGTTTGCCTTTCCCACTGCCACTTCATATTGTTTGTGTTTGAGGGTTTGGGACTCTTTAGATTCCCAAAGGAATGTTGTTCCAATCTGTGGAACCTTCTGTAAGAACTCTTTATTTATAGATTGATCTGTACACACATTACCTTTACACAAGGTTAGCACATCTGCTTTCTTCTATCTCTCGCTATATTGCCCTGATGGTCTTGTGTAAAACATATCAACCTATTTTTATTTTGCTCAATATCATTGGGAAATGTTCATCCTGGAGTCCAGTTACTAGTGGTGTACCGCAAGGGTCGGTGTTGGGTCCACTACTGTTTGTCATTTTTATAAATGACCTGGATGAGGGCGTAGAAGGATGGGTTAGTAAATTTGCAGACCACACTAAGGTCGGTGGAGTTGTGGATAGTGACCAAGGATGCTGTAGGTTGCAGAGACATAGATAAGCTGCAGAGCTGGGCTGAGAGATGGCAAATGGAGTTTAATGCAGACAAGTGTGAGGTGATGCACTTTGGTAGGAGTAACCGGAAGGCAAAGTACTGGGCTAATGGTAAGATTCTTGGTAGTGTAGATGAGCAGAGAGATCTCGGTGTCCATGTACACAGATCCTTGAAAGTTGCCACCCAGGTTGACAGGGCTGTTAAGAAGGCATACAGTGTTTTAGCTTTTATTAATAGAGGGATCGAGTTCCAGAACCAAGAGGTTATGGTGAAGCTGTACAAAACTCTGGTGCGGCCGCACTTGAACTGTATGCAATACTCCTGGTCACGGCATTATAAAAAGGATGTGGAAGCTTTGGAAAGGGTGCAGAGGAGATTTACTAGGATGTTGCCTGGTATGGAGGGAAGGTCTTACGAGGAAAGGCTGAGGGAGTTGAGGCTGTTTTCATTAGAGAGAAGAAGGTTGAGAGGTGACTTAATTGAAACCTATAAAATAATCAGAGGGTTAGATAGGGTGGATAGGGAGAGTCTTTTTCCTAGGATGGTGACGGCGGGCACGAGGAGGCAAAGCTTTAAATTGAGGGGTTAAAGATATAGGACAGATGTCAGAGGTAGTTTGTTTACTCAGAGTAGTAAGGGAATGGAACGCTTTGCCTGCAACGGTAGTAGATTCGCCAACTTTAGGTACATTTAAGTCGTCATTGGGTAAGCATATGGACGTACATGGAATAGTGTAGGTTAGATGGGCTTCAGATCGGTATGACAGGTCGGCACAACATCGAGGGCCGAAGGGCCTGTACTGTGCTGTTATGTTCCATGTTCTATCATACTTTGTGCCTTAGTATAACTTTGTGTCTAACTATATAATTGCTACGAATCATTTCAGGATGCTTTTCAACATTCAAGTGTCAGCAATACATTGAGTGCCAAATTGTTAGTAATGCCATCTTTCAGATGGGATGTTAAACCAAATACTGTTTCCTCTCTCAGATGGCTGTAAAGGATCCCACACCCCTATTTAATGGGGAATGGAGAGGTTTTCTTTAAATAGTCAGAATATACAAATCACATGGAAAAAAAAATTATTGCCCACTCCTTATTGCTTTGGCAAAAGTCATGGTAAAAGATGACTTCCTGAATGCAATAGAATAACTTGGTCACCTTTATCAGAATCCAGTTATGAGTCAAACTACCGACAAAATGAACCATTTCTGAAGAAGGGTCTAGACCTGAAACGTTAGCTTTCCTGCTCCTCTGCTGCTGCTTGGCCTGCTGTGTTCATCCAGCTCTACACCTTGTTGTCTCAGACTCTCCAGCATCGGTAGTTCCCACTATCTCTACATTGAGTTCCTGGAGTCATATGCAGGCCAGACTAGGGAGGAGCTAGATTTCCTTCTTGAAAGGAACCAGATGGATGTATATCATAACCCGGGGGTACACAGTCATCTTTATTCGTATTAGCATTTTATTTCTTATTTGATCTGATTCATTAAAACTAAATTTACCATGGTGGAAATCAAAAATGGCTCCAGACAATTCATTAACCTCGAAACAAAATCAGTACACTGCATACGGAGTGCTTTCCTGTGCCCTGGACAATATTTAATCCCCAATCACCATCACCAGAAATGATGCTAATAATTCATTTCATTGCTGTTTGTGGGGTCTTGCTTTGATCAAAATCACTGGTGTGTGTATGTAGCAACGGCACTTCAGGAGAACTTCAGTGGCTATAAGGTCCTTTGGGATGTCCTGAGGTTGTGAAAAAAACGTGAAAATACATCAATTCTTCTTCAAAATTAAGTCATAAATGCAAGTTATTTGAACAAAAATGAGACTGTGCAAATCTGTGAAACCTACAAACAATCCTCTGTAGAGCCGACAGTATCTGATAAAATATAGAAGGGTACCTGATGACAGCATTCAAATTAAATTTCTGCAGTATTTTCAGCTTGTCCAGCTCAGCCTCGAAAAAATCCCAGTAACTGGTTAATTTTCATTTACATGGTTGGATAAATCTCAGAAACACTTTCATGGTTGTAATTTTCTGAAATACATAATTATCTTGGAGGTGAGCAATAAGCACTGAACCAGTGCCATCAAGTGGCCAGAAATGACAGTGCAAGAAATTAAAAAAAACAGAAATACTCAAGAGATCAGGTGGTATCGGGGAGAGAAAAACCAAGTTAACGTTCAAGTTTATTTTCCATCTGATGGAAAATCACAGTCTGAAACTCCATAATGTTGGCGATCCCTGTTTCAGTGCCCTGATTCTTATGAGTAGTGTTGTGCACAAGTTTCTCCAAAGTAGCATTGAGATCAGGCAGCTACTGTTTGGGGATATAGTGACATCTCCTGTCAGATTTGTATATTACATTTGAAAAAAAATGTCGCACAGTTGTTGGGGCTTGAGGGTTACGATTGTGCTGGTGCTCCATTAAGGAAAAAAAAGATAGTCTGTTACTTTCCCTGCTCTGATCAAATCATTGAACTTTTTGTAGCACTAGTTTGCAGGTTTAGGAGTTTACACGCAGTATAGGTGACCCACCCCCATTATAGCTTAAGGAATTTTTTTGCGACACTCACAAGACGCAGTGGTGTCGACTGGACCTCAAGGAGGATTTGGAGTTCGGTCTCGATTAACATGTAAGATTTTTATTTGTGCTTCATTTGGCAGGTCCTCCAAGGAAAGGCATTTTTGAAAAGTGGGACAAAAATCACATGCGCCCATGCAGCTTCTGAACTGTCAACTTGCCTATTTACAAATTGCAATCCCAGCTGAATGTTGCAATCTTCATTCAGTGCTACAGTTTTTTAAAAAATGCTGTGATTTCCAATCATCCCAGCGTGAATCTCATTTAATAAAACGAAACAGTCTATATAAATGGACTGACCCAGTGGATGTTAGCAGACTCAATCAACATTATCTCGTCACTGTTACGGTGTGCATATTTCCTGCAGCAGTTTACTGCAAGTGATGACACTTCATTGGCTGCAATGCACTTTGAGCCAGCCAGCAGCTGGGAAAAATACTTCCAGAAATGCAACTTTTAAAATTTCAGTTCAGCAGTCAACAGGTGTAAGTCTTGCTGCATTAGTACAAATGCAGCACAATTCAACACATGAAATTTCAGGGACTCTTTTTAATCAACTCCAGAGTCAATCTTTCCTATGGTGACAGGGTTTCAGGACCTGCTTTGATATTAACATTTACTGCTTTGTGGAGTCTGTGATTAGAGGCAAGAATGGGGAACAATCTTCATGTGATGAGCACACAATGCAAAGTCAAAGCTTTGTGTATTAGACAAAATTCAAATTAATATCAGTATTATCTACTCAAAGATAAATCCATCCAAATCCGTCTACTAGATACACAAATGTCTGGAGGCTGTGTGCTGATCTATATGCTGCAGACATGAGGAGCTGAATGACCTCCTCCTAGGATGTATAATTTTATAATTTGCTTGTTTGTTTGAAAACTCAATCAGGAAAGCAGGGCTTTCCAAAGTGGGGGTCAGAACCTCAAATGGGGTCACAAAATCTGTAAGCAGTAATGTCCACTATGGAGATCCAGTGAAGTTATTAAACAGGTTCTTTCTCTCTCACTGAAGTGTCATGACTATATTCAAACCTTAAAATGGGGTTACAGCAGGAAAAAGTTTGTGAAGCACTGGTCTAAGGATAGTGTTTGCTGTTCTGAAGAGGTCGTTTGATCAGAAAGGTTAATGCTGTTTCTCTTTTCACAGATACTGCCAAACCTGAGTGTTTCCAGCATGTTTCCATTCCAAGAAGGATTACACTGAAATGTCCCCATGTTGTCAACAGAACCACAATTTTACACTTTTGTTTTAAATATAAAAGACAAATAAGATAAATTTTCAACAAAACAAAATGAAACTAAATTATCTCATTTCTGGAGTGTACAAAACATTTCTGTAACTGGCAGGCATGACAAGGATGGATTTACTAAATCATTCGAACATTTTCAGCTTTAACTACTGAGAGATTAAAAATTACGAAGAAGTCACAAGGTCTTTATTCTGGTAATTGTGAATTACAAAGTATCAAAATGATATTGATTAGCAAGACCCTACAGTGCTCAAGACATGTTGCCTAGTAGTTTAGCTGAAGAGATTTCCAGATTGGAGTATCCAGCTGACAATGGTCACTGAAGCCCTAATTACAAACATGCCAAGAAACATGTAGCTTTAAGCACGAGAAAGGGCGACTCAAACCCCCTCCTCTCTTGTTGGCTCTCAAAGAAAATGTTCATCCAGCATCTCAGATCCAACTTCTAATCTTTCAACACACAGACAATTCAGTCAACAAAATATTTTTACTTTTCTCCACAAGGGTTAAAACAGGGCAAATGCAAATCCCATGAATCGTTAAAAAAGACTCAACAGAACTCATCTTCAAACTCAAAATTTCATGACAGTATTAAAGCAGTCACCAAGTCTATTATTTTGGCAAAGTTGGTCAGACAAAGCCACCAGTGCAACCATAATGGATCTCCCAAAAGGCAAAAAAAATCAAAAATTGCAGAAACATGCACCAAGGAATCCAAAATTTATAATACCCCCACATTAAAAGCACACAGTTCATGGGCTCAATTTTTATCTGCATGGAATATTTAAACTATTCAATTTACATTTAAAGAATTAAGTTTGTAAATAGAAATGTAATTTCAATTGTTCTTCACTTTTCTGCTTTTCATAATATCAATCTATAGTCTGAAATTGATTTGGTTACTACAGTGTGAGGTAGGTGAGTGCTTTGAGCAAGTGAATACGTAGGAGTGATTTTATAATGAACAGGAGACAGTTCACTAAAGCAATGCTCTTTTCTCACCAAGGGATACCTAGGCTCATTGTTGCACCACTTAGTGCAGGGTAGGGACTGAATCAGGGATTTTTCTCCTCTGCATTGCAGTTTCCCTTAGTCACTGAAAGGGCCATAAAGTTTTAACTACTTTGCATATTTAGGTCAATGGTCTCATTCTGTTTTTCTTCAGGGGTGAACAAGTGGAAAGGGTGAAAGTCTGTGATGAGCAGTAGTTATGTTAGTCTTGCTGCATTCCCAGACTTTCCTAAATAATAGACATTGTGAGATTACATGAATAATCGTTATCATAATTCCTGCTTGTTTGAAGCATTTAATACATTCTTAATATAACACAAAAAGATGTCTGGTGATTTAAACCATGTGGCAGCACAGTTTCTTCACTGAATTACTCGATTTGCTTAGGGAGAACCTTATTCAGTTTTATTGACCATCAGGCCCAAATTATGCAGTCCATGAGATCATTGGAAACCACCATCAATTCAAAGCAAAAGCCATGTTTATGTTGCAAGAAATGCTGATCTCCAGTGCAAACCATCAAGTGCCAGCCAGGTGATCTCACAGCACCAAAACTTCTACTAATGCAGTTAATTGGCCACATTTCAAACTCAGAGTAACACAGTGGGTTGTATTGCATTCAGACAGGACAAGCACTGGTTAAACTCCAATAAGGGTTCAGATGAGCTTATGCAGGTAACAAATTTTATACCCACTCTCAAAACATTGTTTAAAAAAAAACCCTTCATAGATCAAAGTTTCGAATTATACATAATAGATTAAAACAAAGAAATTGTTCAAAAATGTACTTTACTGTATTGTATTGAAGTGACAGTATCCACTCATCCTAACCTGCACAGTTCTAACTCAACTTTCGTGGAATTGTAGACACAACTAAAATGGAGGCAACCCAAATTTAAAAACCACTTCCTCCAAAGATTTCATTTCTAAGCATCAGCTTGTGCATTTTCTTTTGTGCAGATCAATCCCTTCCTTGTTTTTTGGTGCTTGGTGCTTTCCTTCCAGTATTGTTCAATACTGGTAGATCTATATTTGCATCTTAGAATTGTCCCACCATATCAACTGGGGTTGTGACTAAGAATAACAGGATCAGATTGATTAGACTGACATCAAGACCTACAGTACAGCAGAGGCTATTCCATAACCATCAGCATCTAGTGCATGACTGAGTGACAGCAGTCAGGCTTCTTCTAAGAGACAAAAAGTCTCAAATACTAAATTATTCAGCTTACTTAATTATCATGCATTAATCTGAAGTGACCTTCCCAAATAGCCACAAGAAACTACTTACTGCAACTAGGCAATAAACCTACATGGCAAAATGCCCAATTAATCTAATTATACCATTATGACAAAATATAATTGACACTTTCTTTGATAATTGTGATTTCCCTTTTGACCAGTTTCCTCCCCAACTTCATTTCAACCCATGCTTCACCGTATTCACCAGAGATCTGCAAAAACAAATTTTCTGGAACAGACAGCTGAATACTAAGAACAGGAACGTGATTCGATTTGTTGTTCTCCCTTCCTACCCAAGTGTCACTGGCGAGTGAATAGTCCTCACTGGCTGAGCTTCAGTAATCCAGCACCACAGCCCTTCATGACTCAACATCAGCATGGACACAGAGCAATTCGTCCCATACTTTTAGAAGTTTTTCTCCTGTTCTCCCAAATCAGCTCTCACTTTGAACTCAATCGGGGCATTTCTGTTACCTTGCCTAAAAGGCCATTTTTCACATGCCAGTCTAGACAATAAGTGCTATCTGACAGTCCAACTGCAGGAAGCGTCATATCTTTGTCATCATCTATCCATACTGCCAACAAGGTTCACTAGACAGCAACTAGGAAGAGGGGGGGGTGACTGGCTCTTTTCCTCTCCCTCACCTAGTCAACTTTATCTCAACCCGAGATGAAATCAGTCTGTACTGTGAATCAAAACTTGGACCTCCTTGTTTGTATGGCTGAGTCACTAGGAACTTTTAATGGAAATGTAATGTTCATTTAGATGGAAGGATCTCACAGGGCTTTGTTAATGCTGTTCTGGTTGAATGGTGACAATCACAGCTTACTGTCGGAATGAAAACTAAAGCACAAATGCAGTTATTGTGGCTCTTTGTGTTGCCATATGTTGACATGATAAATCGGAAGGATGGTCCCACGAGGAAAGCCAACTGGAGATCATCCAGCTTTCCAAGGATTGTGAAAAATACTTTGATAAAAAAGTTAAATTTTAAATGTTTAGAAAAATCATATGGAATTTGTTAAATAAAAAGCTCTGCTGGAGATAACCAACAGATGGATCTTTGGCACTTCTGGGAATAAAGACTGGATGACAATTTGAACAGACACTGCCTTATCAGTTCCTTTCAAGTGACATTTCAGGATTTCCAGACCAGCAATTGATCAGCTGTATTTTAAGCTCGAAGTTGAGGGATGGGCGTGGTCACATCTTGGAAGAAAGGATGAGACAGGGCACTCTTTGCTGAGATCCGCTTGCTTGGATCATACTGTAGCATTTTCTGCAAGAAAAAGGGATCAGTTAAATTCAGCAACAACTCTAAAAAGTATGGGAAAGATCAAAGCTAGAAATTTAAAGAACAGTGAAGCACTAACTTATAGTAGAATGAACAACCACAATTTTATATTTCCATAGTGGTTTTAAAGAAATAAAGTCACCAAGCCACATAAGACAATACAAGATCAAATGGTGAAAAATTGGTCCAAGAGATAGATTTTAAAGAGCATCCGAGTGGAAGGTAGAGAAGCGGAGAAGTTTGGACAAAGAATTTCAGAGCTTGGGGCTGTAGCAGCTGAAGGCATGGCTAACCATGGTGGAGAAATTAAAATCAGAGATAATCAAGAGGCCAGAATTAGAGTCTGTTGTCAGGTTTTTATAGAAGCTACCAGTTTGTTTCAATGATAAACCATGTGTGTCTTTCTCTCTCTGCCTCAACTCTGTACTTGTGTTAATCAAGTCTAGATTTTCACAATTTTTCAAAACTGTTATTTAAGCAGGAGAGGAAATCTCCATTGGTTCTGAGGTGGCTCTGGTTTCAAAGCCAAAGGTAGATGTGTGAGCTTGTTGAACCTGGGATTCTGACCTCTATTTCAAATTAGTCCAGGAGCTATAGACGATTGAAATTCCCTTGTCAATTTTCTCATCTTCTCAAGGTTTTGGACGGAATTTCACAGACTGATCATCTGATCACTCTGCTGGTTATTGACGATTTGAAATCTTCACATGACATGCTGCTTGTGCTCGTATCTCATGACTTACCGCTAACAGGTCTCTGCCAACCTCATCCAGGGGTGGCACCACTTTACTAAGATCCTGCTGAATCCACCTTGGGAATGTGGGCTTATAATCAGGCATGGAGGTTACTCCTGGCCAGACCGATTCGTCTGGTGTTCCAAGTGTTCGGAAAATC